>NC_092171.1:10529163-10844163 GCF_045791955.1 Oncorhynchus clarkii lewisi | reverse complement strand
TCCGTTGACATCAAGTTCCCTATAAAACAGCAGCTAAAGGGTAAAAGAGGAGAGTGTTGTGAATAATTGAGTTAGGAGATCTGGGAGGTGTTTTTGAGGATATTGAGGAACAGTGATTCCCTCTTTTTAATGTAGATTAGACAGTGGACTCTGCTGGAGACCAGTGTTACTGGGAGGTTGTTGATGTCTACAGGACTCTAAAGGGAGAGCCTGGGTAGAGAAGTTAAAGGGTTGTGGGGAGGGGGGGGGGGGGTCAAGGGCTGTTGTAGTGTTATGTCTATTGTAACATTTCTTCCCTCTGTATGTCTCTCTCTCTCTCTCTCTCTCTTCCTCTCTCTCTCTGTGTCCCTGTCTTCCTCTCTCTCTGTGTCTCTGTCTTCCTCTCTCTCTGTGTCTCTGTCTCTTGCTCTCCTAGTTCGGTTATTTGAGTGTTTGTTGGGGATGGAGGAGGACCAGAGAGGAACAGACTCCACCCTCTCCCAGAGCATCAACCCAATCAAATCAGCCGGAGCCCTGAAGGACAGCCTCAGCTCCAATGACTGTGCAGCTCTGGGTGTGGCACAGGACTGCAGAGACTCCCAGGGGATTGGGAGGGCTGAATTCACAGACTCTCAGAGCGAAGGAACGGGTCAGCAGACGGAGAGTGAGATGGAACACACCACTCAGGAGGGTTGCACTACGCCGGACCGCCCTACGGATGGGGAAATGAGCCAACCCAAGCATGAGGAGCAGCAGGGAGGAGAGGAAAAACAGGAGGAGGTGGAAGAGGCAGAGGAGGCCTTGGCATTAAAGGAAGAGGAGAAAGAGGAGAAGAGAGATGGTGTTGATTGTTTAAAAGCTCCTCTAGAGGAGATCTCAGCCTTAGCAGTGAAGGAGCAGCTCACACTGGAGGAGGCCCAGCTGCGCGAGGAGGCCCAGCTGCGCGAGGAGGCCCAGCTGCGCGAGGAGGCCCAGCTGCGCGAGGAGGCCCAGCTGCGCGAGGAGGCCCAGCTGCGCGAGGAGGAGTATGATATGTTTGGAGTGGACATGGTGGAGACTATCAGAGACCGGGTGGCTTCGCTGGACGACCTGGCCAAACGCATTACAGTGGAGGAGGTGAGTGGGAGAGACTGTGTGTGGACTGAAGTTTTATGACACACACACAAACACACGTTGACACTTACAGAGAGATGTATTGCACAGTTTTGGTACATATTGCAGTTCGGTGCATATTGCAGTCACGGTTCGGTTTCGGTATAGCTGGAAAATGAAATGCCATTCAGAATGTTCAGCATTCACAATGTTCCTTGCATTGCCTGGTGACTGGATATTTATGTTGGGCCTTTCAAGTTTCTACTCTGATGCTGCGATTGTAACCATGTGGGAGGTTGGAATTTACCAGTTGTGAAGTCAAATACATTTATGTGATTTCAATTGTTGAGAAACACTGATTAGCTAATGGCCAACCAGCTGTCAACCTTGTAAACACATTCTAGAGTTCAAAAACCACTTTAATATATTGCTAAGTACTGTTTTGTTAAACACAAGGTGCATTGGCCAATTAATTGAAAACTTCTGCTTTTGTTTTGCTTATATAGAGCGGGTTCTACCCGTTTCCTGAAATGGGTGGAAGAGCCAAGTTCTTAAGTTCTTAACGTGGCTCAAGCACTTTCACAAAGTGCAGAAACACCCTGTTCTCAACCACAGAGAATGGGGCGCATATCAGGAGCTATCAGCATACCTTGATTGGGAGTCCCGTAGGGCGGTGCACAATTGGCCCAGCGTCGTCCGGGTTTGGCCCGGGGTAGGCCGTCATTGTAAATAGGAATTTGTTCTTAACTGACTTGCCTAGTTAAAAAAAGGTTAAATAAAATTAAAATAATAATAAACCAAAAACTATAAACAAATTAGGGCTGTCCCCATATTTAGATATACCCTATGTTTGAATCAAATCAACTATATGTAGGCTACTTTGTCTGATGCTTTAAGCACTGAAATAAAACTGAAGACACACAAATGACCAACTAGGGAGCCAGAGATCAATATAACCAGAAGAGTCAAACCTGCTTCCTCCCCTTCCCGCTGCCGACTGCTGCTGGCCTTCGAAGATTCTGACACCTTATGATTTTCACATGCACATTTTCAAGAAAACAGTTTAATTAAGACAAACAGAAATAGTATTGGATCCCCAAATGGGCACATTTATAAGCCTACATTTATAAGCCTACATTTATAAGTCTACATTTACAAGTCTACATTTACAAGTCTACATTTACAAGTCTACATTTACAAGTCTACATTTACAAGCCTACATTTACAAGCCTACATTTACAAGCCTACATTTACAAGTCTACATTTACAAGTCTACATTTACAAGTCTACATTTACAAGCCTACATTTACAAGTCTACATTTACAAGTCTACATTTACAAGTCTACATTTACAAGTCTACATTTACAAGTCTACATTTACAAGTCTACATTTACAAGCCTACATTTACAAGTCTACATTTACAAGCCTACATTTACAAGCCTACATTTACAAGCCTACATTTACAAGCCTACATTTACAAGTCTACATTTACAAGCCTACATTTATAAGCCTACATTTATAAGTCTACATTTACAAGTCTACATTTACAAGCCTACATTTACAAGCCTACATTTACAAGCCTACATTTACAAGCCTACATTTACAAGCCTACATTTACAAGCCTACATTTACAAGCCTACATTTATAAGCCTACATTTACAAGTCTACATTTACAAGCCTACATTTACAAGCCTACATTTACAAGCCTACATTTACAAGCCTACATTTACAAGCCTACATTTACAAGCCTACATTTACAAGTCTACATTTACAAGCCTACATTTACAAGTCTACATTTACAAGTCTACATTTACAAGCCTACATTTATAAGCCTACATTTATAAGTCTACATTTACAAGTCTACATTTACAAGTCTACATTTACAAGCCTACATTTATAAGCCTACATTTATAAGTCTACATTTACAAGTCTACATTTACAAGTCTACATTTACAAGTCTACATTTACAAGCCTACATTTATAAGCCTACATTTACAAGTCTACATTTACAAGTCTACATTTACAAGCCTACATTTACAAGCCTACATTTACAAGCCTACATTTACAAGCCTACATTTACAAGCCTACATTTACAAGTCTACATTTACAAGCCTACATTTACAAGTCTACATTTACAAGTCTACATTTACAAGCCTACATTTATAAGCCTACATTTATAAGTCTACATTTACAAGTCTACATTTACAAGTCTACATTTACAAGTCTACATTTACAAGTCTACATTTACAAGTCTACATTTACAAGTCTACATTTACAAGTCTACATTTACAAGCCTACATTTATAAGCCTACATTTACAAGTCTACATTTACAAGTCTACATTTACAAGTCTACATTTACAAGCCTACATTTACAAGCCTACATTTACAAGTCTACATTTACAAGCCTACATTTACAAGCCTACATTTACAAGTCTACATTTACAAGCCTACATTTATAAGCCTACATTTATAAGTCTACATTTACAAGTCTACATTTACAAGTCTACATTTACAAGTCTACATTTACAAGCCTACATTTACAAGCCTACATTTACAAGTCTACATTTACAAGCCTACATTTACAAGTCTACATTTACAAGCCTACATTTACAAGCCTACATTTACAAGCCTACATTTACAAGCCTACATTTACAAGCCTACATTTACAAGTCTACATTTACAAGCCTACATTTACAAGCCTACATTTACAAGCCTACATTTACAAGCCTACATTTACAAGTCTACATTTACAAGCCTACATTTACAAGCCTACATTTACAAGCCTACATTTACAAGCCTACATTTGTGTAAGCGTCAGTAGTTAGCAAGCAGACAATGTTAGGTCATAATTAGCCCTTGGATGCCAAATATGGAGCTGGGTGTGTGTGTGTGGGGAGAGAGAGGTGTGCGCGTTTTAGTGTAGGTGTGTAATCGATTGCGTATGTTTCTGGCGAGGGAGAGGAACGAGGCCGTCGTGGAGTCAGACTGAGGGTGAGGAGGGGTGGGTGCACGCGATTCACAAGCCTACGTCGTGGAGTCACACTGAGGGTAAGGAGGGGGTGGGTGCACGCAATTCACAAGGCTACTTTGGCCATTTAAACCTCTTTGGCGATGCGGTGGCCGTATTGGAATGGAATGCCCACCAGTCAGGTCTGGGCCACTATGACAAACAACTGAAGAGCTCTGTACATAATGGTTTAGGTGAGAGTAGAGTTGATCTCTGAACAGCTACAATAATAACCTCATTAAAACTGGAGGGGCTTTTCATCGTTCTCTTCTTCTCTCTCTCTCTCATCTTTATATGCCATTTAGCAGACGCTTTTATCCAAAGCGACTTACGGGCGGCCCCAGGAATTAAACCCACAACCCTGGCGGTGCAAGCGGCATGCTCCCCCCCCCCCCCCCCCCGTTCCCACTCTCCTCCATCTTCTGTTTTCACCTCTCTCCCTCTCTCTTCTGTCAGGCCTGACAAGAGTGTGACTGAAGGGTGAAACCGATCAAGCGAATGTTGTGAACCTGAGCCTCTCTAACTGATTGTTCAGAAAGGAGGTGATGTCACCAGGTGACGTCACTGGATGAGATGATATGATGGCATCAGCCGATGTCACTTGATAAGATGACACCAGCGGTCACCAGCACCTAAGACATAGGGCGTGGTCAAGCGGATCTACTTTGTCTAGTCGGTGGCCATCGTTGGTAATCTGCCTTTCAAAGTGTGTTGCGTTATGGGGATAACAATTGTCTGACTTGCGCTTACACGTTGACTGCGTGAACTGTACACGAACCATGAGATCAAAGGTCATGCAGTTTTTTTGATGAAGTCGTCTTCAAGTCGCTGTAGTTGTTTCTCAATTCTAAAGCTACAAATGAAACTGATATGAGACCTCTCTCTAACCAATGAATTGTTCACACTTAATGTTTTCAGTTTGTGAGTGTGTGATATAGGGGTATAGAAAATTGTATTTCTACATTTATTCAGAAAATATTTTATGAACAATAGCAGCTATGTGGACACTGCCATGTTGATCTGAGACTTACTGTTGGAAAACCACTACAGAGTCTGACTTTTGGCTGTCACATATGTGCCTCCGTCGACTTCACTCGCTGACTTTCGCCTGCAGTCGGCTTCGTTTGCAGTCGGCTTCGTCTGCAGTCGGCTTCGTCTGCAGTCGGCTTCGTTTGCAGTCGGCTTCGTTTGCAGTCGGCTTCGTCTGCAGTCGGCTTCGTTTGCAGTCGGCTTCGTTTGCAGTCGGCTTCGTCTGCAGTCGGCTTCGTTTGCAGTCGGCTTCGTTTGCAGTCGGCTTCGTCTGCAGTCGGCTTACAACTCAAACACCCAGTTTCTCAGAGGTTTGAGGTTGACATGAGAGGGCAGTGTACGCTGACACCTAATGGGGATACTATGTCTATTACTGCCTGTGTGTGTGTGTGTGTGTGTGTGTGTGTGTGTGTGTGTGTACTGCATGGTGTACTGTATGTGTGTGTATTGATATATATGTAATGTGTATGTGTCTATTGTGTACAGTATGTGCATGTTAATCAGTTGACCTGGCCCTGACCTTTTGACCATGTCCCGCTGACCTCCAGATGACCCCTGTCCCTGGCCTTGTGTCCATCCTGAAGAGGAGGAGTGTGTGTGTGGAGGATGTGTGTGTGGCTCCCTTCTCGGCACCACTCAAACACAAACACCCTGCTAAACGCAGGGTCCGTTTCAAAGTACCTGACGACGGCTTTGACCACGGTAAGTGTGTGTGTGTGAGTGTGAGTGAGTATATGTATACCCAACAATGGTTTTGATCAATTGCTTACTGATTGATTACTGCTATGTGTGTCTGTCTGCATTCTTACCATGTCACCCTCTCCCTTCTTCCCTCTGTCCTCTCCCTTCTTCCCTCTGTCCTCTCCCTTCTTCCCTCTGTCCTCTCCCTTCTTCCCTCTGTCCTCTCCCTTCTTCCCTCTGTCCTCTCCCTTCTTCCCTCTGTCCTCTCCCTTCTTCCCTCTGTCCTCTCCCTTCTTCCCTCTGTCCTCTCCCTTCTTCCCTCTGTCCTCTCCCTTCTTCCCTCTGTCCTCTCCCTTCTTCCCTCTGTCCTCTCCCTTCTTCCCTCTGTCCTCTCCCTTCTTCCCTCTGTCCTCTCCCTTCTTCCCTCTGTCCTCTCCCTTCTTCCCTCTGTCCTCTCCCTTCTTCCCTCTGTCCTCTCCCTTCTTCCCTCTGTCCTCTCCCTTCTTCCCTCTGTCCTCTCCCTTCTTCCCTCTGTCCTCTCCCTTCTTCCCTCTGTCCTCTCCCTTCTTCCCTCTGTCCTCTCCCTTCTTCCCTCTGTCCTCTCCCTTCTTCCCTCTGTCCTCTCCCTCCCTTCTTCCCTTCTGTCCTCTCCCTTCTTCCCTCTGTCCTCTCCCTTCTTCCCTCTGTCCTCTCCCTTCTTCCCTCTGTCCTCTCCCTTCTTCCCTCTGTCCTCTCCCTTCTTCCCTCTGTCCTCTCCCTTCTTCCCTCTGTCCTCTCCCTTCTTCCCTCTGTCCTCTCCCTTCTTCCCTCTGTCCTCTCCCTTCTTCCCTCTGTCCTCTCCCTTCTTCCCTCTGTCCTCTCCCTTCTTCCCTCTGTCCTCTCCCTTCTTCCCTCTGTCCTCTCCCTTCTTCCCTCTGTCCTCTCCCTTCTTCCCTCTGTCCTCTCCCTTCTTCCCTCTGTCCTCTCCCTTCTTCCCTCTGTCCTCTCCCTTCTTCCCTCTGTCCTCTCCCTTCTTCCCTCTGTCCTCTCCCTTCTTCCCTCTGTCCTCTCCCTTCTTCCCTCTGTCCTCTCCCTTCTTCCCTCTGTCCTCTCCCTTCTTCCCTCTGTCCTCTCCCTTCTTCCCTCTGTCCTCTCCCTTCTTCCCTCTGTCCTCTCCCTTCTTCCCTCTGTCCTCTCCCTTCTTCCCTCTGTCCTCTCTTCCCTCTGTCCTCTCCCTCTTCCCTCTGTCCTCTCCCTTCTTCCCTCTGTCCTCTCCCTTCTTCCCTCTGTCCTCTCCCTTCTTCCCTCTGTCCTCTCCCTTCTTCCCTCTGTCCTCTCCCTTCTTCCCTCTGTCCTCTCCCTTCTTCCCTCTGTCCTCTCCCTTCTTCCCTCTGTCCTCTCCCTTCTTCCCTCTGTCCTCTCCCTTCTTCCCTCTGTCCTCTCCCTTCTTCCCTCTGTCCTCTCCCTTCTTCCCTCTGTCCTCTCCCTTCTTCCCTCTGTCCCTCTCCCTTCTTCCCTCTGTCCTCTCCCTTCTTCCCTCTGTCCTCTCCCTTCTTCCCTCTGTCCTCTCCCTTCTTCCCTCTGTCCTCTCCCTTCTTCCCTCTGTCCTCTCCCTTCTTCCCTCTGTCCTCTCCCTTCTTCCCTCTGTCCTCTCCCTTCTTCCCTCTGTCCTCTCCCTTCTTCCCTCTGTCCTCTCCCTTCTTCCCTCTGTCCTCTCCCTTCTTCCCTCTGTCCTCTCCCTTCTTCCCTCTGTCCTCTCCCTTCTTCCCTCTGTCCTCTCCCTTCTTCCCTCTGTCCTCTCCCTTCTTCCCTCTGTCCTCTCCCTTCTTCCCTCTGTCCTCTCCCTTCTTCCCTCTGTCCTCTCCCTTCTTCCCTCTGTCCTCTCCCTTCTTCCCTCTGTCCTCTCCCTTCTTCCCTCTGTCCTCTCCCTTCTTCCCTCTGTCCTCTCCCTTCTTCCCTCTGTCCTCTCCCTTCTTCCCTCTGTCCTCTCCCTTCTTCCCTCTGTCCTCTCCCTTCTTCCCTCTGTCCTCTCCCTTCTTCCCTCTGTCCTCTCCCTTCTTCCCTCTGTCCTCTCCCTTCTTCCCTCTGTCCTCTCCCTTCTTCCCTCTGTCCTCTCCCTTCTTCCCTCTGTCCTCTCCCTTCTTCCCTCTGTCCTCTCCCTTCATCCCTCTGTCCTCTCCCTTCATCCCTCTGTCCTCTCCCTTCTTCCCTCTGTCCTCTCCCTTCATCCCTCTGTCCTCTCCCTTCATCCCTCTGTCCTCTCCCTTCATCCCTCTGTCCTCTCCCTTCTTCCCTCTGTCCTCTCCCTTCTTCCCTCTGTCCTCTCCCTTCTTCCCTCTGTCCTCTCCCTTCTTCCCTCTGTCCTCTCCCTTCTTCCCTCTGTCCTCTCCCTTCTTCCCTCTGTCCTCTCCCTTCTTCCCTCTGTCCTCTCCCTTCTTCCCTCTGTCCTCTCCCTTCTTCCCTCTGTCCTCTCCCTTCTTCCCTCTGTCCTCTCCCTTCTTCCCTCTGTCCTTTCCCTTCTTCCCTCTGTCCTCTCCCTTCTTCCCTCTGTCCTCTCCCTTCATCCCTCTGTCCTCTCCCTTCTTCCCTCTGTCCTCTCCCTTCTTCCCTCTGTCCTCTCCCTTCATCCCTCTGTCCTCTCCCTTCTTCCCTCTGTCCTCTCCCTTCTTCCCTCTGTCCTCTCCCTTCTTCCCTCTGTCCTCTCCCTTCTTCCCTCTGTCCTCTCCCTTCTTCCCTCTGTCCTCTCCCTTCTTCCCTCTGTCCTCTCCCTTCTTCCCTCTGTCCTCTCCCTTCTTCCCTCTGTCCTCTCCCTTCTTCCCTCTGTCCTCTCCCTTCTTCCCTCTGTCCTCTCCCTTCTTCCCTCTGTCCTCTCCCTTCATCCCTCTGTCCTCTCCCTTCTTCCCTCTGTCCTCTCCCTTCTTCCCTCTGTCCTCTCCCTTCTTCCCTCTGTCCTCTCCCTTCTTCCCTCTGTCCTCTCCCTTCTTCCCTCTGTCCTCTCCCTTCTTCCCTCTGTCCTCTCCCTTCTTCCCTCTATCCTCTCCCTTCTCCAGACAAGAAATCGTTCAATAAAGCTAAGATAAAGTAGAATAAACATCTAAACGTGTTTCCTTTTCCCTCCTGCAGACGAGGTGGGCGGAGACTCCTGCCTGCTCCTCTTCCTGCTTTGCCTGGTCACCGTGGTGATCAGCCTGGGAGGCACCGCCCTCTACTGTGCCCTGGGCGACGCCCAGTCCACTGTCTGCACCGACTTCTCCCGTAACGCTGACTTCTACCTCGCACAGCTGCATCGTGGGATGGATCAGCTCCAAAACTGGCTAACCCCCGCGTCTTAGCTGACCCCCAAGAGGAGAGGAGAAGAGAGGGGGAGGAGAAGAGAAATAGGGGGAGGGAAGAAAAGGAGAGGGGGAGAAGAAGGGGACAGAGGAGGAAAACTCCCTCGTTTTGCAGAGTGGATACTCGCCTCTCTTTATGTCCTGCCCTGTTTTAATCTCTCTCTCTCTCCTCTCTCTGTCAGTCTTTCTCTCTCTCTCTCTCCTCTCTCTGTCAGTCTTTCTCTCTCTCTCTCTCTCTCTCTCTCTCTCTCTCTCTCTCTCTCTCTCTCTCTCTCTCTCTCTCTCTCTCTCTCTCTCTCTCTCTCTCTCTCTCTCTCTCTCTCTCGCTCTCTCTCTCTCTCTCTCGCTCTCTCTCTCTCTCTCTCTCTCTCTCTCTGTGTCAGTCTTTCTGTCTTTACTGGCTGGCCAGTTAGTGTGTTTGTGTGGGAGAGAGTGATTGAACGATGTTTGTGTGGCGGGAGAGAGTGATTGAACGATGTCTGTGTGGTACTGATAGGCTGCATCCACACTAAAAGTTCCCTAAGACATCTGCAGTGCTGCCTGGTAGGACTGACCTAGGACCTGTAGTATACTGGACCACCCATAGACGTCAAATGTACACTACTGGACGTGGACTGACTCGAAGTCAGCCCAGAGGAATGGATAATATTCATTACCACTGACCTTGAACCTGCTCACTACTACATGGACCTGTCCTCTGGGTCCTTCAGGCATGGACAGAACTGCTCACCTGCGCAGACAGGAAGTGCTTGTGTAGCCATTTCAGAAACCGGCACAGCTCTTTGTTTACTGCCGCCATTTTTAATCTCATCTACACCTCAAAAACATGAACAATTCTGCTGTGGTCAGAAACATTAAATAATGTCTTTAAAATAATCTTCTACTAATGAATGTTTTGTTGTAATGAAACAGATTTGACTTTCCTTTACGTTCCTCACTATTGACTATTTTTATGTTGTAGGTAGGGTGTTCCTTTGGGCTGAGGATAGAAGTTGCCCCGAATCACAGATCTAAGATCATATCTTAACCGCATCCTCAACCAGGAGGGGGATGAAATATCTGACCCTGTATCAGTGGATAGGGGAATCTGCTACCCCTTCTGTTTATTGGGTTGTTTTGGGGTACAGATAGTTCAGCCTGATTGTAGCGTTGGCCCCTTGATGACCCTTAGTGTGTGTCAGACAGAGATATATGCAACACAGACAAGAAAGCAATACATGTCTGTAATCATGTGCGTTAAAGAATGTTATTTTATTTATTTCGTTCTTAAAAAAAAAAAAAAAAAAGTAAACCCTTTTCCTCCCCAATTTCGTGGTATCCAATTGGTAGTTACAGTCTTGTTTCATTGCTGCAACTCCCGTACGTACTCGGGAGAGGCGAAGGACGAGAGTCCTCTGAAACACAATCCAACCAATTCCCGCTTAACCCGGATGCCAGCCGCACCAATGTGTCGGAGGAAACACAGTACACCTGCCGACTGTGTCAGCGTGCACTACACCCGGCCTGCCACGGGAGTCGCTAGTGCGCGATGGGACAAGGACATCCCTGCCGGCCAAACCCTCCCCTAACCCGGACGACGCTGAGGCAATTGTGCGCCGGCTGCGACAGAGCCTGGACTCGAACCCAGAATCTCTAGAGGCACAGCTAGCACTGCAGTGCCTTAGACCACTGCACCACTCCGGAGGCCTGCTCAGGCATATCTATATATCTTTATTGTCAAATAATTATGGGCATCAATCGTGGGATTGTCATGATCAGTCTTACTACAGTTCATTACCTCCTGCGATCAATGGACTCAATTGATTTTTTTTCCATGTACATTTTTTATTTGTGCTTTTTTTCTTATTTTTTGGACTTCTGGTCTATTTAATCAATGAGCTGTTACATTTTTTTTGTGACAGTTGGTGGAAATGCACAAAGTCAGTGTGTCTTAGTTTCGTTAGGAAAAGTTCTGTAGACGTGGATGATTTGATGGCGCAGGCTGGGCAGTGACTCTCAGGCTACATCCCAAATGTCAAGTGCCTTCCTCTCCTTGTCTATTCTCCTTCCACTCCTCCCTCTTCTCACCTACTCTCCTTCCTCTCCTCGTCTACTCTCCTCCCTCTCCTCGTCTACTCTCCTCCCTCTCCTTCCACTCGTCCCTCTTCTCACCTACTCTCCTTCCTCTCCTCGTCTACTCTCCTCCCTCTCCTCGTCTACTCTCCTCCCTCTCCTCGTCTACTCTCCTCCCTCTCCTCGTCTACTCTCCTCCCTCTCCTCGTCTACTCTCCTTCCACTCCTCCCTCTTCTCACCTACTCTCATTCCTCTCCTCGTCTACTCTCCTCCCTCTCCTCGTCTACTCTCCTCCCTCTCCTCGTCTACTCTCCTCCCTCTCCTCGTCTACTCTCCTCCCTCTCCTCGTCTAATCTCCTCCTCCTTCTCGTCTACTCTCCTCCCTCTCCTCGTCTACTCTCCTCCCTCTCCTCGTCTACTCTCCTCCCTCTCCTCGTCTAATCTCCTCCTCCTTCTCGTCTACTCTCCTCCCTCTTCTCACCTACTCTCCTTCCTCTCCTTGTCTACTCTCCTCCCTCTCATCGTCTACTCTCCTCCCTCTCATCGTCTACTCTCCTCCCTCTCATCGTCTACTCTCCCTTTCCTCGTCTACTCTCCTCCCTCTCCTCGTCTACTCTCCTCCCTCTCCTCGTCTAATCTCCTCCTCCTTCTCGTCTACTCTCCTCCCTCTCCTCGTCTACTCTCCTTCCACTCCTCCCTCTTCTCACCTACTCTCCTTCCTCTCCTTGTCTACTCTCCTCCCTCTCCTCGTCTACTCCATCTCCTCGTCTACTCTCCTCCCACTCCCCGTTGACCCTCCTCCCTCACCTCGTTTACTCTGATCTGAAAACACAAGACCGGTGAAACCAACAGCAAAATATAATCATATTCAGATCTGTTGTAAAATGCACAATAAACTGTAGATTCATTAATTAGCTTGGAAGAATGCCAGGAGATTGACTTTAGTGTCTTGTACTTTCAGAAGTGTGCAGATGGAGTGGAGACGAGGACAGGAAGCCACTGTAGACTATTGAGATGCAGCCTTGTTTTAATTTAAATTTTATTTTCACTCGTCCTCTGGCTGGTTCAGATGACTATCTTACTTTTGGAATCTGAAGTATTTATATATCTGCACAATGTAGGGGGAGAGAAAACAAACGATCAAATCTAATCTTTATGTGCATGTCTTTCTGTTGTTTCTCTAGTTTTGGCTTGTTGTGGGTATTGTAGATTCATTTTTTCATGTTTGTCATCGTGGTTTAGATCTGTCTTTACAGTCTGGAGGGATTACTGTGTGGTGGGTACTTTTAAACACCTGTTTCTCTCTGATAATAATAAACCTTATTGTGGGGACTGGTCTGACAATTGTATACTGTTATAAAGTTCCATTAAGTTAGTCATACAGCTGTTAAGTTGTTATTACGTTTGTAAGTTGTTAATCATTCACAATAGTCTGATAAACCCAGATACAAAAGCCAGAGACCAAATACAAAACACTTCTTTCTGAACGACACTCTTTTAGGGGACAGCCACTAGAGTCAGCCTTGAACAGCTGCACCGCAGTTGCGCAGACAATACACGTTTTAGGCGAAACCAAATTAATATTTGATTTCGCAATTATTGGTGTTCTCAGTTTGGTGAAAGTGATACGAGAAATGTGTGTGTGTGTATATATATATATATAATGTATGTTTTTTTTTTCATTTCCAGTCAAACAGGCGAAAACACCCAGCTTCTAAGCAGACCGGAACTATGACAATTTTTCAATGGTAAACGGCATGAGTAAGACATCTCAATTTATCCACCATCTTTGGTCCGACGGCCATTTGCGGATGTAAACACAATTTCCCCAGTTCCACATGCGTGCGAGATCGGGATGGCGTCAAAGTTCGAACGTTTTGCCTCTGCAGGGAAAGGGAATGGTTTACGAGCGACACACGAAATACACGCAGGTGAACTCCTGTATACGGCGGAACCTCTAGCATACTGCGTGTCCAACACATGCGCCAAATACTTCTGTCACAGCTGCTTCTCACGGTAAGAGCTGTTGACCTTTTCGTTCTGACTTGACACTTATCTAAAGTAAGTTTTTGCGTTTTACCCAATAGGATATGTGGAGGGTAAACTGACCCTCTATCCGTGCCTACGTACAATTTCTTCGTTATTGCGTTCTGGACCCTTGTTGGTCGGGTTGTTGTCAGATACTGCTATATAACTAACAGATAGCTAAATGCCTTTTTTATAGCTCACCAACACAGCCATAAACGGCTCTTATTATTAATTTCCAACGAAACGGAGTGTAGAATCAACTACAACAGTACAACAACGTTGATACACTACCACTGGGCTGACGTGAGCTTTGCTGATGTACTCAAACTGGACGCTAGATGGCAGTGTTGCTTTTCCATTTGCTTCAGCTCTAGACAATCTTTGTGTATCGGAATCTATTGTAGCAGTAGGCTATGAGATTTACAGGTGATCGAGTTAATTATGTATGATAAGGGGCTAGTTCTCACTCATCTCAGAGAGCACACTGTTCAGTTCCATAAAGATCTTCACTAAGAACCCAATTGTAAATTATATATTTTTAATAGAGACATTGGCCAACTGGGTAATTTGCTAATTGCAATGTTTGCATATCAATCCTCGGCCTGAATCCTCATACAGTGCCTTCAGAGTATTCACACCCCTTGACCTTTTTTTCACATTTTGTTGTTACACAGTGGGATTGAAATAGATTTGATATTTTTTTGTCAATGATCTACACAATATTCTGTCAAAGTGGAAGAACAATTCCAACTTTTTTTTTTATTCATGGTAAATTAAACACTAATATATCTTAATTTGATAATTATTCAACCCCCTGAGTAAAACATGTTAGAATCACATTTGGCAGTGATTACAGCTGTGAGTCTTTCTGGGTAAGTCTCTGAGAGCTTTGCACACCTGGATTGTATAATATTTGCACATTATTATTTAAGCGCTGTCAAATTGGTTGTTGATCATTGCCAGACAACCACTTTCAGGTCTTGCCATATATTTTCAAGACAATTTAAGTCAAAACTGTAACTAGAGCACTCAGGAACATTCAATGTCATCTTGGTAAGCAACTTGGTAAGCAACAGTGTATATTTGGCTTTGTGTTTTAGGTTATTGTCCTGTTGAAAGGTGAATGTGTCTCCCAGTGTCTGTTGGGAAAGAGGACTGAACCAAGTTTTCCTCTAGGATTTTGCCTGTGGTCGGCGCTATTCCATTTCTTTTTTCCTCAAACTCCCTAGTCCTTGCCGATGACAAGCATACCCATAACATGATGCACCTACCACCATGCTTGAAAACATGAAGAGTGGTACTCAGTAATGTGTTGTGTTGGTTTTGCCCCAAACATAACACTTTCTATTCAGGACATCAAGTTAATTTCTTTGCTGTTTTTTTTGCAGTTTTACTTTAGTGACATATTGCAAACAGGATGCATGTTTTGGAATATTTATATTCTGTACAGGCTCCCTTCTTTTCACTCTATCAATTAGGTTACTGTTGTGGAGTAACTACAATGTGGTTGATCCATCCTCAGTTTTCTCCTATCACAGCCATTAAACTCTGTAAATGTTTTAAAATCCCCATTGGACTCATGGTGAAATCCCTGAACTGTTTCCTTCCTCTCCGGCAACTGAGTTAGGAAGGAAGCCTGTATTTTTGTAGTGACTGGGTGTGTTGATACACCATCCAAAGTGTAATTAATAACTTCACCATGCTCAAAGGGATATTCAGTGTATTTTATTTTTTATTTTTTACCCATCTACCAATAGGTGCCCTTAATTTGCGGACCATTGGAAAACCTCCGTGGTCTTTGTGGTTGAAAATGTGGTTGAATTTCACTGCTCAGCTGGGGGATCTTACAAATAATACATTAGGCCTACTGTTACATGCCTGTGCTCATCAACATGTTTTTTTAAAGGAAAAGTGAAATGACTCACAGCTCAAATAATATGAAACAACTCCCTGACATCGGACATGATACACATTTTAACAGCACAACAAAATAGATAAAACATGTTATTTTGCAGGTGCCTTTTCATTTGTACATCAGTGGTGCAACTGTCTTTCTAACTGCACGGAACTAAAGCTGTGGTGCAACTATGTCTTTCTAACTGCACGGAACTAAAGCTGTGGTGCAACTATGTCTTTCTAACTGCACGGAACTAAAGCTGTGGTGCAACTATGTCTTTCTAACTGCACGGAACTAAAGCTGTGGTGCAACTATGTCTTTCTAACTGCACGGAACTAAAGCTGTGGTGCAACTATGTCTTTCTAACTGCACGGAACTAAAGCTGTGGTGCAACTATGTCTTTCTAACTGCACGGAACTAAAGCTGTGGTGCAACTATGTCTTTCTAACTGCACGGAACTAAAGCTGTGGTGCAACTATGTCTTTCTAACTGCACGGAACTAAAGCTGTGGTGCAACTATGTCTTTCTAACTGCACGGAACTAAAGCTGTGGTGCAACTATGTCTTTCTAACTGCACGGAACTAAAGCTGTGGTGCAACTATGTCTTTCTAACTGCACGGAACTAAAGCTGTGGTGCAACTGTCTTTCTAACTGCACGGAACTAAAGCTGTGGTGCAACTATGTCTTTCTAACTGCACGGAACTAAAGCTGTGGTGCAACTATGTCTTTCTAACTGCACGGAACTAAAGCTGTGGTGCAACTATGTCTTTCTAACTGCACGGAACTAAAACTGTGGTGCAACTGTCTTTCTAACTGCACGGAACTAAAGCTGTGGTGCACAGGAGAGAAGCAAAACTTTCCAGTGGGCAAAATCCTTTATCTTGAGGTTACGGAGGAGGGGTTGTAAAATGTACCAGTCAAAAGTTTGGAGACACTCATTCCAGGGTTTTTCTTTATTTTTTACTATTTTCTACATGGTTGAATAATAGTGAAGATATCCAAATATATTTGAGATTCTTCAAAGTAGCCACCCTGTGGCTTGATAACAGCTTTGCACACGCTTGGCATTCTCTCAACCAGCTTCATGAGGTAGTCACCTGGAATGCATTTCAATGAATAGGTGTGCCTTGTTCATTTCTGGAATTTCTTTCATTAATGCATTTGAGCCAATCAGTTGTGTTGTGACAAGGTACTGTAGGGGTGGTATACATAAGATAGCCCTATTTGGTAAAAACCAAGTCCATATTATGGCAAAAACAAAGAGAAACAACAGTCCATCATTACTTTAAGACATGAAGGTCAATTAATCTGGAAAATTTCAAGACCTTTGAAAGTTTCTTTAAGTGCAGTCGCAAAAACCATCAAGGGCTATGATGAAACTGGCTTTCACGAGGACCGCCACAGGAAAGGAAGACCCAGAGAGACCTCTGCTGCAGATGATAAGTTCATTAGAGTTATCAGCCTCAGAAATTGCAGCCTAAATAAATGCTTCAGAGATCAAGTAACAGACACATCTCAACATCAACTGGTCAGAGGAGACTGCGTGAATCAGGCCTTCATGGTCGAATTGCTGCAAAGAAACCACTATCAAAGGACACCAATAAGAAGAGACTTGCTTGGGCCAAGAAACATGAGCAATGGACATTAGACCGGTGGAAATCAGTCCTTTGGTCTGATGAGATCAAATTTGAGATTTTTGGTACCAACCGGCGTGTCCTTGTAAAAGACAGAGTAGGTGAACGGATGATTTCCACATGTGTGGTTCCCACCGTGAAGCATGGAGGTGATGGTGTGGGGGTGCTTTGCTGGTGACACTGTCTGTGATTTATTTAGAATTCAAGGCACACTTAACCAGCATGGCTACCAAAGCATTCTGCAGCGATACGCCATCCCATCTGATTTAGTGGGACTATCATTTGTTTTTCAACAGGACAATGACCCAACACACCTCCATGCTGTGTAAGGGCTATTTGACCAAGAAGGAGAGTGATGGAGTGCTGCATCAGATGACCTAGCCTCCACAATTACTCGACCTCAACCCAATTGAGATGGTTTGGGATGAGTTGGACCGCAGAGTGAAGGAAAAGCAGCCAACAAGTGCTCAGCATATGTGGGAACTCCTTCAAGGCTGTTGGAAAAGCATTCCAGGTCAAATCCAATTTTATTTGTCACATACACGTGTTTTAGCAGATGTTATTGCGGATATAGCGAAATGCTTGTATAGGTGAAGCTGATTGAGAGAATGCCAAGAGTGTGCAAAGCTGTCATCAAGGCAAACGGTATCTACTTTGAAGAATCTCAAATATAAAATATATTTTGATTTGTTTAACACTTTTGGTCACTACATGATTCCATATGTGTTATTTATAGTTTTGATGCCTTCACTATTATTCTACAATGTAGCTAATAGTAAAAATAAAGAAAAACCCTTGAATGAGTAGGTGTTTCCAAACCTTTGACTGGCACTGTATAAAATGGACATATCTCTGTTAATACAGAGTAGCTCAAAATATTTCTAATCATTAAAAAGGACAAATTATCCAATGGATCATAATACTTTGCAGCACTATTTTGTAAGTGTACCACATGAGTGTGTGTCCAGATGGCATAGAGATAAACAAACAGGAAACCCACTGATTAATATTCATCCCCCTTAGTGTAGAAAAGTCTATAGGTATTTTCATTGAAATATTTTCCTGCGTGTTTGGTTCAGTCATATTTTATTGGACATCTCTGGCCTTTTCAGAGCTTTCACGCTTTATGTTGACAGATCTCATATTCAATTTAGACCAGTAGGACATTTTCACTGAGATACGTACATTCTCTCTGTAAGCGGGCGGACATGGGTGTGAATTATAGGAGGGAAAAGGGGGGGTGATAATTTAAAAAATAAATTACCTGCAACGGTGATTTATAGTTGTCAGAACCTGGTAATATGTAATATGTAGGTTGGGACATAAACCTAAACTTCAATGGCTAATTTCTCTGAATATGGGAAAATAACATTACTAAATTCACTGGGAATTCATTACATAGAATGAAGAAACAATACCCTAAGCCGCAGCGCCATATTACTTGTCAAACATAGGCAACTGATACTAAACTCAGCAAAAAAAGGAACGTCAACTGCGTTTATTTTCAGCAAACTTAACGTGTAAATATTTGTATGAAGATAAGATTCAACAACTGAGACATAAACTGAACAAGTTCCACAGACATGTGACTAACAGAAATTGAATAATGTGTCCCTGAACAAAGGGGGGGTCAAAATCAAAAGTAACAGTCAGTATCTGGTGTGGCCACCAGCTGCATAAGTACTGCAGTGCATCTCCTCATGGACTGCACCAGATTTGCCAATTGTTGCTGTGAGATGTTACCCCACTTTTCTACCAAGGCACCTGCAAGTTCCCGGACATTTCTGGGGAGGAATAGCCCAAGCCCTCACCCTCCGATCCCACAGGTCCCAGACTTGCTCAATGGGATTGAGATCCTGGCTCTTCGCTGGCCATGGCAGAACACTGACATTTCTATCTTTCAGGAAATCACGCACAGAACGAGCAGTATGGCTGGTGGCATTGTCATGCTGGAGGGTCATGTCAGGATGAGCCTGCAGGAAGGGTACCACATGAGGGTGGAGGATGTCTTCCCTGTAACGAACAGCGTTGAGATTGCCTGCAATGACAACAAGCTCAATCCAATGATGCTGTGACACACCGCCCCAGACCATGACGGACCCTCCACCTCCAAATCAATCCCGCTCCAGAGTACAGGCCTCGGTGTAACGCTCATTCCTAAGATGACAAACGCGAATCTGACCATCACCCCTGGTGAGACAACTGCGACCCGTCAGTGAAGAGCACTTTTTGCCAGTCCTTGTCTGGTCCAGCGACAGTGGGTTTGTGCCCATAGGCAATGTTGTTGCTGGTGATGTCTGGTGAGGACATGCCTTACAACAGGCCTACAAGCCCTCAGTCTAGCCTCTCTCAGCCTATTGCGGACAGCCTGCGCACTGATGGACAACTCGGCAGTTGTTGTTGCCATCCTGTGCCTGTCCTGCAGGTGTGATGTTCGGATGTACCGATCCTGTGCAGGTGTTACACGTGGTCTGCCACTGTCCGTCCTGTCTCCCTGTAGTGCTGTCTTAGGCGTCTCACAGTACAGATATTGCAATTTATTGCCCTGGCCACATCTGCAGTCCTCATGCCTCATTGCAGCATGCATAAGGCATGTTCACGCAGCTGAGCAGGGACCCTGGGCATCTTTCTTTTGGTGTTTTTGAGTCAGTAGAAAGGCCTCTAGTGTCCTAAGTTTTCATAACTGTGACCTTAATTGCTTACTGTCTGTAAGCTGTTAGTGTCTTAACGACCGTTCCACAGGTGCATGTTCATTAATTGTTTATGGTTCATTGAACAAGCATGGGAAACAGTGTTTAATAAACCCTTTACAATGAAGATATGTGAAGTTATTTGGATTTTTACTAATTATCTTTGAAAGACAGGGTTTCTGTTTTTGCAGAGTTTATATACTTGTTGGGGTGGGATTGGCCTAGGGGTTTGGGTGTGGCTTGACTATTTTGGTCAAGTTTGGTCCAAATCGGATGTTAGTTACTATATTATATGAATCCTATAAATTTAAAATTGGCAATTTGGGTGCATTCAATTAGCTTAATTTCTTAGAGATAATCATATTACAACCAAAATAATGTTGCAGTAATGCTAATTGTATCTGTTTTTACTAACAGAAACAATTTCAGAACAATCTGAGATGGTGGGTGTAAATCCTCTTTTATTGTGTTTTTTGAGGTGGAATGACCCATATGCTCAAGTTTTTGTTGCACACTATGCACTCCGATAAACCTATTACCTGTCTGTCTCTCTTAGCTTCTACACACAGTGATCTACATAGCCTACTATACACCAGTGCTGCTTGACTGTTTTGTACCAGGTATTTCTATTGACTAGGTTAGGCCTATCTGAAGTACTTTACACATTGTTTCAGACACCCCAACACCCAACTCTGTCCAACATGTTCTCCATTACTGTCCCAAAAGGATCTGTAGTCGTGGAGTTATAGTGTGTGAGTGTGATGATGGTGTCACCTTGCGTGACCAGTAACCCCCCCATGAGACTCTTATCTTCCTAAGTAAAGGCCTATGTTGGTCTGTAAATGTGCAAGCGTGTGTCTGTGATTTAAACTAGCCAGAGGGGCGTTTTTAAAGGAATTAAAGCCACATCAAAGCTGGAGGTAATTGCTGCCTGGCTGATCTCTCTCTGCTGTTTGTTTTTAATGAGAGCTAATCGCTAGGGGTGCAGTTGACAAACACACACACACACACTCAACACAGCGTTGTCTTGCTAGCCACAGGTCAACAAACAAACAAATAATTTGCAGTTCCTCCAGTCACAGGAGAGAAGAGGGAGGGGGGATAGAAGGAGAGAGAGTGCGTTTGTGTGTTTATGATCATATGTCTGACAGTTCAAAGGGAGTGTTTAGCTGTGTTATCAGTGGTTACGTGTGTGTGTGTGTGTGTGTGTGTGTGTGTGTGTGTGTGTGATTATTATCAATATGACCTAATGTTAGAATTTAGACCCACATTAAACTAAAATCACAGCAACATCTCCTGGCAGAGACAACGCCTGGCCTAATTACATGCACGCGATTAGGCCTGGCGTTGACTCTGGCAGTAGGTGTTGGTTTAATGTGGGTCTAATTTCTAACTTTGGGTCATATTGATAATAATTGCCAGAACAATGTGATATGGTTTTTGTCTACGCAGGTGTGGAATCGCTCAGGAATAGTTTACTAGAGCAAATTATTCTTCACACGCGCGCCACACAGACCGATTTAATAATCCTCCGATATGAGGAAAAGAGCTGACTGTATGCAGTCTGTCCTGAAGCATACAAATACCTACTTTAGATAAGAGGGGAAAGATGCAATGTTCACAGAAAATCTCCAACGCAAAGTCGAGATGAGAACAGGGGGATTTGTTGACAGGCTTGTCAGCATTCTTCTCCATCCTCTTTTCTCTCTCTCTGTCTCCCTCCAGGTAAAATCTAATGCCTTCATTCCATCCGAAATACATAGCTAAGTTATTGAATACTTTAGCAACGTCACCTCTCAGATCGGTCAAACGAGTTGTGGTTTTGAGTAGAAAGACATGACTTTGCAATTAGAATGACTGCAAATGTATGAATACAGTGTGGTGTTAGTTGTTGTTTTGGATAATGTCTAGGCCTATATTATCAGGAGCTATACCATGGCTGTATGACTACGTTGTATGAATAGCAAAGGGATATAGCAGGTAGACCTTTTTCAGTCAGTTCGACAATAAATAGCCAATGTGCCCCGACTCCGTGGCTGGCTATATAGGCCTATGAAACATGCAAAAGAAAATTAAATGAATGTGCCACAAAACAAATGTAAGTGGATTTCAACTCATCGTTACCATTTACATGGGACGTGCTAATTCACTCACATGAAACTCCTCATGCTCTCCCTCATCCGTGAAAAGAAATTTGACCGCAGCCGACCACAGCGCGCCTGTCCTATCAATAGGTCACTAGAAGATGCGTAGAGTGTATCGTTTGTTCTAGCGGGAGAAGGATATACAGACCTTTCTGACTTGCGAATTGAAACTTTTAATTGAAAAGAAGCCTAGTTAATGAAGTGGAAAAGTAGCCGGCTGACAATGAGTCTGTTGTTGCTTATGGAAAACACTGAAACACACACACACACACACACACTGTTCAAAGAGACCACCAGATGAATTAGTCACCACCATTACAATGGCTATTAGGTTTGACTTTTAAATGAGTCAAATTAGAGAGTTAAAACATCCTAAACAACACACCCATTCACACGAAACCATGAGCTCAGCACCATAGCATTTAGCACAACAGCTCTCTTTTACAGCCTGGGTCGATCTGTGTGTGTAAGTAGTAGGGCTTTCCCCATCCCAAAAAATAATCTTGGCTGACCGAGAGTTGTCTGTTCTTTCGACCCATTGATTGTTTAGAAATGTTGAAACGTGTTTTTTTTCCATATAGACACACCCTATGTTTGAATAAAAGCAATTATATGTAGGCACTGCTATTAAAAATGAAAACACAACTACTAAATACGAGCCAGAAATCAATATAGTCTACAAGGCGTGAGTCAGACCGGTGTCTCATGTGCTTTAAAATATAAAAATACACTACCGTTTAAAAGTTTGGGGTCACTAAGAAATGTCCTTGTTTTTGAAAGAAAATCCCCCCAAAATTGTCAATTTTAAAAGAACATCAAATTGATCAGAAATACATTGTAGATGTTAATATTGTAATGACTATTGTAGCTGGAAATGGCAGATTTTTTTATGGAATATTGACATAAGCGTACAGAGGCCCGTTATCAGCAACTGTCACAGGCTGACCACACCGCTCGTGAGCGTTGCAAAATAAGTTTATGAATCTATGTTATTCAATTATTGCACCCACACTGCTCTCGCATGTCAACGAGCGTCTGCATTGCTAAGGGATAAAATAGAAGTCATTCCTATTTCTGGCGCAGATCGGGCTGTAAGTCCCGCCTCTCCCATCACCTCATTGGTTTATAGAAGCAGGTACCCACGTGCCATCTCCTCATTGGTTATGCCTACGTGGGTGATTGAAAGACGAACTGTGTTGCTGGTTGGTGTAGTAATACTATGAAGGTTTAGATGCCAATCACCATATAAATTCAAAGATGAAAAAGCCTGGAAGGAATAAAAATGACAAGAAACGATTTGGTTGACCGTTTTATGTGTGGATTAATTTTCGGAGTAGAGAACCTTGTGCATTTCAGGTAAAATAACAACTCAATGTTTATATCCCAAGACAAATTAGGTAGCAACAGCAAGCTAGCTAAATAGGACAAATTAGCCATTAAGTGCAAGCTAACTAGCTACATTTACAGAAATGTTTAATGCTTTTCGACCTGTCCCCAAATTAATGTCATTGGTTCATAGTTTGTTTTGATATTTTAACCTGCGTGTCATGATCGTGTTTGGTGTAGGGGGACAAAATAAATGTATGCACGATGGCGCACGCATGCAGCCGGTTTGGGTTCTGTGTCACTCCTGTGTTCCAATAGCATGTTGTGTTAGCTAATCCAAGTTTATCGTTTTTAAAAGGCTAATTGATCATTAGAAAACCCTTTTGCAATTATGTTAGCACAGCTGAAAACTGTTGTTCTGATTAAAGAAGCAATAAAACTGGCCTTCTTTAGACTAGTTGAGTATCTGGGACATCAGCATTTGTGGGTTCGATTACAGGCTCAAAATGGCCAGAAACAAAGAAATTTCTTCTGAAACTCGTCAGTCTTTTCTTGTTCTGAGAAATGAAGGCGAGAAATTGCCAAGAAACTGAAGATCTCGTACAACGCTGTGTACTACTCCCTTCACAGAACAGCGCAAACTGGCTCTAACCAGAATTGAAAGAGTGGGAGGCCCCGGTGCACAACTGAGCAAGAGGACAAGTACATTAGAGTGTTGTTTGAGAAACAGATGCCTCAAAAGTCCTCAACCGGCAGCTTCATTAAATTGTACCCGCAAAACACCAGTCTCAACAGTGAAGAGGTGACTCCGGGTTGCTGGCCTTCTAGGCAGAGTTGCAAAGAAAAAGTCATATCTCAGACTGGCCAATAAAAAGAAAAGATTAAGATGGGCAAAAGAACACAGACCCTGGACACAGGAAGATTGGAAAAAAGGTGTTGCGGACAGACGAATCGAAGTTTGAGGTGTTCGGATCACAAAGAAGAACATTCGTGAGATGCAGAAAAAATGTAAAGATGCTGGAGGAGTGCTTGGCGCCATCTGTCAAGCATGGTGGAGACAATGTGATGGTCTGGGGGTGATTTGGTGGTGGTAAAGTGGGAGATTTGTACAGGGTAAAAGGGATCTTGAAGGAACGCTATAACTCCATTTTGCAATGCCATACCCTGTGGACAGCGCTTAATTGGAGCCAATTCCCTCCTACAACAGGACAACGACCAAAAGCACAGTTCCAAACTACGCAATAACTATTTAGGGAAGAAGCAGTCAGCTGGTATTCTGTCTATAATGGAGTGGCCCGCACAGTCACCGGATCTCAACACTATTGAGCTGTTGTGGGAGCAGCTTCATCGTATGGTCCGTAAGAAATGCCCATCAAGCCAATCCAACTTGTGGGAGGTGCTTCAGGAAGCATGGCGTGAAATCTCTTCAGATTACCTCAACAAATTGACAACTAGAATGCCAAAGATCTGCAAGGCTGTAATTTCTGCAAATGGAGGATTCTTTGACGAAGGCAAAGGACACAATTATTATTTAAATTAAAAATCATTATTTATAACCTTGTCAATGTCTTCACTATATTTCCTATTCATATTGCAACTCATTTCATGTATGTTTTCATGGAAAACAAGGACATTTCTAAGTGACCACAACTTTTTAACAGTAGTGTAGATTTGTGATTACTCGATTTAAAAAGATCTTGGTCAACCAAACAATTGACAAATGGGGTCAGCTCTAGTAAGTAGGTGTGTGTGTGTGTGTGTGTGTCATCGATGCCGTGGTAAAGTTTTAGACGTTCAAATAGGCCATATGTGATTTTTATTGACCAGTGCAGCTGTAGCGGTTAGAATCTAGTCATCTTGATTAGCATCATAGTGACATTATCACTCGGACACCACGGTCTTGTCCGCTATAGCGGAATGGAAAACAAAAATGTGCGTTTATTTAGGCAAGTACCTGTTTCACTGTGTTTGAAAAGTTTATCTTCTGTCGCCATCAAACCTAGAGTTTTCGTCGTATAGAAGGATTGACAATACATTATTTGTTGTGGCCTTAATAATAATCATTTGTGTGTCGAGTAGGGTTGGTCTTTGTCCACATTTTCATACCATCATACCGTTTCTGTACGGTATTACCGGAAGTGCACGCAAGGGGCCCTATTTGAGAAGGGGGGTGAAAACGATTTTTTTATATATTTTTTTTATACACAAAACAATTTAGTCAACCGGGATCTTGATCCAGGAGGGGATTGAATGTCTCTGCTGTAACCAAGAAGCTTGATCTGGACACTTTTTAAATAGCACGTTAGCAAACCAAATGTATAGCTGGAACCCTGATCTGGATTCCATTTATTGGACACATCTTAGATTGAACTTATAAGTAGCATGCACCCCTGCAGCCTCCGAGTCTTCATCTATCACTATTTCACAATACCCCGGTAAACGATATCAACTGTACATCGCTCAAGCCTACCGTCCAAAGCGTCTCTTTTCCCAAGACGGCCTCTTCTATCCTGCCGTGTCCCTGGTCAGAAGATCAAATGTGGGCTTTGGTCACACAGCAGCTTACATTAGAATGCTCCAGGCATTACAACCTGCTATATACCATCTTAAACCTTGCGCATGCACACACAGACTTGTCAGATCAGAGGCCTGGAAATGAGAAAATCAGTCAGGCACGATGGGCAGCCCGTGGAAAAGGGCCCCGCTAATTACTACCTAACACTGAACCATCGCTATACAGCTTACTGAGGAAATGAATTACCATGCACACACTTCCATCAAAGGACACTTCCATCTTCATTCATCATGTACCCGTACCAGTATTCCATCTGATGAGAGTAAGAGAAAGAGAGCGAGAGAGAGAGAGAAAGGTACTTTAATTCTATATTGCTTGTCAACATTTCTTAATAAACTCACTTTAACATAGTCATGAATATTGATTAGGTGCCAGGATACGGATTCTCTCAAGCGGAACGTCATCACCTGCTAAGTCAACTAAAATACGCTCAGACGAGAGAGGGAGAAAGAGACAGGCAGGGGCTTTTTTTGTTGTTGTGATTTTCCCTTTAAAATGTATACCAAACAAAAACCAATGATTGCAAAGATAAATGTAGTCCTTGTGCATATAGTTGAACTATTTCCACAGAACATTTAGCAAAAACACATTTACTTGAAGAACAGTGCAGATATGAAGTTTGGTAACAAAATGACCTAGAGAGAGAGAGATGAAAGTCATGAGATGTGGTGGGGGGGGAGAAAAATAAAGATTTAGATGAGAAGATGCACATTTTGGGTACAGACCCCGAAGATGGACATATCTACAGTAGTCCTTGCCTTGAACTGGAGAAAGAGAACATAACAGAGATCTAATCGACTCAATAAAATAGGTCTTAACAGGACCAGGCCAATGAATTAACCCAATAACAGCAGTAGTCAATCTGTGTACAGTAATACTGATATTTACAGAGAAAGTAGACTGATTGAGGTCAACAGAATAGTGTGAGTCTGTCGGGGTGTCTACATGGTATGTATGTGTGAAAGCATATGAGGTCAGTAGAGCAGACCGGATTATTCACAGTCACTGTTGATCTGATGGTTCCAAATGTATCCCAGCATTCCTTGTGTGTGCATGCACTGGTTTATTCCACAACCTGTAGCCAGACCCAGTAATTACAGGACTGAGATGAAGGCTCTTTGTTCTCGTGTGTGTGTGTGTTGAGAGAACCCCATGGTTAGTGTAGATGTCCATCTTTCTCTGACTGGCTCTCTTTCTCTCCATAGGATCTCAGAACGATTAGCTATCTGCATGTCTGGCATATCATTAACTGATGCTTCTCGCTCTGTCTCTGTTTCTCTGTCATTCTACATCGATAATGTTATTGGTCATCTTTGAACAAAAGCAGTTCTGGCCAAGGACGCAGGCACACACACACACACACACACACACACACACACACACACACACACACAAGGTATAAATCCCAGTGTTTGCCAGGTCCTTATCCAGAGGAAGTCCAGTCCAAGCTGTTAAGGAAAAAGCTCTGAGTGATGTCATTACACAGAGCCTATATCCTGCCCAAGATAAATAGAGATAAAAGTAGTTCAAGTCCTGTAAAAGTTGTGTTGGGGAAAGCGTTCATGGGTGAACTGAATAATAAACAGAGCCATGGCATGAGATAGCCCACTGCTGTATCTGAAACGCAACTGGAAGGCTGTAGGTTTTATCATTCTGTTTGATTTACTATGTATCTGATCAGGATACTGGAGTAGTCTCTGGTGTATGTTTCAGCTCCTAGCTTTGACTTGATTCTTCACAAAACCACCACCAGGACAAAAAAAATACTATGATTTTGGGGGTATTTCACAAGATTTAATCTCTAAAATGGTCCTTAGTAGGAAAGATTGTTGACGTCTTTGTGAAATTTTTATCTAAAAGCATCATTGAGAAATAGTTCATCATATTCATGACATTGTGGCCTACCCAGGCCTCCTTTAAGACTTTGCTTTGTAGGTGCTACAAAGCAAACATTGGTCTCATATGAAGTATTAGCACTTTCTCTGTGATATGAGTCGTATTTGGATTTCTAACAATTTTCTTACATTCATTTATTTATATAAAAATATAAACATGATTTAAAAAAATAGGAAATGTTTGATTTTGATATTTTTCTATTTTTTGTTTAACATAATATTCTTTATGGGCATATCAAAGTCCCAGAGTGGGGTCTCTGCTACTTTTAGAGTTATGATCCAATTTGTAAGCATTACCAACAGAGTGAATGTGAAAATGGATTCAAAATGGTCGCCCTCTGCTGGAAATTTGCAGGACAAACAATGATACAAGTAAAAGGAGGGCTGTGATTGGTTAGATGGCCTACTATGCCAATAGGGCTCCAAGGAGTGGTTCTGTAACTGTTCTCAATCTTCATAAACCGTGGTGATATTAAATATTAGCAATATTAATGTGCAACTTAGACGTTCTATTTTCTCCTAATATTGCAAAACAATTCGTATGTTCAGGTAGTGCCCATCGGTTATGATTGTTTCAACCTCTGTGTTGAAGTCGTGTTTTTACTGTCAATTTCTGGTTTCAAATTAGCACCAAAAACTACACTAACCATGAGCCTAAGTGTTTCTGCCGCCACAGAAACAGATCCTGGGTCTGTTCTAACGCACACGACAAGTTCAGTTTGCGTCTGTGACGGTGCTATCGCGAGTGCCATCATATGTTCGTTAACAGATGTCATGGTTTATTTTCGGGACGAAGAGAAGTGTGAAATGCATTCTCTATAAAAGGAGCAGTCAGCAGCACAGCAGTGTCGTGTGTATGCGTGTTTGATTCATAAAAAATAGAAGTATCCTTATATTATGTTTATAAACATCACAAGCTTTCTAGTGGTTGTTTTCCGCCTAGTAGAGAAGACTACTGTCATTAGGCTTCACCAAAGCTAGCACAGACAAAAGGGGAAACCTTTAGTTATCAGTATCTTTGATGCTACTGTGTACGGTTACTTAGCAAGCTAATTAGAAATTTGAAACAACCGCCATGTTTCAAGAATGCCCAGTGGTCACGTGACTTGTATATGTTCTGGGATTGGACAATACAAACCGCAGTGCTGTGTGGGATGAGTAGTTTGTTTGCCCCCTAATTCTGGTATGTACACGGTCTTGTACACAACTTTTTTTTTTTTCATAAAGCAGAGTGCTTTTTAATTAAAGCGATTTTTATCTTTTTAATATATGATTCACCCCGTGTGTGTGTGTGTGTGTGTGTGTGTGTGTGTGTGTGTGTGTGTGTGTGTGTGTGTGTGTGTGTGTGTGTGTGTGTGTGTGTGTGTGTGTGTGTGTGTTGAATAGGTAACAAAAAAACATTTGGAACCACAGTAAAGAGCATGTTGTTGAAATTGGTATGTGGCATGTCAGTTCTGGAAATACGGTATAACCACGGGAAGAGGTGCGTGGCCCGTCCTGTTTCTCTGTTTAAAATGGGCCTAAACTTTAAAACTGGCAGAGATCCCCCTCTGGAACTGTGATATTCCCCTAGAGTATATTATATTCAACAATATATACAAACATTTGCCAAATCTACATTGTTTTATTTTCAATATTCATGTTTCTTTTTTATATGCACAAATAAATGTAAGAAAATTGTTATTCAAGTTAAAATACTACTCATATCACAGAGAAAGTGGTAAAGCTTCATATGACACCAATGTTTACTTTGTAGCACCTACGGATGAAACATTATGGAGTCTTAATAAAGGAGGCCTGGGTAAGGCAACAATGTCATAAATATGCCATGTTTTTTTTTTCCTGGTTTCATGAAGAATCACTCTTATGGACTTCATTGAACCATTGAATGTTTTTTACAGTCAAGTCTGTAGTTTTTCATCATTCTCTCCTCTGACTTCCCTTATCTCTCTGCATGTTATAGAAACAGACCCAGGAAATGCCTGTTGGAAGATTTTAAGTGGTTCTGACCCCCATATATAGTTAGTTGTGTGTGCGTGTTAGGAGGAGGTTATTAGGGAATAGGGAGGGTAAGTGTGTTAGCTGCGTCTCAGAGAGCCAAAAACAACTGCAAAGTATTTTAACCATTCTGACAAATGAATGGATAGGAAACACTTTGTCTTTCATGCTGAGAGGAACCAGGCCGCTGCCAGCAGTGTGTGTGCTTGCGTGTGTGCAGCCTAGTAATGTGAGCTAAGATTACGTCCTTAATGTCACATTCTCATGCGTCAGTGGCAAAATCATAAGGACCACTCATAATACTTCATGATTAGATTACATATGTTTGGATTGTGCAGCTTTCTGTTGGAATTACTTTACAAAGGGAGAAAATAAAACATGTACACACACACACACACACAGGCACACAAGCCTCAGGCACAGACCGACGTAGAAATGCTGAACACAGAACATTGAGCGAGTCATGTTGATTTGACTGGAGCAAGCTATTAACCAGATATACCCAGGGGTCGTGTCTATCCGTTGTCAGACATCATGCACACACAGTTCAGAAGACTGAGAGATTTGAAGAAATATGTTAAGTAGACACACACACACACTTACTGCTTGATACATACTGCTGATGAAAGTGTGGTTAGTCATGCCATTCAAATTATGTCTTGGGGCATACTGTACCCCAGTGACTGGTTTCAGTGGATCCTCTTCAGGTTCAGAAACAACCTGTGTCTCAAATGCTACCTAGTATTATCTAGGACTAGGTTATAGGGTGTCATTTAGGGCAGTGTTTCCCAACTCCGGTCCTCGAGTTAACCCCAACGGCACAGATTCTTAATTTGAAGACTTTCATGATCTGGGTATCTGAGATACAGTGCTTTCAGAGAGTATTCACAACCCTTGACCTTTTCCACATTTTGTTGTTTTACAAGTTGGAATTAAAATTGTTGACGAAAAAACATGACAATTAAATCAATCTAAAGAAAATACTAATGTCAAAGTGGAAGAAAAATTCTAACATTTGTAAAAAAATATATAAAAAATAATGAAAAATACAACACTAATATTTCTCGATTCCACACCTGGATTTGCCCATTATTCTTTTCAAAATTCTTCAAGCTCTGTCAAATTGGTTGTTGATCATTGCCAGACAACCACTTTCAGATATTGCCATAGATTTTCAAACAGATTTTATTGAAAACTGTAACTCGGCCACTCAGGAACATTCACCCTCTTCTTGGTAAGCAACTCCAGTGTTGATTTGGCTTTATGTTTTAGGTTATTGTCCAGCTGAAGGGTGAATTAATTTCCCAGTGTCTGGTGGAAAGCAGACTGAACCAGGTTTTCCTCCAGGATTTGTCCTGTGCTTAGCTCCATTCCATTTCCTTTTTTGTTTGTTTTTATCCTGAAAAACTCCCCAACGATTACAAGCATACACATAACATGATGCAGCCACCACTATGATTGAAAATATGGAGGTACTCAATAAATATGGTGGTACTCTGCAATGTGTAGTATTGGATTTGCCCCAAACATAACACTTTTTTTATTCAGAACAAAAAGTTAATTGCTTTGCCACATTTTTTGCAGTGTTACTTTCGGGCCTTGTTGCAAACAGGATGCATGTTTTGGAATATTTATTTATTCTGTACAGGATTTCTTATTTTCACTCTGTCATTTAGGTTAGTATTGTGGAGTAACTACAATGTTTTTGATCCATCCTCAGTTATCTCTTATCACAGCCATTAAACGCAAACTGTTTTAAAATCACCATTGACCTCGTTGTGGTTTCCTTCCTCTCTGGCAACTGAGTTAGGAAGGACGCCTTTATCTTTGTAGTGACTGGGTGTATAGATATTCAATAGGTCGCCTTTGCAAGACATTATTTAGGCTTGCCATAACAAAGGGGTTTAGTACTATTGACGTCTTGAGTCAATAGTATTTTACCCATTTTGTTATGGAAAGCCTCAATAAGTTCATGAGTAAACCATTGCATAGTTACTTAAGCTTTTATTTTTTTAATGAATTTGTAATAATGTCAAACAATTCCACTTTGACATTATGGTGTATGCCAGTGACGACACATCTCAATTTAAAATTCAGGCTGTACCCCAACAATGTGGAAAAGGTCAAGGGGTGTGACGAATACTTTCTGAAGGCACTGTATGTGGGGCACTGCCTCAGAGGAAAAACTCCCCAAATCAACTGTGAGTTAATGTTGTTTCTCTCTCTCGATCTACCTCTCCCCTCCCCTGTATCTCTCTCTCTCTGTCTCCCACGCTCTCCCTCTGTCTCTTTAGGCGTGAAACCCTCCTGAGATGTTCTCAGTGTAAGGTAGCGCGGTATTGTGACGTCACCTGCCAGGTAAGCAGCCCAACTAGAAGTTCTCTCATTTTGTCCATTGCTGTTTCCACTCATTCAAGTACCTAAAGAAAGGGAAGATGGATGTGAAAGAAATAACCCTATTGTAGGGGAACAATAGACCTAGGGATGTGTGTCTGTGCAGTGTAACATCTGAGACTGACCTAATTCCTACATCAGCACATGATGTCACCTAATGAAATGAATGACACAATGCTGTCCACTGCTGCTCCCCATATAAACTGGTTTCCATTACACAACAGGTGTGCGTTTGTGACAAATGTGTGTGTGTGTGTGCTCATCTATCTCATCCTTCTGGGCAGTGTTTCCCCTAGAGTATTTCCAGGCATGGTGCAAAGCAACATCCAGACCCTGTTGCACCAAAATTGAAATCAACAGAAGTCTTGTATAGTGCAAACACTGCTTCTGTGTAAATTAGAATCTGACATGCACAGATCTCAAGCCAACACGGTATATTCACCTTTTAGCCATCTTTCTTTCACATCGATGCTAACCTTTACATTTAAGGTCACTTTATTGGTCAACTGCACACGAGGTCCTATCGAAATTTGACTTGTGCTTTTAATCCCTCCAACTGTGACCTTATACTGTTAGTGTAACCCCGAACCCTAGTGTAGCCTACGCTCCTCTCTGATATGACACGTTACCATTCACCTCTGATTTCCCGCTAACAAATGCTTCTGACTTCCCAACCCACTCACTCGCACACGCATGCACGCACACAGCCATACACACATGCACACTCATGCACATCTGCCTGTGTGTGTTTGTAAAGTGCACACAATTTTTCCCCTCTCTTCCACTTTACGTTGCCTTAACTTTTATTTTCAAGAATTCATTCCCTTCAGTTTTTTTTCCAATTCTCTCGACGCCTTTTCAGTTTGTACTGGTCCTATTCCTATATCTTTTCTACCCATATGAACACAAATAAAATATTTTTTAAATGATGTGTTTTCTCTCCAGAAACAGGCATGGTCGGACCATAAGAGGGAGTGTAAATGTCTCCGCAGCCTCCATCCCAGAATCCCCACTGACTCTGTCCGTCTGGCAGCCAGGATCATCTTTAGATTGGTACGCCTCCCCTGACTCGCTCAACGATTGGTTCAATGTCCTGAATTGACTGGTCAATCCGTTTTTCAATCCAGTCATTTCAGGAAGTCATTTGAAACTTATTTCAGAAGTTGAAAAATCCTCACAGAAAATGAAGATGGAATTGAGCCCAACCCTTTACTAGGGTTAACAGACCTGGATGAGAAAGGTTGTTTCGTTTTTAGACGGTTCTCGTGATAAAAAATTGATCTCGTCTAGTTTTACACTTCTTCCTCTTTTACCATTTTCCTCTTTTTGTTTTTCCACCACTTCTACCTCCTACATCTCTCTCCCTCCTCCCCCTCTCTCTCCCTCTTCTCTTCCTTTAGTTGAGTCCATCGCAGACTTCTCCAGGGCTGTGTTCTTTAGAGGAGCATGAGTCACGTAAGTCTCTCCCACCTCCCCTACAAAAGTGACATTCAATACTTTGTTTTGCCTTTCTCTTCTAACAAAACAACATATATACTTATGGAAAGATACAGAGTCAATCACAATATCCTCCAAACACAAACATCAACTCAGACAGCAGGAGAAGTCCTTTCTAGCCTGGCATGGCCGTGCATCTGCAGGTGGTGTTTACATGTTGTCCCCAGGTCTCAGATTAAGTACACAACGTCAGCTACAGGACCAGGTGTTGGTTAGACGTGACAGACAAAGTGGGGACAGTATTAGACACAGGGACATTGTCAGACATATTGGGGACATCATACCTAGTTGAGACGGTACCAGACACCGTTTCAGACATAGTTTGGTCAGTGAAAGACATAATGGGGACATTAGATATGATGAGGACAGTGTCAGACATAATGGGGACATTAGACAAGATGAGGACAGTGTCAGACACATTGTGGACAGTAGTAGGGGCGGAAGGATAAATTATATCTGTCTGGCTAAAACCTGTGGCTCTCTTCCAGTCTCTTAGTCTAGCTAGCAGCTTCCCACAACATGGGAATATAACCAGAGCATCACCCCTCATGAAATATACAGGAAGCGGTCAACAAGGCAGCTCAGATGTGACCAAAGCATTCTTCTCATTAAAATGGTGATCATGAAGTCTCTGTTTTGACTATGTTGGTCGACTAGCATGCAGATACTGTATATGGTAGAAACAGTATGGTGTCGGTGACCGTAACCAGTATTAATGGACCCAGGTTATTTAGCTTGTCATGATCAGAAACTAAGATGGTGGCAGAGAGACCCCTCCAAGTACCTACTGTGGAAACCACTAGGAAGGGAAGGAAAAAATAATAGGCACCACCACTAGATTATGGTTTTTGAAGATTTTTCTTTTCATTTTTTTTTCTCCACAATTTATTTAACCAGGGGAAACCCATTGAGATCAGGGTCTCATTTTACAAGGGTGCCCTAGGAACAATACATCAACATGGTCAGTCTCAATACAACACTATACATTTACAATTACACATTAGAACAAATGCAATTCAAAAGCAACAGATACAATTACACACCCGTCAACACAAGTGCAGTTACAGTGCATTCGGAAGGTATTCAGACCCCTTCTCTTTTTCCACATTTAGTTACGTTACAGCCTTATTCTAAAATGGATTAAATACATGGTTTTCCTCATCAATCTACACACAATACCCCATAATGACAAAGCGAAAACAGGTTTTTAGAAATGTTTGCAAATGTATTACAAATACAAACAGAAATACCTTATTTACGTAAGTATTCAGACCCTTTGCGATGAGACTCGAAAATGAGCTCTAGTGCTTACAGTGCATGTCAGAGCAAAAACCAAGCGAGGAGGTCGAAGGAATTGTCTGTAGAGCTCCGAGACAGAATTGTGTCGAGGCACAGATCTGGGGAAGGGTACAAAACATTTCTGCAGCATTGAAGGTCCCCAAGAACACAGTGGCCTCCTCCATCATTCTTAAATGGAAGAAGTTTGGAACCACCAAGACTCTTCCTGAGCTGGCCGCCCGGCCAAACTACCAATCGGGGGAGAGGGCCTTGGTCAGGGAGGTGACAACCATCTCTGCAGCACTCCACCAATCAGGCCTTTATGGTAGAGTGGACAGACGGAAGCCACTCCTCAGTAAAAGGCACATGACAGCCCGCTTGGAGTTTGCCAAAAGGCACCTAAAGGAACCAGCACATGAGAAACGATATTGTCTGGTCTGATGAAACCAAGATTGAACTCGTTGGCCTGAATGCCAAGCGTCATGTCTGGAGGAAACCTGGCACCATCCCTACGGTGAAGCATGGTGGTGGCAGCATCATGCTGTGGGGATGATTTTCAGCGGCAGGGACTGGGAGACTACAGGACAACAACCTGTTGACAACAACAGGACAACAACCCTAAGCACACAGCCAGACTTGAACTCGATCCAACATCTCTGGAGAGACATGAAAATGGCTGTGCAGCAATGCTCCCCATCCAACCTGACAGAGCTTGAGAGGAACTGCAGAGAAGAATGGGAGAAACACCCACCAAATACAGGTGTGCCGAGCTTGTAGCGTCATACCCAAGGAGACTCGAGGCCGTAATCGCTGCCAAAGGTGCTTCAACAAAGTACAGAGTAAATGGTCTGAATACTTATGGAAATGTGATATTTCAGTTTTGTATTTGTAATACATTTCTACAAACCTGTTTTTGCTTTGACATTATGGTGTATTGTGTGCAGATTGATGAGTGAAAAAAAACAATTTAATCAGTTGTAGATGATATGGCTGTAATGTAACTAAATATGGAAAAAGTCAAGGGGTCTGATTACTTTCCGAAAGCACTTCAAGCATTTTCAGTAATGTCACGGTGAGGGAGAGCACCCACACAGCAATGGAGAGTCAGTTGGATTTCCTAATGGAGCGATTACTCTGGTACCACAGCGCTTTCATCACATATCGCTCCAGGGGGATGCACATCATCAAGAAAATGTTGACAAAGAATAAGAGCAAGAAATGTACGTAGAATGTTTGAGTAAATCCTAACGGTTGTCCCCTGGTTATGAAATGCACAGCCCTGATTGAAGACCTAGATGAGATCTGAGATGAGAAGATGGATGACAAATATAACAGGAGCCACGTTAGTAGCTCCGCGTAACAGAGTATAGCTAGCCACATAGATAGCAGGCAGAGCAACACAGTACAATATGAAATCAATGGTCGCTTCGAAAACTCTTTGAGTGACTATTCATGTTCAGGAGATCTTAAGTATTCCAGATTTTTTTTCCCAGCACAGAATACCATATCTGAGGAGTCATGGCGTATGACGTATGCTCCATTTCTATTTTAGAGTTCAAGTTTGTGAGAAGTTCCGAGTGTCATTTGTGTCGTGCATCTTGTCTTCTATGTAGAATCTCATGTGATATCCATAGCTGAAGTACATTTCATATAGGCCTGATTTATGTGTGTTCTGTGTATTAAACTGTGATTAACAAACTGCAGCTCGTCAGTTTTGGGTTGTTGATCGTCTCATGTGTATATCATATTCTTTGTGTATTTTATGTTTTCAAGTGTTCCAAAATATATGAGCGTTCAATTGTTTTATCCCAGACTGTAGAGTTTACAGTAGACTGGTGAGCCACGTATATTCATTTACCCACCACAAACAAACATGTAGCAGGGACTTAAACGTCACTGAACAGAAACCTGTTAGACCGGTGTTTCCCAACTCTGCTCCTTGAGAACCCCCAACAGCACTCATTTTTGTTGTAGCCTCTGACAAACTCACCTGATTCAACTCATTGAGGGCTTGATGATTAGTGTACAAGTTGAATCAGGTGTGCTTGTCTTGGGGCTACAATAAAAATGTGTGCTGTTGGGGGTACTGGAGGACTGGAGTTTGACCATAGAGAATAGACAACAGACATTTTGATCGTTTCTGATGTGGTGATTGATTGTATTTATTTTACATTACTTCATTCTTTTCATGATATTAAGGCCCGCATATGTATAAACATTTTGTAATATACTTCAACACATTACTATAGCACGAAATATTGATCTGCCCAATACATTGATCTTTTCATGATATACTGTTGACACCATTCTGAATCAGGTCATATTTATTTCTGTAAATCAAGTGTCATTTGTAGTAGTTACTTATAGGATAGTCAATGTTGTGCGCACCTCTCTTTGTCTGTGTGGATCGTTACCGGACTTCCTCTCAGCAACAAATATAGCGTAGATTTCTTTTTTTCTTCATACTTACATGTTGATTACTTAGCAGGAAAAATGAATAATGCGAAAACAAAGACCGACCGTGTCACTGTGCTCGTGAGGCTCCACTGACCGCTCTTTCTCCTATACAGACCTGTGTGATATGGGAGAGGAGAGGAGGGAGGGTCTGTCTCAGCTGAGCTCCATGCTCCAGCACTACATCCAACAGGAAGTCCCCAACATCATGCAGGAACTACCTGCCGTGGACCCCCTCAGCCTGCTGGCCAAGGTAGATCACTGCAGCTGTGTGTTTGTGTGTGGCTTGCATGCATGCGAGACAGACAGACATAGAACGATGTGTTGTCCCAATGATGTGAAACAAGATGGAGTAGTGAAGAGGCAGGGCCCACACTATAGTACCCAGTCTCTCTCACTGCAGCCTGTTTCTCTGCGCTGTTGGTGGGCTGGTCATACCTTCACATATGTCTAAAAGATTCCCAGCAGGCCTGATGTGTAAATGGTGTGTGTTTGTAGACAGTAAAAGTGTGTTGTTCCTGGTATTCCTGATGATCTCAATGTGTTTCTCAGCATGAAACCGGACCTCACTCCTCCCAGGTCTTCAACCTGCAGCTGCTTTCCACTCATGTACTTCTCTAGGCTGTTTCTGTCTCTTAATCAGGTGTGTGTGTGTGTCGCATGAGTATACATTTGTGTGTGAGATGAACTGTTATAAAAAGCAACAGCTGTTTTACATTACATGGCTAGCTAGCCTCCTGGGCCCATCTCTGTCTTTATAAACCATCTCACACCAAGACCTGGTTCTGATAACCATCACTGTTCAAATAGCAAACATAAACACCTGTGTGTGTGTGTCAGAGAGAGACAAAGACGCTCTCTACAGTGAGTCCTTCTGTGGAACTCCACATCTACATAATGCAAATCAGTCCAACTTTAGTCCAGATTTCCTGGACAGAGAAGGTGAGTTAAGGGGAGAGAGAAAGGGGGTGGGGTGGACAGACGGGGATGGACCGACGGACAATGAGACCGTCAGACTGCTGGACTGACAGACAGACAGGCAGACAAAAATAGCTGAATGACATTTTTAATATCAGACAGGATTCACACTGCCCCTGGGATAACACACATACACACCAACACACACACATAGCTAGTCCCTTGGAAAGAAGGACTCTCTTTAGTGATGAATGGGATGTGTTTCACTTTAATAAAAAAAAATGTGTCATGCGAATTGAGGCTGTTCTGAGAGCAAAAGGGGGTAACAAACGCTATTAGGAAGGTGTTCCTAATGTTTTGTACACTCAGTGGCCAGTTTATTAGGTACATCTAGAACCGGGTCAGAACCCCTTTTGCCTCCAGAACAGACTGAATTATTTGGGGCATGGAAACATTGCTCAATTGGTATCAAGGAGTCTAACGAGTAACAGGAAACCATTCCCCACTGCCTCCAGCCTGTACCGTTGAGACCAGGCAGGATGGGGCCATGGGCCCAAATCCTGATTCTGCCATCAGCATGACCCAACTGGAATCGGGATTCGTCGGAGCAGGCAATGTTTTTCCACTCCTCAATTGTCCAGTGTTGTTGATTCACTTGCCCACTGGAGCTGCTTCTTGTTTTTAGCTGATAGGAGTGGAACCCGGTGTGGTCGTCTGCTGCAATAGCCCGTCCGAGGGCACGAGTTGTGTGTTCCGAGATGCCGTTCTGCACACCACTGTTTTTATTGCATCGTTATTTTCCTGTTTGTGGCCCGCCTGTTAGCTTGCACGATTCTTGCCATTCTCCTTTTTTACCTCTCATCAATGAGCTGTTTTCGCCCACAGGACTGATGCTGACTGGATGTTTTTTGTTTGTCGCACCATTCTCGGTAAACCATAGGTACTGTCGTGCTTGAAAAGCCTAGGAGACCTGCTGGAACCGGCGCACATGGCACCGACTATCATACCACGCTCAAAGCCGCTTAGGTCACTCATTTTGCCAATTCTATCGTTCAATCGAACAGTAACTGAATGCCTTGATGCCTGTCAGCCTGCTTTAACCATTTTCATGAACAGGGTGGTGTACCTAATAAACAGTCCACTAAGTATGATTAAAAAATAGTAATATTCTAACACAGTAATTTGATTAATAAAATGTTTAATCAATCGTCTTCCTCAAATGGCCTGGAGAATGAAGAAAATGATGATGCACTCTTTGCGAGAGGGAGGGAATCTGATTTGATTGGTCCTCAACTCAAGGCTCAGACTCTTATTTTTAGGATAAAGTAAAGTTAGCCTGCCCCAGAGCAGGTTACATTCGAAGGATTCGTTACCATAGAAATTTACCTGGTGTTGTGACTTTACATTCATTAATTATTTAATCCACTAACGATGTTTAATTGTTATCCAATTGAAATTAATCATGTAACACTTAACTCATTAGGATTTGGAGCACCACGGAAGAGGTTGTTTTAAAGAGTGACAATCTGAATTAAACTCTAAGGTATATCTATTACATCGATAAACAGTCATCTTATAAATCTTATCATATCCTCATTCTGACAGTCATAGCCACATGCATCTGCAAAAACCACAGCCTTGCTCATGATTCAGTACTGCACCAATTGGTTTTAATTATTTATTTACTAGCTAACTAAATAATAACACAGAATAAACATACAACCTTTACATGAGACAAAGGTCCCTGGCGGACTGACACAATATGGTATTTTACCCAACGACATGGGGTGTAAGAAAGAGACACTTATTGTGGATACGTTCTGTAACTATTTTCACAATCATATAGTTTGCACACGAACCGCCGCCTGTTCGAAATAAGAGATCATAAATGTATTTACGTGTGGGTCCTCTTGTCCGTTGTGTAGTCCTGAACATAACTACAGAGTTCACTCTTCCATTTGCTCCTGAAGCTGCTTATTTGAAGATAAGCCAGTTGTGATGATGGTTCCAGTGCGGTGAGGAGAGTAGTGTACTGCGGTGATTTGAGACTCATAGTAGGATGGGATGGTTTGAAGAGTTTGAGATATTTGACTCAGGACAGCTAATCAGCTGTACCAGTGATTGTCTGAGAGGGGAGTTTTACGCCTCTTCCTCCTCGTGTTGATAGTCAGGATTTAGACCACTTCAGACGTAGGCTGCAGCTCCCCGTCTTTCCTGTTCTAAAGAAAGGTGAGTTTATTTCTTCACCTTGTGTTGAGGTTCAAAGTTCCAACCATTTCAGACATGTAGCTATTGCGCCACGCTTTTCTGGTCTAAAGTTAATTTCGTTACCAAGGCTTTTTATGCACACTGGCCAAAGGGGACGTCTCCTTCCGTCTAACACGTTTTCTGACCTCACTCGGGGCGTGGCTACTTAATGTGCAAAGGATATGATTGGAAGTTCTCTTATGACTCCTAAAATCACAATATCATAACAAAAATACTTCATCATTTTTTTCATATCCTGGATGGATGGAAACTTGACAGGTAAAGGGGGTATCCTTTTCAATTTAGTATTTTGTCCATACAGTTTTTAATGACATCACAAAATTAAAAACAATGTGACATCAGTTTTCTATAACTCCCCACTGACCATTCAGAACATTCTTTGTTAGAATTATTGTTCCATTATCTACTTTTTTGGACATTATAGTTTTGGGTGGGCAAAAGTCTGGAGACAAGACATTCCTTTAGGCAATATCGGAGCGTAGAGCGGGAGTCCTCTCCTGCTTAATTACGACCGGGTGAGGAGGTGTCAAAATCCACACACCAGTTCTCTCCTCCCCTCTGCGGGTGAGAGAAGGTCTGGTTACTGTCAGCCATTGCCAAACTGATCTGACCCAATGTGATCCTCACAGGACAGCCATGACACTGGCTAAAAGGTGATCCACTTTTGTGTCAACGGGTATTCCGAGTTGAACTCAGAAGTTACCAAAGCTAGCTCGTCAAACTCCTCTATCCCGTGTCGTAGTACGCCCCTCTGATTTGTAAAGAGTATGTTTTTGTACACAATGTGTTGTTCCTGGTATTCCTGATGATCTCGTTGTGTTTCTCAGCATGAAACCGGAACTCACTCCTCCCAGGTCTTCAACTTGCAGCTGCTCTCCACTCATGTACTTCTCTAGTGTCAGGTGTGTGTGTTTTTTTGTTGTGTGTGTGTGTGTGTGTGTGTGTGTGTTGTGTGTGTTTTTTTGTTGTGTGTGAGTGAGCGCATTTAAATGAATGTCTTGTTTAAATTTGTTATTTACAGTTGCGTGATTTGTTATAATTTTGTGTGTTATCCCAGGCTAGAATTGGAACCAGAGATGAGGTTAGTTAAGGTGATGGTCTTGTCAGGGACGCACAAACAACTGTTGTGTGAATGTACATTTGTGTGTTTTATTAGGTTGTGTGTGTGTGTGTATGTGTGTGTGTGTGTGTGTGTGTGAGAGATGAACTGTTATAAAAAGCAACAGCTGTTTTACATTACATGGCTAGCTAGCCTCCTGGGCCCATCTCTGTCTTTATAAACCATCTCACACCAAGACCTGGTTCTGATAACCATCACTGTTCAAATAGCAAACATAAACACCTGTGTGTGTGTGTGTCAGAGAGAGACAAAGACGCTCTCTACAGTGAGTCCTTCTGTGGAACTCCACATCCTATAGTACATAATGCAAAAGGGAGAGCGGTACAGACCGACAGGCGGACAGAACTGGTCTGATTAGGCTGAGGCGTCATGGAAGGAAGGTATAATCTCCATTACAAATGAGTGAGTGGGCTGTTTCTCCACTTAGTGTAGTCTCTTCCCCGAACGAATAGTTCAATATCAAACAGGATTCACACCGGCCCTGGGATAACACATGCACACACTCTGGGATAAGTGGGTGTTTTGTGTGTGTTTTCACTGTTATTGTATTTATTTATTCGTTATTAAGTCAAAATTATCCTCGGCCTTGACTGGTGTGGAGGAGGAATTCCCAATTAGTGTGGGATAGAAAAAGTTTCTGTGGCGATGAGAACTGGAAAACCCTGATTTTTAAACAGGAATGCTCCGATGGGACCTCTAACATTCCGAGGGAGGAAAAGAGCGATGGAGAGAGGAGTATCGACTCGTTTAATTAAAGTTGCGGAGCGAGGGTTGGTTGTCACCCTGGAGAAAGGGAGCGGGAGAGAGGGAGAGAAAGAGATTGTATGTGTGAGAGAGTTATTGAAACAGAATACTCCTCATGCATTCATGAGCACAGATAGAATATATTATTCTGTAAGGTTCTGTTACTGTTGGAATCTTTCAGCTCTTGTTTGACTTGCTTGGTTTCTTCTAGTTTCTGAAGAATAACTGAGTAAATTACCCTATGCAATGGGGTGCTGACTGGATGAACATACAGCTCAGACTTATTTTGGTTTTGGTCAATAACTGATATCTCATACTTGGCGAGGGTGAACCAGAGATGGATGGAGAGAGCGATGAAGTGGCAGGTCTGTATCCATCTACCCGGAAGAAAAAGAGAGCTGGAGAGTCGGGGAGAGAGACCACCCACTCAGATGTGTGTGTGTGTGTGTGTGTGTGCGCGTGGTGTCTGGCCTTTTGCACTTTGCCCTTTGAACATACGTGTGACATATGTTGGCATCAGGTCTGAGACACTCCTCCTCATCACTCACTCCCTTTCACTTTTCCCTCCTTTCATCTCTCTCTTCCCCCAGGCTGAATATTGCCTTTGGTCATTCAATAATAATATTGTGTGTGGGTGTGGTTGCCTGAGGGAGGACCAGTGCAGACACACTCATAATTACCCTTGAGGTCATTGAGGTCAATGGCCATACGGCAGACCACCAAAATCATATACTGGTATAGACACATAGCACACACAGTATTCCTGATAATCCCATTATGGGAACGTGGAGTTGACAGTGGGAGAGAACCACAGCACCTGGGAATGATGGCTGTTGGATGGAATACTACACTGTTTCAGCTCCATGGAATTACCACTAATTCTCATAGTTTATTATGGTATGTCCAGTATTCCGTGGCAGTGTTTCTTAACCTTTTTTTATTCCAGGGACTGCCATGGTCTTTTCTGGGCAAGGAACAGGCAAGCTATGGCCCTTCCTCCTTGGGTTTATATTACATCTAACACTATAGATCCAATTAAACGAGTGTCAGGCTTCTGACTATCTCAGGGACCGCTCAGCATTATCCTAGGGACCGGTAGTGGCACCGGACCGCAGGCTGAGCAACACTGCTCCCTGGCCTCCCTGTCAATTGATCCCAGGTGCTAGGTAGCACCTCGGTATAGGGAGGGAAACTTCACCTGATAGTAGCTGAATGTAACATGAATGCAATACACCATCATATTATTATGTAGTTGTAGCCAATGCTAGGCTTATGACCATGATAATTCACTGATATTAAATCCTCTCTATGAAGAGACACTGAAAACGTTCAAGAGAGCTGAGGGCCGTAGGTAGTAGTTTGCACATACACACACACACACACACACACACACACACATCGGGACCAAGGCGATGTGCATTGTTCCACAGTGACTTCCTGTGGGAGAGGAAATTATGCACCTCCGCTGTCCCATCAACCTCTCCTTCTCGCCCCACTGACCTAGCGCGCGCACGCACACACACACACACAAAATCTATGTAGGAATGAATTAAGACTATATACGTATATGAATGAGCAATGTCAGAGCGGAACGGACTAAGATACAGTAGAATAGAATAGAGTATATACATATGACATGAGTAATGCAAGATATGCAAACATTTTTAAGTGACTAAGATACTGGAGAAGTATAGAGAACAGTATATACATATGAGATGAGTAATGCCAGATATGTAAACATTTTTAAGTGACTAAGATAACGTAGAATAGTATAGAATACAGTATATACATATGAGATGAGTAATGCCAGATGTAAACATTATTAAGTGACTAAGATAACGTAGAATAGTATAGAATACAGTATATACATATGAGCTGAGTAATGCCAGATGTAAACATTATTAAAGTGACTAGTGTTCCATTCCTTAAAGTGGCCAGTGATTTCTAGTCTATGCCTATAGGCAGCAACCTCTAATGTGCTAGTGATGGCTGTTTAACAGTCTGATGGCCTTGAGATAGAAGCTGTTTATCAGTCTCTCGGTCCCAGCATTGATGCACCTGTACTGACCTCGCCTTCTGGATGATAGCGGGGTGAACAGGCAATGGCTTGGGTGGTTGATGTCCTTGATGATCTTTTTGGCCTTCCTGTGACTTTGGGTGCTGTAGGTGTCCAGGAGGGCGGGTAGTTTGCCCCGGTAATGCGTTGGGCAGACTGCACCACCCTCTGGAGACCCCTGCGGTTGCGTGCGGTGCAGTTGCCATACCAGGCGGTGATACAGCCCGACGGGATGCTTTTAATTGTGCATCTGTAAAAATATGTGAGGGTTTTAGGTGACAAGCCACATTTCTTTAGCCTCCTGAGGTTGAAGAGGCATGACATCAGTGTTACGGTGACCTTGTACTAGTAACCTATATCTCTGTGGTTTCACATGTATTGTAATGCAGCCTGCCATTCTCTATGCCACTAACAGGGGGCACTGTGTTCTCAGGTATGAGCCCACTCTCTTGTTTTAACTCTCTCTTCTCTCTCTCCCCCCATTTGTCTCTTTTTCTCTCTCTCCTGCTGGAATGGGTAGAGTAGATGAATAATGCATAGGTGGATGGGGCAAGAGGGAAGGAGGGCTAAGAAAACATGTTTTAAAGATATGATTAGGTACCATGTTTTTGGAATGTTCCGTGTATAGGCACTTTATATGAGCTGAAGGTGTGTGTGTGTGTGTGTGTGTGTGGTGGTGGGTGGTAGAAGGCTCTGGTGAAAGGCTAGTGGGTTTTAGCTGTAAAATGCCCCATTTAAGATTCCACTCAGTTGCAGAGAGCCTTATTTGGTGTGTTTGTGTGTGTGAGCACTAGTTAATCATTCTTCATCTTAATAATACTACCTTCCCTTACCCATGTCCTACTGCCCATTTAAAATTAAGCCTCATCATTGTAATGTTCAGTGCTTTGCGAAAGTATTCATCCCCCTTGGCGTTTTTCCTATTTGTTGCTTTACAACCTGTAATTTGAATGGATTTTTATTTGGATTTCATGTAATGGACATGCATAAAATAGTCCAAATTGGTGAAGTGAAAATTTTAAAAATACGTTTAAAAAATGAAAAAAAAAGAAAAGTGGTGTGTGGATATGTATTCACCCCCTTTGCTATGAAGCCCCTAAATAAGTTCTGGTGCCACCGCATACCTTCAGAAGTTACATAATTAGTTAGATTGCACACAGGTGGACTTTATTTAAGTGTCACATGATCTGTCAAATGATCTCAGTATACATACACCTGTTCTGAAAGGCCCCAGAGTCTGTAAGACCACCAAGCAAGCGGCACCATGAAGACCAAGGAGCTCTCCAAACAGGTCAGGGACAAAGTTGTGGAGAAGTACAGATCAGGGTTGGGCTATACAAAAATATTCAAAACTTTTTTTGAAATCCGTTATTCAAACGTTTAAAGAATATGGCACCACAACAAACCTGCCAAGAGAGGGCCACCCACCAAAACTCACGGACCAGGCACGGGGGGGCATTAATCAGAGACGACAAAGAGACCAAAGTTAACCCTGAAGGAGCTGCATCATGGAAAATGCTATGTCTGGCGCAAACCCAACACCTCTCATCACCCCGAGAATACCCATCCCCACAGTGAAGCATGGTGGTGGCAGCATCATGCTGTGGGGATGTTTTTCATCGGCAGGGACTGAGAAACTGGTCAGAATGATGGATGGCACTAAATACAGGGAAATTCTTGAGGGAAACCTGTTTCAGTCCTCCAGAGATTTGAGACTGGGATGTAGGTTCACCTTCCAGCAGGACAATGACCCTAAGCATACTGCTAAAGCAACACTTGAGTGGTTTAAGGGGAAACATTTAAATGTCTTGGAATGGCACAGTCAAAGCCCAGACCTCAATCCAATTGAGAATCTGTGGTATAACTTAAAGATTGCAGTACACCAGCGGAACCCATCCAACTTGAAGGAGATGGAGCGGTTTTGCCTTGAAGAATGGGCAAAAATCCCAGTGGCTAGATGTGCCAAGCTTATAGAGACATACTCCAAGAGACTTGCAGCGTTAGTTGCTGCAAAAGGTGACTCTACAAAGTATTGACTTTGGTTGAGTAGTTCCGCATGCTGACGTTGGCCAGTCTGCGTGGCTGTATTTTAGAGGCCCCCATAATGGTGGTGTAGATAATTTTTTGTTTTGCCTTTTTAAGCAAATTTCCTGGAATTGTACAAATTTCTCCATGGAGCTGAGAGATTTATTAGCAGTTCTAAGGTTGATTAACTGCAATTCTACACATTTTTCCCATGGAGTCGAGAGAACATGTTGCAGTTTTAATGCTAATTTAATGCCCCCCACCCCCCGCTTCTCCTTCATTCATCCATATCCAAAAAGCGGATGTTCTGAAAGAGCTGCAAAATCTGGATCCCTACAAATCAGATGGGCTAGACAATCTGGACCCTCTCTTTCTAAAAGTATCTGCTGAAATTGTTGCAACCCCTATTACTAGCCTGTTCAACCTCTATCGCCTGAGATCCCCAAAGATTGGAAAGCTGCCGCGGTCATCTCCCTCTTCAAAGGGGGAGACACTCTAGACCGTACCTTCTCCACTATGCAATCTGGTTTCCGAGCTGGTCATGGGTGCACCTCAGCCACGCTCAAGGTCCTAAACAATATCATAACCACCATCGATGAAAGACTGTGGAGCTGTCTTCATCGACCTGGCCAATGCTTTCGACTCAATCACCACATTCTTATTGGCAGGCTCAATAGCTTTGGTTTCTCAAATGACTGCCTCGCCTGGTTCACCAACTACTTCTCAGATCAAGTTCAGTGTGTTAAATCGGAGGGCCTGTTGTCTCTGGACCTCTGGCAGTCTCTATGTGGGTGCCACAGGGTTCAATTCTCGGACCGACTCTTTTCTCTGTATATGTCATTGATGTCAGTCTTGCTGCTGGTGATTCTCTGTTCCACCTCTACGCAGACGACACCATTCTGTATACTTCTGGCCCTTCTTTGGACACCTTGTTAAATAACCTCCAGACGAGCTCCAGACAAGCTGTACAACACTCCTTCTGTGGCCTCCAACCGTTTTTTAAATGTAGTAAAACTAAATGCATGCTTTTCATCCGACTGCTGCCCGCACCTGCCTGCCCGACTATCACTACTCTGGACGGTTCTGACTTATAATATGTGGACAACTACAAATACCTAGGTGTCTGGTGAGACTGTAAACTCTCCTTCCAGACTCACATTAAGCATCTCCAATTCAAAATTGAATGTAGAATCGGCTTCCTATTTTGCAACAAAGCCTAATTCACTCATGCTGCCAAACATACCATCGTAAAACTGACTATCCTACCGATCCTTGACTTCGGCGATGTCATTTACAAAATAGCCTCCAACACTCTACTCAGCAAATTGGATCTAGTCTATCACAGTGCCATCCGTTTTGTCACCAAAGCCCCATATACTGCCCACCACTGCGACCTGTATGCTCTCGTTGACTGGCCCTCACTACATATTCGTCACCAAACCCACTGGCTCCAGGTCATCTATAAGTCTCTGCTAGGTAAAGCCCCGCCTTATCTCAACTCCCTGGTCACCATAGCAACATCCACCCGTAGCACGCGCTCCAGCAGGTATATTTCACTGGTCATGCCCAAAGCCAACACTTACTTTGGCCGCCTTTCCTTCCAGTTCTCTGCTGCCAATGACTGGAATGAATTGCAAAAGTCACTGAAGCTGGAGTCTTATATCTCCCTCTCTAACTTCAAGCATCAGCTGTCAGAGCAGCTTACCGATCGCTGTACCTGTACACAGCCAATCTGTAAATAGCACACCCATCTACCTCATCCCCATATTGTTATTTATCCTCTTGCTCTTTTGCACCCCATTACCTCTAATTGCACGTCATCATCTGCACATCTATCACTCCAGTGTTAATGCTAAATTGTAATTTTGCCTCTATGGCCTATTTATTGCCGTACCTCCCTCTCTTCTACATTTGCACACACTGTACATAGTTTTTTCTATTGTGTTATTGACTGTACGTTTGTTATGTGTAACTCTTTTGTTTTTGTCGCACTGCTTTCCTTTATATTGGCCAGGTCACAGTTGTAAATGAGAACTTGTTCTCAACTGGCAAAGTATAAAAAATATGTGCACTATATATAAAAAAAAGTATGTGGACACCCCTTCGAAGTTAGTAGATTTGTCTAGTTCAGCCATACCCTTTGCTGACAGTTGTATAAAATTGTGCAGACAGCCATGCAATCTCCATAGACAAACATTGACAGTAGAATGGGCTTACTGAAGAGCTCAGTGACATTTCCAACGAGGCAGATCGTCAAATGTATGCCCTGCTAGAGCTGCCCCGGTCAACTGTAAGGGCTATTATTGTGGAGTGGAAACGTCTGGATGTGACAATGGCTCAGCCACGCAGTGGTAGGCTACACAAACTAACAGAACGGGACCACTGAAGTGCTTAGAGGGTCAAACTCATCTGTCCTCTGTTGCATCACTCACTACCGAGTTCCTAACTTCCTCTGGAAGCAACGGCAGCACAAGAACTGTTCGTCAGAGCTTCATGAAATGGGTTTCCATGGCTGAACAGCTGCAAACAAGAATAAGATCACCATGCACAATGGCAAGCGTCGGCTGGAGTGGTGTAAAGCTCGCCGCCATTGGACTCTGGAGCAGTTGAAACGTGTTCTCTGGAGTGATGAATCACACTTCACCATCCGTCAATCCGACGGACGCATCTGGATTTGGCGGGTGCCAGGAGAACGCTACCTGCCCGATTTGCATCGTGGTAACTGTACATTTTGATGGAGGATGTCTGGGGCTGTTTTTCATGGTTTGGGTTAGGCCCCTTCGTTCCAGTGAAGGGAAATCTTAACGATCGAGCATACAGAGCATACAAAGCTCAACAATAAGCTAAAGACCCTGGGACTAGACATCTCCCTCTGCAACTGGATCCTGGACTTCCTGATGGCCCGCCCCCAGGTGGTAAGGGTAGGTAACAACACATCCAAAAACATTTGGCATGGGTCCTCAGGTCCTCAAAAGGTTCTACAGCTGCACCATCGAGAGCATCCTGACTAGTTGCATCACTGTCTGGTATGGCAGCAGCTGCTCGGCTTCTGACAAGTTTACTTTTGGCCAAGTAGTGAATGTCCTCTTTTCTACACACTTCCTATCTGTTTTTAGTTGTTTAAGTTTACATTGATAGCGTTCTTCCATCCCGAAAAGTACAAATAAAACAATTGGGGACCTGGGCTTCCCCAAAAAACGTGTACGCGGTCCACCCAAGGATTTCAATGGCAGTGTGTGTGGGTGTGTGTCCAGGCAGATCGCTCAAGAAATGCGATGCCATTCCCGCCTGTTACCATCAAGTAGGCTTGTGGTTTGCTAGGGTGTTGGGAGCAGGGATGGGTTGTGTGTTCGATCCCAGTGCTTACAACACAATGTAACTCCAAGTCAAGTGCTCTTCACAGCTGAAAGCAGGTTCACACTGAGCACATGTGACAGACGTGACAAGAGTCTGGAGACGCCGTGGAGAACGTTCTGCTGCCTGCAACATCCTCCAGCATGACCGGTTTGGCGGTGGGTCAGTCATGGTGTGAGGTGGCATTTCTTTGGGGGGCCGCACAGCCCTCGATGTGCTCGCCAGAGGTAGCCTGACTACCATTAGTTACCGAGATGAGATCCTCAGACCCCTTGTGAGACCATATGCTGGTGCGGTTTGCCCTGGGTTCCTCATAATGCAAGACAATGCTAGACCTCAGTGTGTCAGCAGTTCCTGCAAGAGGAAGGCATTGATGCTATGGACTGGCCCGCCCGGTCTCCAGACCTGAATCCAATTGAGCTCATCTGGGACATCATGTCTCGCTCCATCCACAGACTGTCCAGGAGTTGGCGGATGCTTTAGTCCAGGTCTGGGAGGAGATCCCTCAGGAGACCATCCGCCACCTCATCAGGAGCATGCCCAGGCGTTGTAGGGAGGTCATACAGGCACGTGAAGGCCACACAATACTGAGCCTCATTTTGACTTGTTTTAAGGACATTACATCAAAGTTGGTTCAGCCTGTAGTGTGGTTTTCCACTTTAATTTTGAGTGTGACTCCAAATCCAGACCTCCATGGGTTGATAAATTTGATTTCCATTGATCATTTTTGTGTGGTTTTGTTGTCAGCACATTCAACTATGTAAAGAAAAAAGTATTTAATAAAAATATTTAATTCATTCAGATGTAGGATGTGTTATTTTAGTGTTCCCTTTATTTTTTGGAGCAGTGTATATATTTATTTTTTAACACTATCCCAAACCTTAACTGTTCAGAATTCATGCCTAAACTTAACTTTCGAATTGTGATGTTTATGGCCAAACGTCGGACTCTGAGGTGAGGCTGTGAGAGCGTGTTGGTGTGTCTGTGCTCTGCTGTGGTGCAATAAGCAGGGTCAGATTACATCTGGCCATGCTATGTTTTATTGCTTCCCCTTGAACTTCCCGTCAACATGCCTTATTGTTATGCTGCTTCACCTCCCCCTGGACTGGGAACCATTTTACACACAGACGCTCGCACAACGGTCGGCATGTAACCCAGTAAACGACATAGAGCCTCTCCTCCTATCTCCTGAACTCCCACTTTCTATATCTGTCGCTCTCTACTTCTATCACTCCCCCCCTTGCTCTTTCTCTCGCTCTTTCTCTTCCTCTCGCTATTGCTCTGTGTAAATATCTCTACCTCTCTCTCTCCCTCTCTGGAGGGATGGAGGCACAGATTTAGTGAGAGAGGGATGAGGGGGAGAGACTGTGGAATAGAGGAGAGTAGAGAGGGATACAGACTCTTTCAGCACCATCCTTTTCCATATTATGTCTTTACATTCTATGTCCATCTCTGATCAGCTACACAGGAAAGGGATGAAAATGGCCCATATTAATTTAGGTTGTCTTAGAAATAAGGTTCATGAAGTCAATAACTTGCTAACATTAATATATTAGCCATTTGAGACTCAATTCCTTTGATACGGCAGTAGCAATACAAGGATATAACATCTATAGAAGAGACATGCTTAGACATGCTTAGAAATGCTTATGGTGAAGGTGTTGCTGTATATATTCAGAGCCATATCCCTGTAATGCTTAGAGAAGATCTCATGCCAAGTGTTATTGAAGTGTTGTGGTTGCAGGTTCAGCTGCCTCATCTAAAGCCTTTTCTTTTTGGGTGTTGCTATATACCAAGTGCTAACAGTCAGTATCTAAATAATGTATGTGAAATGCTTGATAGTGTATGTGATGTAACCAGAGAGGTCTACCTTCTTGGGGACCTGAATATTGACTGGCTTTCATCAAGCTGTCCTCCCAAGAGGAAGCTTCTCTCTGTAACCAGTGCCTGTAATTTTGTATTTTTAAAATTTATTTCACCTTTTAGTTAACCAGGTAGGCCAGTTGAGAACAAGTTCTCATTTACAACTGCGACTTGGCCAAGATAAAGGAAGGCAGTGCGACACAAACAACAGAGTTACACATGGGATAAACAAACGTACAGTCAATAATACAGTAGAAAAATCTATATACAGTGTGTGCAAATGTAGCAAGATTAGGGAGGTGAGGCAATAAATAGGCCATAGTGGTGAAATAATTACAATTTAGCATTAACACTGGAGTGATAGATGTGCAGAAGATGAATCTGCAAGTAGAGAAAGGAGCAAAAAATAAATAACGATATGGGGATGAGGTAGATGGGTGGGCTATTTACAGATGTGCTGTCTACAGGTGCAATGATCGGCAAGCTGCTCTGACAGCTGATGCTTAAAGTTAGTGAGGGAGATATAAGCCTCCAGCTTCAGTGATAATTTGTTCCAGTCATTGGCAGCAGAGAACTGGAAGGAAAACCGGCCAAAGGAGGAATTGGCTTTGGGGATGACCAGTGAAATATACCTGCTGGAGTTCGTGCTGCAATGGTGACCAGTGAGCTGAGATAAGGCGGGGCTTTACCTAGCAGAGACTTCTAGATGACCTGGAGCCAGTGGGTTTGGCGACAAATATGAAGCGAGGGCCAGCCAACGAGAGCATACAGGTCGCAGTGGTGGGCAGTATATGGGGCTTTGGTGATCTGGTTCAGGTTATTAATCAACCTACCTGGGTGTTTACAAACACCACAGGAACAAGCTGTGTTGATGTATTCATCACATTTCTCTAACACTGAATAACTGTTCTTAAGCTCTATACCTGTCTAATTGGATGCAGTGATCTACAGTACCAGTCCAAAGTTTGGACACACCTCCTCATTCCAGGGTTTGTCTTTATTTTTACTATTGTCTACATTTGTAAAATAACAGTGAAGACCTCAAAACTATGAAATAACACATGGAATCATGTAGTAACCAAAAACAAATCAAAAATATTTTTTATGTTTGAGTTCTTCAGAGTAGTCACTCTTTGCCTTGATGACAGCTTTGCATCATCTCTTGGCATTCTCTCAACCCTCTTCATGAGGTAGTCACCTGGAATGCATTTCAATTAACAGGTGTGCCATGTGAAATTAATTTTGTGGAATTTCTTTCCTTCTTAATGTGTTTGAGCCAATCAGTTGTGTTTTGACAAGGTAGGGGTGGTAAACAGAAGATAGACATATTTGGTAAAAGACCAAGTCCATATTATGGCAAGAACAGCTCAAATAAGCAAAGAGAAACAACAGTCTATCATTACTTTAAGACATGAAGATCAGTCAATCCGGAGAATTTCAAGAACTTTGAAAGTTTCTTCAAGTGCAGTTGTAAAAACCATCAAGCGCCATGATGAAACTGCCTGTCATGAGGACCGCGACAGGAAAGGAAGACCCAGAGTTACCACTGCTGCAGAGTATAAGTTCATTAGAGTTACCAACCTCAGAAATTGCAGCCAAATAAATGCTTCACAGCATTCAAGTCACAGACACATCTCAACATCAACTGTTCACGGCGTGAATCAGGCCTTTATGGTTCAATTGCAAAAAAAAACGACTACTAAAGGACACCAATAAGAAGAGACTTGCTTGGGCCAAGGAACATGAGCAATGGACATTAGACCGGTGAAAATCAGTCCTTTGGTCTGATGAGTCCAAATTTGAGATTTTTGGTACCAACCGGTGTGTCCTTGTAAAAGACAGAGTAGGTAAACTGATGATTTCCACATGTGTGGTTCCCACCATGAAGCATGGAGGTGGTGGTGTGATGGTGTGGGGGTGCTTTGCTGGTGACAATGTCTGTGATTTATTTAGAATTCAAGGCACACTTAACCAGCATGGCTACCACAGCATTCTGCAGCGATACTCCATCCCATCTGGTTTGCGCTTAGTGGGACTATCATTTCAACAGGACAATGACTCAACACACCTCCAGGCTGTGTAATGGCTATTTGACCAAGAAGCAGAGTGATGGAGCGCTGCATCAGATGACCTTGCCGCCACAATCACCCGACCTCAACCCATTGAGATGGTTTGGGATGAGTTGGACCCGCAGAGTGAAGGAAAAGCAGCCAACAAGTGCTCAGCATATGAGGGAACTCCTTCAAGACTGTTGGAAAAGCTTTCCAGGTGAAGCTGGTTGAGAGAATGCCAAGAGTGTGCAAAGCTGTCATCAAGGCAAATAAATTTTGATTTGTTTAACACTTTTTTGTTACTACATGATTCCATATGAGAGGTGGAAAAATTATATATTGATCAATAATGACAATTGACAACTTAGATGGAAAGCTTCTGAGGCTGGTAGCTGACTTAATAGACACTCCTATCTGTCATATCTTGGTAAAGTGGTAAAGCGCCCTTTACTGGTTCTAACAGAAGACTGATCCGCTTGCTGTCAGCTCTTAGCAAACTGTTGAAAAAATAGTTTGACCAAATACAATGCTGTTTCTCTGTAATCAAATTCACAACATACTTTCAGCATGCTTATAGAGAAGGGCACTCAACATGTACTGCACTGACACACATTACTTGGTTGAAAGAAATTGATAATAAGAACATTGTGGGAGCTGTACTGTTATATTTCAGTGCAGCCTTTAATATTATTGATCATAACTTGTTGTTGAGAACTTGTGTTATTGCTTTTTAACCTCTGCTCTGAATCTACGATATGGCAAACGGGTTTTTAGAAATTTTGCAAATGTCAAAAAACAAAAAACTAAATGTATTTACATAAGTATTCAGACCCTTTGCTATGAGCCTCAAACTTGAGCTCCAGTGCATCCTGTTTCCATTGATCATCCTTGAGATGTCTCTACAACTTGATTAGAGTCCACCTGTGGTCAATTCAATTGATTGGACCTGATTTGGAAAGGCACATACCTGTCTATATAAGGTCCCACAGTTGACAGTGCATGTCAGAGCAAAAACCAAGCCATGAGGTCGAAGGAATTGTCCATAGAGCTCCGAGGCACAGATCTGGGGAAGGGTACCAAAAAATGTCTGCAGCATTTAAGGTTCCAAGAACACGGTTGCCTCCATCGTTATTAAATGGAAGAAGTTTGGAACCACCAAGACTCTTCCTAGAGCTGGCCCCCTGGCCAAACTGAGCAATCAGGGGAGAAGGGCCTTGGTCAGGGAGGTGACCAAGAACCCGAGGATCACTATGACAGAGCTCTAAATTTCCTCTGTGGAGATTTGAGAACCTTCCAGAAGGACAACCATCTCTGCAGCACTTCACCAATCAGGCCTTTATGGTAGAGTGGCCAGACGGAAGCCACTCCTCAGTAAAAGACACATGACAGCCCACTTGGAGTTTGCCAAAAGGCACCTAAAGGACTCTCAGACCATGAGAAACAAGATTCTCTGGTCTGTTGAAACCAAGATTGGCAAACTCCAAGCGGGCTGTTGTAACCAGTCACCATCGCTATGGTGGAGCATGGTGGTGGCAGCATCATGCTGTGGGGATGTTATGCAGGGGCTGGGAGACTAGTCAGGATCGAGGGAAAGATGAATGGAGCAAGGTACAGAGATCCTTTATGAAATCCTGCTCAGGACCTCAGACTGGGGGAGAAGGTTCTCCTTCCAATAGGACAATGACCCTAAGCACAACGCCAAGACAACGCAAGAGTGGCTTTAGGACAGTCTCTGAATGTCCTTGAGTAGCCCAGCCAGAGCCCGGACTTGAACCCCATCGAACATCTCTGAAGAGACCTGAAAATAGCTGTGCAGCGACGCTCCCTATCCAACCTGACAGAGCTTGAGAGGATTTGCAGAGAAGAATGGGAGAAACTCCCAAAATAAAGGTGTGCCAAGCTTGTAGCGCCATACCCAAGAAGACTCGAGGCTGTAATCTCTACCAAAGGTGCTTCAACAAAGTACTGTGTAAAGGGTCTGAGTACTTATGGAAATGTGATATTTCAGTTTTTTTAAATATACATTTGCAAAACTTGTTATAAACCTGTTTTTGCTTAGTCATCATGTGGGTTTGTGTGTAGATTGAGAAAAAATGTTTTTGTCAATTTCAGAATAAGGCTGTAATAAAATGGAAAAAGTCAAGGGGTCTGAATACTTTCCGAAGGGATTCTTTTTTTTGACACTACACTTCACAAAGCAAGTCCTTCAGGCTCTAGTTTGATCTTATCTTGATTATTGTACAGTCATATGGTCAAGTGCTGCAAAGAAAGATCTAGTTAAGCTGCAGCTGGTCCAGAACAGAGTTGCATGTCTTACTCTTCATTGTAATCAGAGGGCTAATATTTATACAATGCATGCCAGTCTCTGTTTGCTAAGAATTGACGAAAGAAACGTGTTGGAAATTCTAAATTGTTTGCATAGTCAATTTACACACCGTACTGACACACACACACTTACCCCACCAGACATACCAGCAGGGGTCTTTTCACAGTCCCCAGGTCCAAAACAAATGCAAGGAAACGAGCAGTATTATACAGAGCCATGAGTGCATGGAACTCCCTTCCATCTCTTATAGCGCAAGTGAACAGCAAACCTGGTTTTAAAAAAACTAATAAAGCAACATCTCAAGGCACAATGCCTCTCCCCCATGTGACCTACGCGTTGTGTGTATGTGCTGACATGTAACTGATAGATGCACACTACATGTTAATGTTTAAAAAAATAATGTAAATTGTAGTGTTTTGTGTGTAATGTATTTTCCGTTATGTGTCAGACCCCGGTAAGACTAGCGGTTGATAATGGGGATCCTAACAAATCAAATCAAAAGCCATGGGAATACATGTAGTGAGGAATGTGTGTGTCTGTCTGTGCATCTCTTAAGTCAAGAGAGAATTTGAGCTGTAGCGTATCATTGCTCTGTTACCCACAACACACTGCTGTAAAAGGGGGAGGGGCTGGTTTTGGCAGATTAGTATTATAATTAATGATCTACCATCTTCCCTCCTTTTTTATATTCTCCTCCTCTCCTATCTGTTCCTATCCCCTCTTCTATCTGTTCCCATCCCCTCTTCTCCTCCTCTTCTATCTGTTCCTATCCCCTCTTCTCCTCCTCTCCTATCTGTTCATATCCCCTCTTCTCCTCCTCTCCTATCTGTTCCTATCCCCTCTTCTCCTCCTCTCCTATCTTTTCCTATCCTCTTCTCCTCCTCTGCTATCTGTTCCTGTCCTCTCTTCTCACTCCTCTCCTATCCTCTCTTCTCACTCCTATCCTCTCTTCTCCTATCCTCTCTTCTCACTCCTCTCCTCTCTTCTCACTCCTCTCTTATCCTCTCTTCTCACTCCTCTCCTATCCTCTCTTCTCACTCCTCTCTTCTCACTCCTCTCCTATCCTCTTCTCACTCCTCTCCTCTTCTTTTCTATCCTAATTTCTCAGTTCTATCCTCTTCTTTTTTCCTACTCTCTCTTTCCTCCTCTCTTATTTCATGAAGGATCAGCATAGTGTGTATGTGTGGACTCAAGGGAGCCAGAACCTCCTATATAATGCTGCTTTAACCATGGTGCGAGCTAGGCTACTCCTTCAAGTGTGTGCGCTGGATATTACTGAATTAATAACACACACAATTCTGTATATTATAGTGTATGGACTGAATGTCTGCCTTAGCCATAAATTGTTGCATCCTATTACAGGTGTGAAATAGGACTGTGTAACATTGAGCTGTGTGAGCCAGGGGAGGAGACTGTGGCTACTATAAGCTACAACATAATGCTGCTGTGTTCATGGGCTCCTCCAGAAACTCTCAAACATATCAAACTACAACATGCCTGTTCAGAAATACCTGCATTTTTTATTTATTTTGAATGTGGGTACATTGTATTTGACTTCGGCAATGTCATTTACAAAATAGCCTCCAACACTCTACTCAGCAAATTGGATGCAGTCTATCACAGTGCCATCCGTTTTGTCACCAAAGCCCCATATACTACCCACCACTGCGACCTGTATGCTCTCGTTGGCTGGCACTCGCTTCATATTCATCGCCAAACCCACTGGCTCCAGGTCATCTATAAGTCTTTGCTCGGTAAAGCCCCGCCTAATCTCAGCTCACTGGTCACCATAGCAGCACCCACCCGTAGCACGCGCTCCAGCAGGTATTTTTCACTGGTCACCCCCAAAGCAAATTCCTCCTTTGGCCGCCTTTCCTTCCAGTTCTCTGCTGCCAATGACAGGAACGAATTGCAAAAATCACTGAAGCTGGAGACACATATCTCCCTCACTAGCTTTAAGAATCAGCTGTCAGGTGCAATGATCTGTGAGCTGCCTTATATACAGTGGGGCAAAAAAGTATTTAGTCAGCCACCAATTGTGCAAGTTTTCCCACTTAAAAAGATGAGGCCTGTAATCTTCATCATAGGTACACTTTAACTATGACAGACAAAATGAGGAAAAAAAATCCAGAAAATCACATTGTAGGATTTTTTAATGAATTTATTTGCAAATTATGGTGGAAAATAAGTATTTGGTCAATAACAAAAGTTTATCTCAATACTTTGTTATATACCCTTTGTTGGCAATGACTCCCTCCAAAGATTTTCTATGGGGTTGAGATCTGGAGACTGGCTAGGCCACTCCAGGACCTTGAAATGCTTCTTACGAAGCCACTCCTTCGTTGCCCGGGCGGTGTGTTTGGGATCATTGTCATGCTGAAAGACCCAGCCAGGTTTCATCATCAATGCCCTTGCAGATGGAAGGAGGTTTTCACTCAAAATCTCACGATACATGGCCCCATTCATTCTTTCCTTTACACGGATCAGTCGTCCTGGTCCCTTTGCAGAAAAACAGCCCCAAAGCATGATGTTTCCTCCCCCATGCTTCACAGTAGGTATGGTGTTCTTTGGATGCAACTCAGCATTCTTTGTCCTCCAAACACGACGAGTTGAGTTTTTAGCAAAAAGTTATATTTTGGTTTCATCTGACCATATGACATTCTCCCAATCTTCTTCTGGATCATCCAAATGCTCTCTAGCAAACTTCAGATGGGCCTGGACATGTACTGGCTTAAGCAGGGGGACACGTCTTGCACTGCAGGATTTGAGTCCCTGGCGGCGTAGTGTGTTACTGATGGTAGGCTTTGTTACTTTGGTCCCAGCTCTCTGCAGATCATTCACTAGGTCCCCCCGTGTGGTTCTGGGATTTTTGCTCACCGTTCTTGTGATCATTTTGACCCCACGGGGTGAGATTTTGCGTGGAGCCCCAGATCGAGGGAGATTATCAGTGGTCTTGTATGTCTTTCATTTCCTAATAATTGCTCCCACAGTTGATTTCTTCAAACCAAGCTGCTTACCTTTTGCAGATTCAGTGTTCCCAGCCTGGTGCAGGTCTACCATTTTGTTTCTGGTGTCCTTTGACAGCTCTTTGGCCTTGGCCATAGTGGAGTTTGGAGTGTGACTGTTTGAGGTTGTGGACAGGTGTCTTTTATACTGATAACAAGTTCAAACAGGTGCCATTAATGAAAATTCATCTCATATTTTTAAGTGGGAGAACTTGCACAATTGGTGGCTGACTAAATACTTTTTTTGCCCCACTGTATAGCCCATCTGTAAATAGCCCATCCAACTACATCATCCCCATATTGTTTTATGTTTTTTTCTCCTTTGCACCCCTGTATCTCTACTTGCACATTCATCTTCCGCACATCTCACTCCATTGTTAATTGCTAAATTGTATTTACTTCGCCACTATGGCCTATTTATTGTCTTACCTCCCTAATCTTACCTAATTTGCACACACTGTATATAGACTTCTCTATTGTGTTATTGACTGTACGTTTGTTTATTCCATGTGTAACCATGTTGTTGTTTGTGTCGCACTCCTCTGCTTTATCTTGGCCAGGTCTCAGTTGTAAATGAGAACTTGTTCTCAACTGGCCTACCTAGTTAAATAAAGGTGAAAAAAATAAACATTTATGATTCTTCAATGAGCATTTGATCCACCTTTAGTTAATCTACATGTTTATCTTTATCTGTTGTGGTCTGGTACTGTACCTCTAGCTAGGGCCATCTACTTTAAGTGCTGCCTGTCTTCCCCGTGTCCTACTTGGTGTGTGAAGTGCTGACTGCTCATCATTTTCAGATAGTTGTTGACACATCAACCAGGATCAAGGGTCAGGGCAATTTGTGACTTTTTTTTGGTAATCAGTGGCTGTTGTGGGGGGTTGGGGGGGTTCACCTCTCCTAGGCAGTCAGCAATTAGTGAAGGGAGGTGTACTCTCCACTTCTACTAGGCAATTCGTCTTATTACTTCATTCTCCCTTGTAGGCGGCAGTCGTAGCTGTTTTGTCGCAAAACTGAGACCTAAGAAGGATCCACCACCACTCTCTCAATTGAGTGTCTTACCTAGTTATTTTCAGATCTAATTTTTCCTCTTTTTGTAGCTTTGGCAACTGTGTGTATTTTCTGTACCTATTTGCACCTCTCCCTGTAGGCTTTTTAAATTGTATTATTTATTACAGAAAAACCCAAGGAAGGGGTAACAAAGTATTAGAACATGAAGGACAAACACTACAGCATCAAGACACTATCAAACATGTATCAGTCTTTCTGCAGCAGAGCCATCCTTATGTGTGAGTGTGCATGATAGTGATATAAAATATATGTCATAGTTTCCTTTTTCATGATCACAATCTTGTGAAACCCGAACCCTCCAAGATCCCCCCATAGTTCCCCAATAGCTGTCCCTCAACCATTTGAGACCCCTCCCACAGTCCCCCCCTGGGAGACCCCTCCCACAGTTCCCCCCGGGAAGAAAAAAAACATAAAAAACACAATTAATTCCATTCCACACCCCCAAGAACCCCCCCAATGCACCAACAACCAAGAGAATGAACTAAAGAGAAAAAAGGAAAAGACAGAGGAAAACAACAAACAATGCAAAAAAAACACACACAAAAAAGGTCATCTAGGACAACTGAAATCATAACAGCAATGCCTACTTTGTGTTTGTGTGCATGTCTGGCACTATTACATGTGTGTTCTTGTATGTGTTTATTTGAATGTGAGTGTGTGTGTGTGTGTGTGTGTGTGTATATGCATGACTACAAACACCTGCACGGCATCAGCCTCAGGCAAACCGGCATTAGTTGTAAAAACACTGCCACTTAGTGTCATTCAAATGTACTTTTATTATGTTTTATGTTTTATATATTCCCGTACAATTCTGATAACTCCATGAAGAACATAACTCTACCATTACAATATCATTTAAGAACAAAATACCCTTTTCAAACATCTATCCCATTAATACAGGTCTTTTATCAACCAGCACATTTTAGTTCAGCCATAATATTTTTTGTAATATTTGTTCTATCTTTTCAGGGGGATGAAATGTAAATTGTATCCAGCTCTGCAATGCTTGTTTGAAAAAGGCAGATACTTTGAAAAAAAGTATCATTTTCAATAAATAAAAATGAGACATGGCAGTCTGCACAAAGGCAAAAAGGCCATTTTTAAACAATGGATGAGCTTTTCTTATTAATCTACTTGAGAACCATTTAGGGTTCAAATAAACCTTTTGAATGAGTGAAGCTTTCAGAGAGAGGTTTAGTGCTTTTATATTTAATAAACTCAACCCACCCAGTTCAAATTCACTATATAGATAGGCTCATTTTATTTTGTCTGGTTTAGCGTCCCAGATAAAGCTACATATTTTTTGCTCATATGATTTGAAAAAACAAATCATCAGGAGTAGGCAGCGCCATAAGTAAGTGAGTAAACTGAGATATGACTAAGGAGCTAATCAGGGCCATTTTTCTATAAATAGACAGGTATTTACCTCTCCAAGGTTGCAGGATCTTGTCTATTTTTACAAGTTTTCTATTGAAATTCATTGGGGAAAGCTTATTTATATATTTTGTGATTTGAATACCGAGTACGTCTACTTCACCATCAGCCTATTTTGTAGGTAAGCTGTAAAAGTAGTATTTTTGTTAAGGATCCAATACCTACACTTATCATAATTAGGTTTTAGTCCAGAGAGTACAGAAAAGTCATCTAGATCTTTAATGAGACATTGCAGGGATCTAGCTTGCGGACTTAACATAAAACTTGAGTCATCGGCATTGTTTAACTCCTCTTGACAATTCAAAACTCTCTGAGAAGTAGCCGTTATTTACTATTTTTCACCTGGGGTTGCTATACATAATTTCTACCCATTTTATAAGAGAATTACTGAAATTTAAAAAATCCAGACCTTTTATAAATAAAATCCAGTCTTACTTTATCAAATGCTATAAATACCATTCCTTGTTTCTTATATGTTTCATGATGTTCTATTATTTCTAGTAGTTGTCGTATATTATTGTCCATGTAAAAAAAACCTGTCTGATCAGGATGAACAATACCTGGTCAAACCCTTTTAATTCTGAGCGCTATGCATTTTGCTAGTATTTTTGCATCACAACATTGAAGTGGAAGGGGCCACCAGTTTTTTAGATAGACAGTCTTTATATTTGCCATCTGGGTCTTGTTTTAATAATAGAGAAATCAGACCTTCCTGCTGAGTACCTGACAGACTACCATTTCTATAGGAGTAGTTAAAACAATCTAACAATGGAGCTTTTAGTATATCAAAAAAATACTTGATATACCTCTACCGGTATGCCATCAAGCCCTGGGGTTTTTCCAGACTGAAACGATTTAATAGCCTCAAAGTTTTTCCTCTGTAATTTGGCCTTCGCACTATTCTTTCTGTACATTTTGTAAATGTTCCATTTTTTAAATATTATATGGAAAGAATTCCCACCGTAATCTTCATTCAGTGGGAGAGGATGAGACGGAAAAGAGAACATCTGCCTAAAATAATTAGCTTCCTCTTTTAAAATATCATTCAGAGAATCATAGTCTTCAGTAACGAGTTTCTTCAAATTCTTTTTGTTAGTGTTCCTGTATTGGAGATTCAGGAAGAATTGTGTGCATTTTTCTCCATATTCCATCCAGTTTGCTTTATTTTTGTAATAGATTACATTACATCGTTCTTGAATAAGTTCCTCAAGTTCTTTTTGTTTTTCCTCTAACTTATTTTGTATCTCTGTACTATCGTTTTTATTGCTATCTACCTGTACTATTAGTTCATGGATTTCCCTTGTTAGTCTGGTTTCTTTAGCCAGCAACTGCTTTTTTATTATTGATGAATATTGAATTGAATGACACCCGAAGGTACATTTAAAGGTATCCCAAACAATAAGGGGATTTGCTGAACCTGTATTATACTGGAAAAATTCAGTTATAAATGATTTTGTCTTAGTTAAAAATAAGTTGTCCTCCAGTAAACTTTGATTAAATTTCCAATATCCCCGTCCACGTGGAAGCTCTAAGAGTTATGTGAATGCCAATTAGATGATGATCCGATCGCATTCTGTCTCCTATTAACCTTTGATGAAAGAGACAAGAAAGTAGTCAAGACGACTAGCTTGATTAAGACTCCTCCATGTATATCTCACTAGGTCGGGGGTTTTTTAGTCTCCAAATATCCACTATTTCTAATGTGTCCATAATATTTGTGATTTCCTTAAGGGCACGGTGATGAGGTACAAAACACTGTTATAGTCTCCTACCGTAATGATTAGATCATTTGTTGCCTGTAAGTTCAATAAATTGGTATAAATGTTTTCGAAGAAGTATGGATCATCCTGATTTGGACCATATAGATTAATGAGCCAAATCTCTTTTTCGTCCACTTTCATATTCAAAAGGATCCACCTTCCTTGCGAATCATTCCTGATTATTTGCACATTCAGATTGACATGTTTTTAAATTTATATCATCACACCCTTTCAGTTCCTTTGTCCATGTCAGAAAATTATTTCACCACCCCATTCCTTTTTCCATGCAACTTCATCTCCCTGTAGGCTTTACAGACGCTCCCCACCCCTTGACTGCATCCATTTTAATTTAGTGTACCCCACGCGCACAACCCATGTGGAATTCTCTCAGAATGATGTTCTTGACCCTAACCAGTCAGGCTTCAAGATGGGTCACTCAACCGAGACTGCTCTTCTCTGTGTCACGGAGGCTCTCTGCACTTCCAAAGCTGACTCTCTATCCTCTGTTCTCATCCTCCTAGATCTATTTACTGCCTTAAACACCGTGAACCATCAGATCCTCCTCTCCACCCTCTCAGGGCTGGGCATCTCTGCTGCTACTAGTGTCCCACAGGGATTGGTTTTAGGCCCTCTCTTCTTCTCTCTATACCCCAAGTCACTTGGCACCGTTATATCCTCACATGGTCTCTCCTATCATCGCTATGTGGATGACACGCAACTACTTTTCTCCTTCCCCCTTCTAACACCCAAGTGGCGACACGCATCTCTGTGTGCCTGGCAAATACAGTATCTCAACTGTCGGCCCACCACCTCAAGCTCAACCTCGACCAGACCATGCTGCTCTTCCTCCCGGGGAAGGTCTGCCCGCTCAAAGACCTCTCCATCACGGTTGACAACTCCACAGTGTCGCCCTCACAGAGTGCAAAGAACCTTGGCCTCTTCCCTGACAACACCCTGTTGTTCTCTGCAAACATCAAAGCAGTTACTCATTCCTGCAGATTTATGCTCTATGGCATTGGTAGAGTACGACCCTACCTCACACAGGATAGGGCGTAGGACTTAATCCAGGCATTATCCTCTCCTGTCTGGACTACTGCAACTCGCTGTTGGCTGGGCTCCCTGCTTGTGCCATCAAACCCCTGCAACTTATCCAGAACGCTGCAGCCTGCATGGTTTTCAAAATTCCCAATTTCTTTTATGTTACCCCGCTCCTCCACACACTCCACTGGCTTCCAGTTGAAGCTTGCCTCCACTACAAGACCATGTTGCTTACCTATGGAACAGCAAGAGGAACTTCCCCTGCCTACCTTCAGGCTATGCTCAAACCCTACATCCCAGCAACCTCAGGTCTTTTGGACCTCTCACCCCTACAGAAGGTCCGCTCCTGCTCAGCCCAGTCCAAGCTCTTCTCTGTCCTGGCACTCAAATGGTGGAACAAGCTTCCACCTGAAGCTAGGACAGCAGAGTCCCTGTCCATCATCTGAAAACGTCTGAAACCCTACCTCTTCAAACAGTATCTTAAATAATCCTCGTCCTCAACTCGAAACCTGAACCATCACTTGCACTTGACCCCCCCCCCCGCCCGCCGGCCTGCCACGTCATCCCTATGCTATCTTAAATTGAATGCACAAACTGTAAGTCGCTCTGGATACGAGGGTCTCCTCAATTATACAAATATATGTATTATATATATGTGTACAATAAAATACATAATATGATCCTGACAGTAGTTTAGTAACAAAGGGAAAGAAATGCGAAACCGAGGAGGGAGTCATTATGGAGGGAAGGAGAGAACGGATGAATGGAGGAGAGAATATGCAGCACTGTAATTATACTCTATCAGCTGGAGTCAGAAATGTCTTAATCCTGCCCTGTGTGTCACAGTAGTGTGTGTGTGTGTGTGTGTGTGTGTGTGTGTGTGTGTGTAGCGTTATCTCACTAGCATGTTCTGCCCCAGCCCATGCCAGTCATCCCACCCAGACACTACCATGGATCCTCTGCTAATTAGTTTATCCACATATTAGTGTAATGATTACAGGACCAGTGTGTCGGCAGACATATGGTTTAAGACACAGATAGAGGAACACATTAGTTGTATTGACTTACTGTCGTGGTGCGTGTGTGTGAAATAATGTTAATGTATCAGAACAGCCTACCCCCATCCATGCTGTTACTCTGCTGAAATGGAATGTAGTCCCATTTGTTATAGTGTTTACTAGACTGAAGAATTCATGTGGAGGAGGGGAGGGTGGAGGGTTTGAGGAGAAGAGATGTACTGTAGGGGTGTGTGTGTGTGTGTCCCTGCTTATTTGTTAGAAATTATGGTGGGTAGAGGGATGTTTTAATAGAAATTGGCTCTAGCAGTGACAACCAAGCTATTCCCTCTATATTGCTCTTCTCTTTTCTCTCACTCCAACATTTACAGTAATTGCTGTCCTTTGGACTGAGGCAGGCTTGCAGGGAGAGGATGTATTATTAGCATGCACATCTGTGTGTGTGTGCGCATGCTTGTGTCATAAACCTTCAACCTGACAGACATCTGTAAAACCGCACACAGGCAGGATGAGGAAAGCGAATGACTCCCCTTTGGAGTTATCGACACAGACTCAGTGGGACGTCTACCTGTATTTGGATCACTGTAATCCAACACGTTGTTAGATAAAAACAAAGTTGTTTTGAGATCTGACAAAGCTACTTCAATGCTGATATTCTATTCATTCTGGGTTGGCTGTATCAATATGGAAGGTTCCTGGTGCTGGAGCTCTGCTCCATGGCTTGTTTCTCTATTCTATCTTCTATCACTTCCTGGTCTTGTCAGAGGCCAAAACGAGAACCCATGCGGCCCTGTGAAGGACATGGTGTTTCATACTGGGAATAGAGCCAAACACACTCACCGTGTGTGTTTTCATGTACTGTATGGAGAATACATTCATTGGAGCCAAACTATAGTTGATTGATGGGGAATCTGTGGTTGTTTGTCTGGTTGTGGTTAAAACACTCTTGAGGCGGTTGGAAATAAGTCAACTGAGTGAAGCGGCGTTCGGTTACCGTGGCGTAGCATTTCTATGTGTTCGTTTTCCTTTTATGGTCGTCCATGCCGCTGAGCTTCCTCTCACCAGCCTCGCTAATGACCCAGGGCTGATCAGCGATGCTAATGAGGGCTAGTTGATGTGTTTGTTTGTTTGTTTGTGTGTGTGTGTGCGTGTGTGTGTCTGCCTATTTCTTTATGCTTGTTCTTTTCACTTCCACAGTGTGTGCATGTTTCTAAATGAACCTTAACCTCTCTAGTTACTGCTCTGAGAGAAGTGCCTACTTACAGTGCCTACTGTCTAGAACTGGCAACACATTTAGCTATTTTTCAGTTAAATGTTCTGAGTAAACCTACCTGGTTAAACAAAGGTGTCAGGCCTGTTCGCTCAACAGAGGGTCAATGGCGAACGTGCAACAAGATGGCAGAGTTCAGATATGACGTCATTGTTGTAACACTATCCACTGAGTTTTGAAACTACGGCGCGCGACAGGGTTCAATGTGCCAGTAAATCAGCACAATCTACTTTTTCGGTTTTTCAAATTGCTGGCATCTTAAAATAGGGATCATGTTTTCTCTGCTAATTACCATACAAGAAAAGAGTAACGGATAACCATGTATAATACGGCGGACTTAGCGAAGTGAGAAATTTGTGGTAGGCGCAGACCTTTTCCTCTCTGACAAAATCCATCCAATCCATAAATAAGGGGATATAATCAGGATTTTCCAGCCCTCTCCCCTTTCTCCCAGAGTGAATCTACAGATGTCTTTCCCAGTGTGTCCGGGGTCGTTGGTAGGAATGGAAATGCCAGGTGAGGGGGATCGCAGAATGGCATAGAGCATGGCCGAAACAAGCAGCTCAGAGTTTTACTGGAGGACCATGGAGAGATGCCCTGGGGAGACAGGAGAAACTGTAGACTTTAATGGACTTTCCCATCATATGACCTCCCATTAGACCATCTGATGGATCAACTCGACACTGACTATAGTACCCACTGGTAGAGTCAAGGTTTCAGGAACAACACCGGTTTGGGCATCATATGGAATTCACTTTCCCCAAATCTCAAATCTCTTCAAGTTAACAAATTCCTTACTTCAACAGTCACTTGTCTTGAGGTTTTAGCAACTTCCCCAAATGGTGACCAAACTAGGATCCAATTAAGTTGAGAGAGGGGTAGCTTCTGGCCACAGTAGTGGAGTCCTGCTGTTGCTATTCAAACTTTAAACTCTCTCAGGTGCAGGTTTAGGGAGTGAAGCTGGAAAAAAAAATATATATATTTGTAGATATATTATTTAAAAAATGTATGTAAAAAAATAAATAATTATAATAATAAAATATGTACAGTTTAAGTCGGAAGTTTACATACACTTTATATACACATACGTTTTTCAACCACACATTTCTTGTTAACAAACTATAGTTTTGGCAAGTCTGTTAGGACATCTACTTTGTGCATGACACAAGTCATTTTTCCAACAATTGTTTACAGACAAATTATTTAACTTATAATTCACTGTATCACAATTCCAGTGGGTCAGAAGTTTACAAACAGTAAGTTGACTGTGCCTTTAAACAACTTGGAAAGTTCCAGAAAATGATGTCATAACTTTAGAAGGTTCTGATAGGTTAATTGACACAATTTGAGTCAATTGGAAGTGTACCTGTGGATGTATTTCAAGACCTACCTTCAAACTCAGTGCCTCTTTGCTTGACATCATGGGAATAACAGAAGAAATCAGCCAAGACCTCAGGAAAAAAAATTGTAGACCTCCACAAGTCTGGTTCATCCTTGAGAGAAATTTCCAAAAGCCTGAAGGTACCACGCTCATCTGTACAAGAAGCAATAGTACGGAAGTATAAACACCATGGGACCACGCAGCCGTCAAACCGCTCAGGGAGGAGACACGTTGTGTCTCCTAGAGATGAACCTACTTTGGTGTGAAAAGTGAAAATCAATCCCAGAACAACAGCAACGGACCTTGTGAAGATGCTGGAGGAAACAGGAACAAAAGTATCTCTATCCACAGTAAAACGAGCCCTATATCAACAAAACCTGAAAGGCCGCTCAGCAAGGAAGAAGCCACTGCTCCAAAACCGCCATTAACAAAAGCCAGACTAGGGTTTGCAACTGCACATGGGGACAAAGATTGTACTTTTTGGAGAAATGGCCTCTGGTCTGATAAAACAAAAATAGAACTGTTTGGCCATAATGACCATAATTATGTTTGGCGGAAAAGAGGGGACGCTTGCAAGCCGAAGAACACCATCCCAACCGTGAAGCACGGGGGTGGCAGCATCATGTTGCGGGGGAGCTTTGCTGCAGGAGGGCTGGTGCACTTTAAAAAATCAATGGCAACATGAGGCAGGACAATTATGTGGATATATTGAAGCAACATCTCAAGACATCAGTTAAAGCTTGGTCACAAATGGGTCTTCCAAATGGACAATGACCCCAAGCATACTTCCAAATTTGTGGCAAGTGGCTTAAGGACAATAGTGTCAAGGTATTGGAGTGGCCATCACAAAGCCCTGACCTCAATCCTATAGAAAATTTGTGGGCAGAACTGAAACAGTGTGTGCGAGGCCTACAAACCTGGCTCAGTTACACCAGCTCTATCAGAAGGAATGTGCCAAAATTCACCCAACTTATTGTGGGAACCTTGTGGAAGGCTACCATTTTAAAGGCAATGCTACCAAATACTAATTGAGTGTATGTAAACTTCTGACTCACTGGGAATGTCATGAAATAAATTATTATTATTATTCTGACATTTCACATTGTTAAAATAAAGTGGTGATCCTAACTGACCTAAGACATGGAATTTTTACTAGGATTAAATGTCAGGAATTGTGAAAAACTGAGTTTAAATGTATTTGGCTCATGTGTATGTAAACGTACGTACGAAGTGGGACGTTTACATACACCTTAGCCAAATACAAATTACCTATTTGAACTTCTCAAACTTTACCACGGCATCAAGGACACACACACACACACACACACCTACTTACTAGAGCTGATCCCATTTGTCAATTGTTTGGTTGACCAAGATCTTTTTAAATCGAGTAATCACAAATCTACACTACTGTTAAAAAGTTGTGGTCACTTAGAAATCTCCTTGTTTTCCATGAAAACATACATGAAATGAGTTGCAAAATGAATAGGAAATATAGACATTGACAAGGTTATAAATATTGATTTTTAATTTAAATAATAATTGTGTCCTTTTGCTTTTGTCAAAGAATCCTCCATTTGCAGCAATTGCAGACCTTTGGCATTCCAGTTGTCAATTTGTTGAGGTAATCTGAAGAGATTTCACGACATGCTTCCTGAAGTACCTCCCACAAGTTGGATTGGCTTGATGGGCACTTCTTACGTACCAAACGGTCAAGCTACTCCCACAACAGCTCAATAGGGTTGAGATCCGGTGACTGTGCGGCCCACTCCATTATAGACCGAATACCAGCTGACTGCTTCTTTCCTAAATAGTTCTTGCATAGTTTGGAGTTGTGCTTTGGGTTATTGTCCTGTTGTAGGAGGAAATTGGCTCCAATTAAGCGTCGTCCACAGGGTATTGCATGGCGTTGCGAAATGGAGTGAAAGCCTTCCTCCTTCAAGATCCCTTTTACCCTGTACAAATGTCCCACTTTACCACCATCAAATCACCCCCAGAACATCACATTGCCTCCACCATGCTTGACAGATGGTGTCAAGCACTCCTCCAGCATCTTTTCATTTTTTCTGCATCTCACGAACACATGATCCGAACACCTCAAACTTCGATTCGTCTGTCCACAACACTTTTTCCCCCCCAATATTTCCCCAATCTCATCTTTTCTTTGCAACTCTGCCTAGAAGGCCAGCATCCCGGACTCGCCTCTTCACTGTTGACATTGAGATTCGTGTTTTGCGGGTACTATTTAATGAAGCTGCCATTTGAGGACTTTTGAGGCATCTGTTTCTCAAACTAGACACTCTAATGTACTTGTCCTCTTGCTCAGTTGTGCACCGGGGCCTCCCACTCCTCTTTCTATGCTGGTTAGAGTCAGTTTGTGCTGTTCTGTGAAGCGTTGTACGTGATCTTCAGTTTCTTGGCAATTTCTCGCATGGAATAGCCTTCATTTCTCCGAACAAGAATAGACTGATGAGTTTCAGAAGAAAGTTCTTTGTTTCTGGCCAATTTGAGCCTGCAATCGAACCCACAATTGCTGACGCTCCAGATACTCAACTAGTCTAAAGAAGGCCAGTTTTATTGCTTCTTTAATCAGCAAAATAATTTTCAGCTGTGCTAACATAATTGCAAAATTGTTTTCAAATGATCAGTTAGCTAATCCAAGTTTATCGTTTTTAAAAGGCTAACACAACATGCCATTGGATCACAGGAGCGATGGTTGCTGATAATGTGCCTATGTACACCTATGTTGATATTCCATAAAAAATCTGCCGTTTCCAGCTACAATAGTCATTTACAACATGTAAATACAATGTGTACAGTAGTGGCCAAAAGTTTTGAGAATGACACAAATGTAATTTTCACAAAGTCTGCTGCCTCAGTTTGTATGATGGCAATTTGCATATAATCCAGAATATTATGAAGAGTGATCAGATGAATTGCAATTAATTGCAAAGTCCCTATTTGCCATGCAAATGAACTGAATCCCCAAAATATATTTCCACTGCATTTCAGCCCAGCAACAAAAGGACCAGCTGACATCATGTCAGTGATTCTCTCATTAACACAGGTTTGAGTGTTGACGAGGACAAGGCTGGAGATCACTCTGTCATGCTGATTGTGTTTGAGTAACAGACTGGAAGCTTCAAAAGGAGGGGGGTGCTTGGAATCATTGTTCTTCCACTGTCAACCATGGTTACCTGCAAGGAATCACATGCCATTATCATTGTTTTGCACGAAAAGGGCTTCACAGGCAAGGATATTGCTGCCAGTAAGATTGCACCTAAATCCACCATTTACCGGATCATCAACTTCAAGGAGAGCGGTTCAATTATTGTGAAGAAGGCTTCAGGGCACTCAAAGTACAGCAAGTGCCAGGACCGTCTCCTAAAGTTGATTCAGCTGCGGGATCGGGGCACCATCAGTACAGAGCTTGCTCAGGAATGGCAGCAGGCAGGTGTGAGTGCATCTGCACACACAGTGAGGAGAAGACTTTTGGAGGATGGCCTGGTGTCAAGAAGGGCAGCAAAGAAGCCACTTCTCTAGAGGAAAAACATCAGGGACAGAATGATATTCTGCAAAAGGTACAGGGATTGGACTGCTGAGGACTGGGGTCAAGTCATTTTCTCTGATGAATCCCCTTTCCGATTGTTTAGGGCATCCGGAAAAAAGCTTGTCCGGAGAAGACAAGGTGAGCGCTACCATCAGTCCTGTGTCATGCCAACAGTAAAACATCCTGAGACCATTCATGTGTGGAGTTGCTTCTCAGCCAAGGGAGTGGGCTCACTCACAATTTTGCCTAAAAACACAGCCATGAATAAAGAATGGTGCCAACACATCCTCTGAGAGCAACTTCTCCCAACCATCCAGGAACAGTTTGGTGACGAACAATGCCTTTTCCAGCATGATGGCGCACCTTGCCATAAGGCAAAAGTGATAACTAAGTGTCTCTGGGAACAACATTTCGATATTTTGGGTCCTAGGCCAGGAAAGTCCCCAGACCTTAATCCCATTGAGAACTTGTGGTCAATCCTCAAGAGGCGGGTGGACAAACAAAAACCCACAAATTCTGACAAATTCCAAGCATGATTATGCAAGAATGGGCTGCCATCAGTCAGGATGTGGCCCAGAAGTTAATTGACAGCATGCCAGGTGGGATTGCAGAGGTCTTGAAAAAGAAGGGTCAACAATGCAAAAATGGACTCTTTGCATCAACTTCATGTAATTGTCAATAAAAGCCTTTGACACTTATGAAACGCTTGTAATTATACTTCAGTATTTCATAGTAACATCTGACAAAAATATCTAAAGACACTGAAGCAGAAAACTTTGGAAATTAATATTTGTGTTATTCTCAAAACTTTTGGCCACGACTGTACACCGTGTTTGATCATTTTGATGTTTTTTTAATAGACAAGCACATTTTTTTTCTTTCAAAAACAAGGACATTTCTAAGGGACCCCAAACTTTTGAACGGTAATGTAGATAGATAGATAGATATATATACATATGGACGGACGGACGGACGGACCCACCCACCCACCCACCCACCCACCCACCCACCCACCCACAGTTGTAGAATCTGCACACGTCCGCTGTTTTCCGTTGCGTCAAACAATTTGTCCTCCTGAGTGGCCAATAGATATATATATCTTTCTCTCTCCTTTCTTCCATCTCCACGGCAACAGAACACTTTCTCTCACCCTCTTTCTCTCTTCCTATCTCACCCCTATCTTTTTCTCTTTCTCTCACTCTCCCTCTTTCTCTCCCATTCTCTTCCTGCTGTTCCTCTCTTCAGTCTTATAATAATTAGGTTATCATGATTAGAAGGACTGTTATTCAGTACCGTGTGTGTGTGTGCACATGCATGAATGGAGAGAGCGGGGCAGGGGATCTCTCCCTATCCCCCTCCTCCCTTTCTCTCTGTACTCCTTCATATTTAGACTGACAACTCTTTCTTCCTCTCTGAAGGTCACGTCACAACCCTCCTTCCCTCCCCCTCTCTCTCGTCGCAACTCCTTTTGAAGTGTTTCGGTCTTGAGTCCAACTTCCCGCCCACTCATTGGTCCATGACCAGTGTTTCCATGGAGATCTGTCCATCAAAGACATTGAGGAAGTCTTCTTTTTTTTTTTTCTCTTTGCTTTTTAGAACTTAAATAAAGTCTCCATCTTTCTATCTCCTGCTCGTTGGCGCTCTCATTGATGAGCAGTAATTCCAATGGTTATATAGGATAGGTAGAGCTGATAACAGTAGTATGGATTGGTTCTAAAATGTCTCTATAGAATATCTCTTATCTGGAATAAACATTTCCCGTGTGTGTGTGTGTGTGTGTGTGGGTGTGTGTGGTGTGTGGTGTGGTGTGGTGTGTGTTTTTTTGATCTTTCCCTCAGCCAGGCTTGATTTTTCTTGTCAGCACTTTTCGCATCCATGTTAGGGGATGCAGAGTTAGAGGTTGTGTGTGAGAGAGAGATTTCTCAGTCCTCTGGGTAATCACGCATGCCCTAGTCCTGAAACAGTGGCTACACACAGAGTAATTACACTCGGAAGTGGGGAAAATGAATTGACTCCACGACTTGTCTCTAGGTCCTGGTCGGTGCAATGTGTACGTGTGCACACTCTGGACACTGTGATCGATAGGGGTGATATGCAGATGCTGTGTCTCTGCTCTAGGCTTTGTGTTTCTGTCTTATCTGGGTTTTTTTTTGTCTCTATCTATACTTCTATCTGCCTGTCTGTGTCTTGAATGTAGTTTGAATGTTTCACAAGGCTTTTTAAATTTATTTTTTAAACTGTACCCAGGGCGACGCGCGCGTACACACACACGAAAACACTGCTGTTTAGTCCTTCCAAGTCAAGGACAAACCTTAGCTTCTCAGGTAAAATAACACAAGCTATTTCTGTACCTTTCAGGGAGGGGGTACTAGGGGAGGGACGAATAAAAGCAAAAGGAAGACTTCAAACCCCCAAAGAACACCAATAAGGGTTTCTACTATCCTGCTTTCATTTCTTGGAGTTACATGCTCACGAACACACAGACACACACACACACACACCTCTAACACTGCAACCCAACACCGTGTCAGTCAGAGCAGTACACGAGTACACCGTTTTTGGTCTGTCTATCTTCTGTAGTCTTCATCTGTTCTTAATTAGACCAATTTAAGACGATTGTATGTCACCCAAACTGGGGCACTGTGTGTGTGATTATCCAGACATCCTCTAAGACATCTATAGAAGGGCAGTGTGCCACAGTGAGAGCCTACAGACAGTGGTACCCTACCCTCACCGACACACAAACATACACATACCGCGAGCACAGCTGTAATGGTCGATGTGTGTGAGTTTTAAATGAGGCTTTTCTTTGTTTGGGGACAGAGAGACCGAAACAGAAGGTGACACCTCTCTTTCTCCTCACCTTTCTCCCTCTAGTCAGTCACATCCAAAGCCATTGCAGTTCACTCTGATGTTTCAAACTGGGAAGGGCCTCTTTCTGCCCTTCTTTTTCCCCATTACCCTCCTTCCCCATCCCTCCCTCTCTCTCTCCCTCCCCTCGTCCTCCCTCCTTTTGATCTGTCTCTGACATCACATCAGAGCTTGTCTGTTCGTTATTGATCTGGCGTTAGCACTAAACAGAAGCGATAGTCTCAGAAGGGAAAGTTCCTCTCTGCTTACCCTCCCCTTTTCCTCCCTCCATTTCCAACCCTCTCCTCCCGCTCTCCTCCTTCCATTTCCAACCCTCTCCTCCCACTCTCCTCATTCCATTTCCAACCCTCTCCTCCCGCTCTCCTCCTTCCATTTCCAACCCTCTCCTCCCACTCTCCTCATTCCATTTCCAACCCTCTCCTCCCGCTCTCCTCCTTCCATTTCCAACCCTCTCCTCCCGCTCTCCTCCTTCCATTTCCAACCCTCTTCTCCCGCTCTCCTCCTTCCATTTCCAACCCTCTCCTCCCGCTCTCCTCATTCCATTTCCAACCCTCTCCTCCCGCTCTCATCCTTCCATTTCCAACCCTCTCCTCCCGCTCTCCTCCTTCCATTTCCAACCCTCTTCTCCCGCTCTCCTCATTCCATTTCCAACCCTCTCCTCCCGCTCTCCTCCTTCCATTTCCAACCCTCTCCTCCATTTCCAACCCTCTCCTCCCGCTCTCCTCCTTCCATTTCCAACCCTCTCCTCCCGCTCTCCTCCTTCCATTTCCAACCCTCTCCTCCCTCTCTCCTCCCACTCTATCCCCTAGTCCCTACCTACAATATGGTTATTGTCTCACGTTGCTTTCTCATAGGCTAACTGGAATTGTGGCCATATTGCGCGCACACACACTGACACACCACAATCAGGTACACATTGGGTTGTTATTCACCTCATTTCACAGGGTGGCAGGGTTAGGCAGGGTGACCTGTGCAGCTGGTGTTTGTGAGCTCCACTGAGCAGAAAAAGCACACTGTACACACTGTCACCTGTGGTTGGCCTCGTTTTAGCTGACTAGTGTTGCTGCCCTTCAACCTTCAACCAGAGAGCGAGAGACTCTTTGAAGCTGAAAGGTAGCCTCTGGACAGTCACCATCTCTACAGCAGGCGGTGTTTATTTTCACACCCATACAGTGTGTGTACGGCTACCACACACACACACACACACGGAGGTGGGGGTTCTCACAGACACAACTCTGAGAGAAACTGTCAGCCTGTGCAGTACACTAGTACACAGTTTTTTGGTCTGTCTATCTGCTTCGAGGAATGTCTTCATCTGTTCTAATTAGAGCAATTTAATTAAGACTACTGTATGTCACCCAAAGTGTGTGTGATTATTACCCAGACGGGGGTGGGCAACTCCTTGAGGGCCTGATTTGGTGTCACACTTCTCCACCCCTTGCAAACACAGCAATCAAATTGCATTTTAACCCGAAGATCGTGATTCTGTGATCATTGGGGTCAGGTGTGTTAGCTGGGGAAAAACTGTGACACCAATCAGGCCCTTGGGACTGGAATTGCCCACCCCTGCTATAAGATCCATAGAAGGGCAGTGTGCCACAGTGAGAGTGGTGCCCTACTCAGGTAGCCTAGCGGTTAGATCGTTGGGCCAGTAACCGAAAGGTTGCTGGTTCAAATACCCGAGCCGACAAGGTTGCTTCATCAGGTTGTCACCTGGAATGCATTTCAATTAACAGTTGTGCATTGTTAAATACATTTGTGGAATTTCTTTCCCTTAATGTGTTTGAGCCAATCAGTTTTGACAATGTAGGGGTGGTAAACAGAAGATAGCCCTATTTGGTAAAAGATCAAGTCCATATTATGGCAAGAACAGCTCAAATAAGCAAAGAGAAATGACAGTCCATTACTTTAAGACATGAAGGTCAGTCAATCCTGAAAATGTCAAGAACTTTGAAAGTTTCTTCAGGTGCGGTCGCAAAAACCATCAAGTGCTATGATGAAACTGGCTCTCAGGAGGACCGCCACAGGAAAAGAAGACACAGCTGCAGATAAGTTCATTAGAGTTAACTGCACCTCAGATTGCAGCCCAAATAAATGCGTCACAGAGTTTAAGTAACAGACACATCTCAACATCAACTGTTCAGAGGAGACTGCGTAAATCAAGCCTTTATGGTCGAATTGCTGCGAAGAAATGATCTCCACAGGTGTGGTTCCCACCATTAAGCATGGAGGAGGAGGTGTGATGAAGTGTAGGTGAGTTATTTTGAATTCAAGGCACACTTGACCAGCATGGATACCACTGCATTCCGCAGTGATATGCCATCTGGTTTGCCCTTAGTCCCACTATCATTTGTTTTTCAACAGGCCAGTGACCCAACACACCTCCAGGTTGTGTAAGGGCTATTTGACCAAGAAGGAGAGTGATGGAGTGCTGCATCAGATGACCTGGCCTCCACAATCACCTGACGTCAACCCCATTTAAGATGGTTTGGAATGAGTTGGACCACGGAGGGAAGGACAAGCAGCGAACACTCAACTCCTTCAAGACTGTTGGAAAGCATTCCTCATGAAGCTGGTTGAGAGAATGCCAAGAGTGTGCAAAGTTGTTATCAAGACAAAGGGTGGCTACTTTGAAGAATCTAAATGTATTTTGATTCGTTTAACACTTTTTTTGGTCACTACATGATTTCACATGTGTTATTTAAAAGTGCTGATGTCTTTACTATTATTCTACAATGTAGAAAATAGTCAAATAAAGAAAAACCCTTGAATTAGTGAATATGTCCAAACTTTTGACTGGTACTGTATATATCATCAGTCATATATATATATATATATATATATATATATATATATATATACACACACACACACACCACGAGAACAGCTGTGATAGTAAATGTGTGTGAGTTTTAAATGAGGCTTTGCTTTGTTTGGGTACAGAGAGACCGAAACAGAAGGTGACTCCTCTCCTCCTCCCTCTCTTTCTCCTCACCTTTCTCCCTCTAGTCAGTCACATCCAAACCATTGCAGTTCACACAGCTGTTTTAAACTGGGAAGGGCCTCTCTGCCCTTCTTTTTCCCCATTACCCTCCTTCCCCATATCTCTCTCCCTCCCTCCTTTTGATCTGTCTCTGATGAGGATCACATCAGAGCTTGATGACATCACATCAGAGCTTGTCTGTTCATTAGTGATTTGTCATTAGAGTTAAATAGAAGTGATGGTCTCTCTCTTCCCTCCATTTCCAACTCCTGTCTGAAGGAGAGTGATGGAAAGAATCTGTCTCTGATGAGGATCACATCAGAGCTTGATGGCATCACGTCAGATCTTTTCTGTTCGTTAGTGATCTGTCGTTAGAGATAAACAGAAGCGATATTCTCTCTCCTCCCTCCATTTCCAACTCCTGTCTGTATCTTCCCTCTCTCTTTCCTCCATTTCCAACCCATGTATTTTCCCTCCTTCCTCCCACTCTATCCCCTAGCCCCTACCTACAATATGGTTATTGTCTCACCCTGCTTTCTCATAGGCTGACTGGAGTTGTGGCCGTATTGCTCCCAGATCCTATTTTCCTTAACCCTAACCTTAAACGTAACCTTAACCCCTACCTTAATACACACAGACAGACACACCGCCTCCTTGTCCCGGCCCTTCTCCCAGATATGGGTCCAGGGCACCTTGAGAAAGAATCAATGAGATGTGACACACACACACACACACACCACACACACCACAATCAGGTACACGTTGGGTTGTTATGCACCCCATTTCACAGTGTGGCAGGGTTAGTCAGGGTGACCAGCTGGTGTGTGTGTGCGTCACATCTCATTGACTCTTTCTCAAGGTGCCCTGGACCCATATCTGGGAGGAGGGCCGGGACAAGGAGGCTCTGTGTCTGTGTATTTCGTTTTACTATGTATCCATGTTTTTAATTTTTTTTATTAATCTGTCTGTGCCCTTGAGCAAGTCACTTAACCCTAATTTGCTCCAGCAGTGCCGTATTACTATGGCTGACCCTGTAAAACAACACATTGTAGTACACCTTTGTTTGTACCTGGTGTACAGTGGGGCAAAAAAGTATTTAGTCAGCCACCAATTGTGCAAGTTCTCCCACTTAAAAAGATGAGAGGCCTGTAATTTTCATCATAGGTACACTTCAACTATGACAGACAAAATGAGGGAAAAAATCCTGAAAATCTAATGAATTTATTTGCAAATTATGGTGGAAAATAAGTATTTGGTCACCTACAAACAAGCAAGATTTCTGGCTTTCACAGACCTGTAACTTCTTCTTTAAGAGGCTCCTCTGTCCTTCACTCGTTACCTGTATTAATGGCACCTGTTTGAACTTGTTATCAGTATAAAAGACACCTGTCCACAACCTCAAACAGTCACACTCCAAACTCCACTATGGCCAAGACCAAAGAGCTGTCAAAGGACACCAGAAACAAAATTGTAGACCTGCACCAGGCTGGGAAAACTGAATCTGAAATAGGTAAGCAGCTTGGTTTGAAGAAATCAACTGTGGGAGCAATTATTAGGAAATGGAAGACATACAAGGCCACTGATAATCTCCCTCGATCTGGGGCTCCACGCAAGATCTCACCCCGTGGGGTCAAAATGATCACAAGAACAGTGAGCAAAAATACCAGAACCACACGGGGGGACCCAGTGAATGACCTGCAGAGAGCTGGGACCAAAGTAACAAAGCCTACCATCAGTAATACACTACGCCGCCAGGGACTCAAATCCTACAGTGCCAGACGTGTCCCCCTGCTTAAGCCAGTACATGTGTTGCCCAGCAACAGCCCCAAAACATTACTGCTCTAGAGGAGATCTACATGGAGGAATGGGACAAAATGCCAGCAACAGTGTGTGAAAACCTTGTGAAGACCTACAGAAAACGTTTGACCTCTGTCATTACCAACAAAGTGTATATAACAAAGTATTGAGATAAACTTTTGTTATTGACCAAATACTTATTTTCCACCATAATTTGCAAATAAATTCATTAAAAATCCTACAATGTGATTTTCTGGATTTTTTTTCTTCTCATTTTGTCTGTCATAGTTGAAGTGTACCTATGATGAAAATTACATGCCTCTCTCATCTTTTTAAGTGGGAGAACTTGCACAATTGGTGGCTGACTAAATACTTTTTTGCCCCACTGTATGTGACAACGAAACGTTTTATTTATACAGTGCATTTGGAAAGTATTCAAACCCCTTGACTTTTTCCACATTCTGTTACGTTACAGCCATATTCTAAAATAGATACAAATAAACTCATACATCTACACACAATACACATTTATTAACAATAAAAAACATATCACATTTATGTAAGTATTCAGACCTACTCAGTACTTTGAACCTCCTTTGGCAGCATTACAGCCTCTTGGCAGCTTTACAGCCTCTTGGCAGCGTTACAGCCTCCAAGTCTTCTTGGGTATGACGTTACAAGCTTGGCACACCTGTGTTTGGGGAGTTTCTCCCATTCTTCTCTGCAGATCCTTCCAAGCTCTGTTAGGTTGGAAGGGGAGCATTGCTGCACAACTATTTTCAGGTCAATCCAGAGATGTTAGATCGGTTTCAAGTCCGTGCTCTGGCTGGGCCACTCAAGGACGCTCCTGCGTTGTCTTGGCTGTGTGCTTAGGGCCGTTGTCCAGCAGATTTTCATCAAAGGTCTCACTGTACTTAACTCTGTTAATCTTTCCCTCGATCCTGACTAGTCTCACTGCCGCTGAAAACCATCCCCACAGCATGATGCAGCCACCATCATGCTTCACCGTAGGGATGATGCCAGGTTTCCTCCAGATGTGACACTTGGCATTCATGCCAAAGACCACCTTCCTGACCAAGGCCCTTCTCCCTGATTGTTCAGTATGGCCGGCTGGCCACTCTAGGAAGAGTCATGGTTTGTGATGCACGATATATCGGTGAGCATATTGGAATTGGCCGATATTAGCAAAAAATGCCAACATCGGCATCGGCCGAGTGTCTAGTTTAACGCCAATGTGCAAAACCGATGTCAAAGCTGACGTGCATACCTATATAATGTAAGGAGATGACGTAATGACGCCACAAAGGCAGAAAAATACTATGCGCACAATTCCACCAACTAAACAAGTTCTAGTCGAGCAATCATTTGAAAGAGAGAACTTTTCAGCGAGACAACTGAAAGGTGAAATCCATTAACGCCAAGATAATGGAATTCATTGCCCTTGACAATCAACCGTAGTCTGTCGTGGATGATGTTGGCTTTCGCCATCTAGTCGAGCCCCGGTACACGCTATTTTTCAGATGTTGCCCTACCAGAGTTACATAGAATTGTTGAAACTCACATCCATGAGCTTCACGACTGACATTTGGACCAGTGATGTCAGCCCCATGAGCATTAGGAGTCTGACCGCACAGTGGGCCGACGAGGATTTTGTACTGAGGAAAGCCGAATTGCATGCTCAAGAATGTGCTGGTTCTCATACCACTGCTGCCATTTCAATGGCATTTGAGAACATGTTTGACACTTGGAAACAGGAACACTCCTAGCACCAATCGAACAACTGACTGGAGAAATAAGCTCAACTGCGTCTGCAGCAGATGTGATACCCTCTGTCATAGCATTGAAACACCTGCTCAACAACACTGCAGACAGACCGTGGGGTTAAAACGTACAATATTACTCGAGGTTGTGAACAAGCGTTTCGGTGGGCATTCTCTCAGCCTCTTTACTGTGTCGCCACCATACTCGATGCTAGGTACAAGGACCGCTACTTCGTTGCAGACAAGAAACAGGGTTTACGTGAAATGTTATACACAGCTGGACAAGATGGAAACGGACACAGTGACACCGAGGAAGAGAGGCCACGGACAGACAGCTGAAAATTCACTGCTTGACATGCATGATGAAATCCTGGTTGAGAATGAAATGACTGAACAAATGAACAACGAAACAGCACAGCAAGTGAAATAAATGGGTTTTGATTAAGTTTTACTGGTAATGGGGACATGTGTAAATGCCAACAAAATAACTTTTTGGTCAGTGTGGTGTGTGTGTGTAACCTTTATTTAACTAGGCAAGTCAGTTAAGAACAAATTATTGTTTACAATGACGGCCTACACTGGCCAAACCTGGTCAACGCTGGGCCAATTGTGTACCGCCCTATGGGACTCCCAATCACGGCTGGATGTGATACAGACTGGATTCGAACTAGGGACTGTAGTGATGCCTCTTGCACTGAGATGCAGTGCCTTAGACTGCTGTGTCCGTGTTAACTATTCAACTGTAGTAGAATGCTTAAAAGGTCGCAAAAATTTTAAACATTGGTTATCGGTATCTGTTTTTTGGGGAGGGGCAAGGAAAATATTGGATATCGGTATCGGTCAAAAATGTAATACCGGTGCTTGTCTTGGTGGTTCCAAACTTCTTCAATTTAAGAATGATGGAGGCCACTATGCTCTTGGGGACCTTCAAAGCTGCAGACATTTTTGGTACCTTTCCCCAGATCTGTGCCTCGACACAATCCTGTCTTTCTTCGACCTAATGGCTTGGTTTTTGCTCTGACATGCACTGTCAACTGTGGGACCTTATATAGACAGGTGTGTGCCTTTCCAAAACATGTCCAATCAACTGAATTTACCACAGCTGGACTCTAATCAAGTTGGAGAAACATCTCATGGATGATCAATGGAAACCGGATGCACCTGAGCTCAATTTTGAGTCTCAAAGCAAAGGGTCTTAATATTTATGTAAATAACGTATTTCTGTTTTTCATTTGTGGGGGGGAGAAGAAAAAAAAGGTTTTTGCTATGTCATTATGAGTTATTGTGTGTAGATTGATCATTTGTATTTATTTAATCCATTTTAGAACAAGACTAATGTAACAAAATGTGGAAAAAGTCAAGTGGTCTGAATACTTTCAAAGCACTGTGTATTTAAAAAAAATGTTTCCCTGAACTGTAAATGTGTAGTGAGACCTGTGTGTGTGATTACCCGAACAGCCTCTAAGTCATCTATAGAAGGGCAGTGTGCCACAGTGAAGGTACTGTGGGATTACAACTAATTAAAACATGACCCATGTTTTTATTGTGCGTGTACACTGTAGTGTACTTGTCAGTTCAGTAAAAGCAGGGATGCTTCTCTGAGATGCTAGTGTATTTTCCTAAATTCTACTTAATATTCACAAGCTTGTTCTCAAAACAAATGTATATTTTGTTGAATCTGAAGTCGAGTAATATTGATACATCATTAGGGTGGCTAGGCTGCCGTGTTGCTAATATTAGTGGTGACAGGCCAGCCTCGTTGTTAGCAGTTAGCCGTTAGCATCAGACAACTGAAGAAGACATGTCATGTGGTATTTCTCCTGTGTCTAATGGTGTAATCATCACTAGTGTGTTTGTGTGTGTGTAGGGGGGTGTATTGATCCTATACACAGTCAACATGACAGGCTGTTCTTCAGAGGTACAGTGGAAAAGGTCAGGTGTCAGGGATGGGTGGAGGTATTTGCTGATATGATGTTCAGGTGCTCTCAGAGCTGGTGAGGGAAGGAACACACACACACTTACTGGTGCTAATGACTGAGAACACGAAAGGCAGAGAAGGAGTAGAGGTAGAATGAAAAGATGAAAGCTTGTCGTGGTGACCTTGCTGTGACTAGTTCAGCTGCAGTGTCACTACCTTAAACCTCCCCAATCCCTCTCTTAGAACAGAAACACTGGAACTGATCTCTCTCTCTCTCTCGTGTAGGAAGGAGATGGAGGGGGGGGGGGGGGTCACAGGATCTCTTTTGATGTTCTGGGAGTCATCGAGGTGGCCGAGGTGAGACTGCAAGCTTTGATGACTGTTGCTGGGCAACTGGTTCTCTGTCTCTCTCTATCGTTTTCAGTCTCCATCCCTCTATTTCAGGTATGATACTAGCCAGATGCCATGTAGGAGCACAGGCATTGACCATCCTTCTGAACGAGGGTGATAGTCACACACAGGCTCCTGCTAGTAGTGGAATACCCTCAGACCTTCTCCACTGTGACTCCAAGCCTTTTTCTCTGGTTACAAAAGACAATAGTTATGTGTCTATATCCATATCTCCCTGCCCCCATCCTCTTTCTTTCTCTCCCTCTCCTCTCTCACTCTTTGGTATTTGGTATTTTATTAGGATCCCTGTTAGCTGTGGCAAAAGCTGCAGCTACTCTTCCTGGGGTCCACACAAAACATGAAACATGACATAATACAGAACATTCATAGACAACAGCTCAAGGACAGAACTACATAGATTAAAAATACAAATCCAAAAGGCACAAGTAACCTACATATCAATACATACACACAAACTATCTAGGTCCAATAGGGGAGAGGCGTTGTTCCGTGAGGTGCTGCTTTATCTGTTTTTTAAAACCAGGTTTGCTGTTTATTTGAGCAATATGAGATGGAAAGAAGTTCCATGCAATAATGGCTCTATATAATACTGTACACTGTCTTGAATTTGTTCTGGATTTGGGGACTGTGAAAAGACCCCTGGTGGCATACGTGTGTGTCAGAGCTGTGTGTCAGTTGATTATGCAAACAATCTGGGATTTCAACGCCTTAATGTTTTTTCTAGAAACAAGAAGTGATGCAGTCGGTCTCTCCTCAGCTCTTAGCCAAGAGAGATTGGCATGCATAGTATTTAGCCCTCTGAATACAATTTAGAGCAAATGCCGCTCTGTTCTGGGCCAGCTGCAGCTTAACTAGGTCTTTCCTTTTTCTTTTGCAGCACTGGACCACACGACAATAATCAAGATCAGACAAAACTAGGGCCTCTCTTTCTCTTTATTACGACTAGACCTGTCCCCACCTTTACGAACATTGAATCTAAATGTTTTGACCATGACAGTTTACAATCTAAGGTAACGCCAAGTAATTTAGTCTCCTCAACTTGTTCAATAGCCACACCGTTCATTAACAGATTCAGCTGAGGTCTAGCACTTCAGGAATGATTTGTACCAAATACAATGCTTTTAGTTTTAGAAATGTTCAGGACCAGTTTATTACTGGCCACCCATTCCAAATCAGACTGCAACTCTTTGTAAGGGTTTCAGTGACTTCATTAGCTGTGGTTGCTGATGCGTATATGGTTGAGTCATCAGCATACATGGACACACATGCTTTGTTTAATGCCAGTGGTAGGTCATTGGTAAAAATAGAAAACAGTAGAGGGCCTAGAGAGCTGCCCTGCGGTACACCACACTTCACATGTTTGACATTAGAGAAGCTTCCATTAAAGAAAACCCTTTGAGTTCTATTAGAGTGATAGCTCTGAATCCATGATATGGCAGAGGTTGAAATGCCCGTAACACATACCTTTTTTTCAACAATAGGTTATGGTCAATAATATCAAAGGCTGCACTGAACTCTAACACCACAGCTCCCACAATCTTCTTATCAATTTGTTTCATCCAATCATCAGTAATTTGTGTCAGTGCAGTACATGTTGAGTGCCCTTCTCTATAAGCATGCTGAAAGTCTGTTGTTAAATTTGTTTACAGAGAAATAACATTGTATTTGGTCAAGATGGCGTAGCAGTGAAGACGTGTTTTGTTCGTGTCTTGTGTATTTTTTGTATTTATATTTCAACTTTATTTTCAATCTCCTTTCGATTTTTAATTATATTATACCTTCCGGTAACCTGCCTCACCCAATGTGATACGGTATCGCTATTATTTTCAATTTTTTTTAAACTTTAGACCACATTCTAGAACCTCCAGAAGCTAACCATCTAATTAACTACAAGCTATTTATTAGTCATTGTTAGCCACTGCTAGCGGCTTTTACCTTCTGCACAGATACCAGCCCTGTTTTTAGCCTGGATAATACTCGCCAGTCTACCAGTATCGGACTGTCTCTCCACAACAATGCCGGATTCCTGCCGTAATCCCTGGACCATTACTTCTGATCTTCACGGCTAGCTTGCAGCTAGCAAGCTCACAGCTTGCAGCTAGCTAGCTCACAGCTAGTTTGCACTCCCCGTGGCATCCAGTATCGAAGCTATCCCTGAGGCCCACCTCACGGCCGACTCAGCTGTTCACCCGAACCCCACTCATACACAGCTAGAGCCCAATACTCCACCGGATCCTTGCTGTATACTCTGGACCTTGGCACCGGTTCACCGCTGCTACCGATTGGCTATAGTGGCTAACGCCACTGCCACAAAGCTAGCACCAGTTAGCCGTGAGCCAAACGCATCTCCCGGCTAGCAAACTAAATTGTACAATACCTCTTTCGCCATCTGGCTTGGATTCTCTGTCGACACGGCGCCCTGCTGCACCACCCCACAACTGGTCTGCCGACGAATACTCCATCCACTGTGCCTTCATCCGACCTCCGTCGGAGCAGACGCTACTAACTTTAAACGCCGTGTCGCCCGAGTGCTAGCGTAGTGGCGGCTCCCCTGTTCCATCTACTGCTGCCCTCTGGACACTATGATCACTTGGCCACATAGCTGATGCCTGCTGGATTGTCTATTAATCACGGTACTCCATTCTGTTATTTATTTTTTATCTGTCGGCACCAGCCGCGAACTCAGGCTCTGTGTGTAGTTAATCCGACCCTCTCTGCCTAGTCATCGCCATTTTACCTGCTGTTGTTGTGATTAGCTACCTCACCTGTTGTTTTAGCTAGCTCTCCCAATCAACACCTGCGATTACTTTATGCCTCGCTGTATGTCTCTCTCAAATGTCAATATGCCTTGTATACTGTTGTTCAGGTTAGTTATCATTGTTTTAGTTTACAATGGACCCTCTAGTTCCACTCTTCATACCTCTGATACCTCCTTTGTCCCACCTCCCACACATGCGGTGACCTCACCAATTTACAACCAGCATGTCCAGAGATACAACCTCTCTTATAATCACCCAGTGCCTGGGCTTACCTCCGCTGTACCCGTACCCCACCATACCCCTGTCTGCGCATTATGCCCTAAATATATTCTACCATGCCCAGAAATCTGCTCCTTTTATTCTTTGTCCCCAACGCTCTAGGCGACCAGTTTTGATAGCCTTTAGCCGCACTCTCATACTACTACTCCTTTATTCCGCGGGTGATGTGGAGGTAAACCCAGGCCCTGCATGTCCCCAGGCACCCTCATTTGTTGACTTCAGTTAACGAGAAAGCCTTGGTTTCATGCATGTCAACACCAGAAGCCTCCTCCCTAAGGTTGTTTTACTCACTGCTTTAGCGCACACTGCCAATCCTGATGTCCTTGCCGTGTCTGAATCCTGGCTTAGGAAGGCCACCAAAAATTTGGAGATTTCCATACCCAACTATAACATTTTCCGTCAAGATAGAACTGCCAAAGGGGGAGGAGTTGCAGTCTACTGCAGAGATAGCCTGCAAAGTAATATCATACTTTCCAGGTCCATACCCAAACAGTTTGAACTACTCATTTTAAAAATTACTCTCTAAAGAAATAAGTCTCTCACTGTTGCCGCCTGCTACCGACCCCCCCCCCCCCCCCCCACTCAGCTCCCAGCTGTGCCCTGGACACCATTTGTGAATTGATCGCCCCCCATCTAGCTTCAGAGTTGTTCTGTTAAGTGACCTAAACTGGGATATGCTTAACACCCCGGCAGTCCTACAATCTAAGCTAGATGCCCTCAATCTCACACAAATCATCAAGGAACCCACCAGGTACAACCCTAAATCTGTAAATAATGGCACCCTCATAGACGTTATCCTGACCAACTGGCCCTCCAAATACACCTCCGCTGTCTTCAATCAGGATCTCAGCGATTACTGCCTCATTGCCTGTATCCGCTACGGGTCCGCAGTCAAACGACCACCCCTCATCACTGTCAAATGCTCCCTAAAACACTTCTGCGAGCAGGCCTTTCTAATCGACCTGGCCCGGGTATCCTGGAAGGATATTGACCTCATCCCGTCAGTTGAGGATGCCTGGTCAATCTTTAAAAGTAACTTTCTCACCATCTTAGATAAGCATGCTCCGTTCAAAAAATGCAGAACTAAGAACAGATATAGCCCTTGGTTCACTCCAGACCTGACTGCCCTCGACCAGCATAAAAACATCCTGTGGCGGACTGCAATAGCGTCGAATAGTCTCCGCGATATGCAACTGTTCAGGGAAGTCAGGAACCAATACACGCAGTCAGTCAAGCAAAGGCCAGCTTTTTCAAGCAGAAATTTGCATCCTGTAGCTCTAACTCAAAAAAGTTCTGGGACACTGTAAAGTCCATGGAGAACAAGAGCACCTCCTCCCAGCTACCCACTGCACTGAGGCTAGGTAACACGGTCACCACTGATAAATCCATGATAATCGATAACTTCAACAAGCATTTTTTAACGGCTGGTCATGCCTTCCTCCTGGCTGCTCCTACCTCGACCAACAGCTCCGCCCCCCTGCAGCTACTCGCCCAAGCCTCCCCAGCTTCTCCTTTACCCAAATCCAGATAGCAGATGTTCTGAAAGAGCTGCAAAACCTGGACCCGTACAAATCAGCTGGGCTTGACAATCTGGACCCTCTATTTCTGAAACTATCCGCCGCCATTGTCGCAACCCCTATTACCAGCCTGTTCAACCTCTCTTTCATATCATCTGAGATTCCCAAGGATTGGAAAGCTGCCGCAGTCATCCCCCTCTTCAAAGGGGGAGACACCCTGGACCCAAACTGCTACAGACCTATATCCATCCTGCCCTGCCTATCTAAGGTCTTCGACAAAACGGATCACTGACCATCTCGAATCCCACCGTACCTTCTCCGCTGTGCAATCTGGTTTCCGAGCCGGTCACGGGTGCACCTCAGCCACGCTCAAGGTACTAAATAATATCATAACCACCATCGATAAAAGACAGTACTGTGTGCCATCTTCATTGACCTGGCCAAGGCTTTCGACTCTGTCAATCACCATATTCTTATCGGCAGACTCAGTAGCCTCGGTTTTTCTAATGACTGCCTTGCCTGGTTCACCAACTACTTTGCAGACAGAGTTCAGTGTGTCAAATCAGAGGGCATGTTGTCCGGTCCTCTGGCAGTCTCTATGGGGGTGCCACAGGGTTCAATTCTCGGGCCGACTCTTTTCTCTGTATATATCAATGATGTTGCTCTTGCTGCGGGCGATTCCCTGATCCACCTCTACGCAGACGACACCATTCTGTATACTTCTGGCCCTTCCTTGGACACTGTGCTATCTAACCTCCAAACGAGCTTCAATGCCATACAACACTCCTTCCGTGGCCTCCAACTGCTCTTAAACGCTAGTAAAACCAAATGCATGCTTTTCAACCGTTCGCTGCCTGCACACGCACGCCCGACTAGCATCACCACCCTGGATGGTGCCGACCTAGAATATGTAGACATCTATAAGTACCTAGGTGTCTGGCTAGACTGTAAACTCTCCTTCCAGACTCATATCAAACATCTCCAATCTAAAATCAAATCTAGAGTCGGCTTTCTATTCCTGCAACAAAGCCTCCTTCACTCACGCCGCCAAACTTACCCTAGTAAAACTGACTATCCTACCGATCCTCGACTTCGGGGATGTCATCTATAAAATAGCTTCCAATACTCTATTCAGCAAACTGCATGCAGTTTATCACAGTGCCATCCGTTTTGTTACTAAAGCACCTTATTACACCCACCACTGCGACCTGTATGCTCTAGTCGGCTGGTCCTCGCTACATATTCGTCACCAGACCCACTGGCTCCAGGTCATCTACAAGTCCATGCTAGATAAAGCTCCGCCTTATCTCAGTTCACTGATCACGATGGCAACACCCACCCGTAGCACGCGCTCCAGCAGGTGCATCTCACTGACCATCCCTAAAGCCAACACCTCATTTGGCCGCCTTTCCTTCCAGTTCTCTGCTGCCTGTGACTGGAACGAATTGCAAAAATCGCTGAAGTTGGAGACTTATCTCCCTCACCAACTTTAAACATCTGCTATCTGAGCAGCTAACCGATCGCTGCAGCTGTACATAGTCCATCGGTAAATAGCTCACCCAATTTACCTACCTCATCCCCATGCTGTTTTTATTTATTTACTTTTCTGCTCTTTTGCACACCAGTATCTCTACCTGCACATGACCATTTGATAATTTCACTCCAGTGTTAATCTGCTAAATTGTAATTATCCGCCTACCTCCTCATGTCTTTTGCACACAATGTATACTCTTTTTTTTCTACTGTGTTATTGACTTGTTTATTGTTTACTCCATGTGTAACTCTGTGTTGTTGTCTGTTCACACTGCTATGCTTTATCTTGGCCAGGTCGTAGTTGTAAATGAGAACGTGTTCTCAACTAGGCTCCCTGGTTAAATAAAGGTGAAATAAAAATAAAATTAAAAAACACAATTTATTTCAACAGTTTGCTAAGAGCTGGCAGCAAGCTTATAGGTCTGCTGTTAGAACCAGTAAAGGCCGCTTTTCCACTCTTGGGTAGCGTAATTACTTTTGCTTCCCTCCAGGCCTGAGGACAAAGACTTTCCTTTAGGCTCAGATTAAAAAGATGACAGATAGGAGTGGCTATAGAGTCAGCTACCATCCTCAGTAGCTTTCCATCTAAGTTGTCAATGCCAGGGGGTTTGCCATTATTGATCGATAACAATAATTTTTCCACCTCTCCCACACTAACTTTACAAAACTCAAACTTGCAATGCTTTTCTTTCATTATTTGTTTTTTATGCATGAATACAATTGCTCACTGTTCGTTGTTGACATTTCCTCCCTAAGTTTTCTCACTTTGCCAATGAAGCAATCGTTGGCAACATCAAATGGTTTTATGATGAATAAGCCATCTGATTTGATAAAATGGAGATGAATTTGTCTTTCTGCCCATAATTTCCTTTAAAGTACTCAAGTTTTTTTTCCATCCTTCTTCATATCATTGATCTTGGCTTCATAATGAAGTTTCTTCTTCTTTTTGTTGAGTTTAGTCACATAATTTCTCAGTTTGCAGTAAGTCAGCCAGTCAGATGTGCAGCCAGACTTATTAACCACTCCTTTTGCCCCATCTCTTTCAACTATACAGTTGTTCAATTCCTCATCAATCCATGGAGCCTTAACAGTTCTAACAGTCAGTTCCTTAACAGGTGCTTGTTTATCAATAATTGGAAGAAGCAATTTAATAAATTAATCAAGTGCAGTGTCTGGATGCCCCTCATTAATCACATCAGACCAACAAATATGTTTTACGTCATCCACTTAAGAATCACAGCAAAATCTTTTGTATGATATCTTATACACTATTTTAGGGCCCAGCTATTGGAACTTTGGCTTTCCTGGATATAGCTACTATATTGTGATCACTGCATCCAATGGGTACAGATACAGCTCCAGAACAAAGTTCTATATCATTAGTAAAAATGTGATTGACACGTGGATGATCTTGTTTCTGTAGTATTTGTAAACACCCTGGTAGGTTGATTAATAACCTGAACCAGATTACAGGCACTGGTTACAGTAAGAAGCTTCCTCTTGAGCTGACAGCTTGATGAAAGCCAGTCAATATTCAGGTCCCCAAGAAGGTATACCTCTCTGTTTACTTCACATACACTATCAAGCATTTCACACACATTATTTAGATACTGACTGTTAGCACTTGGTATATAGCAACACCCAAAAAGAAAAGGCTTTAGATGAGGCAGCTGAACCTGCAACCACAACACTTCAATAACACTTGGCATGAGATCTTCTCTAAGCATTACAGGGATATGGCTCTGAATATATACAGCAACACCTTCCCCATAAGCATTTCTGTCTCTTCTATAGATGTTATATCCTTGTATTGCTACTGCCGTATCATCAAATTAATTACCCAAGTGAGTCTCAGAAATGGCTAATATATGAATGTTATCTGATGTTAGCAAGTTATTGATATCATTACCCTCATTTTTAAGGCTACGTGTATTAATATGGGCTATTTTCAGCCCTTTCCTGGGTAGCTTATCAGAGAGAGACATAATAATGAAAAAGAGAAAACAAAGCAAGAGGAAATATATATACATTCAGCAGTTCAGGTAGCCTAGTGGTAAGAGCGTTGGACTGGTAACCGAAAGGTTCCAAGATCGAATCCCGGAGCTGACAAGGTAAACATCTGTTGTTTTGCCCCTGAACAGGGAGTTTAACCCACTGTTCCTAGGCCGTCATTGAAAATAAGATTTAGTTCTTAACTGCCTTGCCATGTTAAATAAAGGTAAAAAAATAAATACAAAAATTGGTGTGTGTGCTGTGGGGTTGAAGCTACGAACCCATAGGCTTGGCTTTCTCATCCCTTCCAGGCTTCTGGGAGGGAGGGTGGACAATGAGCCTGTCATAGCAGATGTAAGCAATGTCCCAACGCGCTCTGGCAGCTTTCATGGCTGGGATAAGTTCTTCCCTCTTCTAGCGCACAGCTTTGGGATATTCCTTGTTGAGGAAGATATATGCTCCTCTCAAGTTCTTGGCTCTTCCCAGAACAGCTACCTTGTCCTTGAACCTCAGGAACTTGACCACTATCACCTGGGCCGGTGGTGGGTTTTCCAGTCCTGTTGGTGTGCTCCACCTCAATCTTCCTGTGGTCCATCTTCAATTTCTCAGAGATCATTTCCCTCACTTTATCCTCAGACTCATGTGGAGATTCTGCAATTCTGTCCACAACCATGTTGTTCCGCCTTGATTGTCCCTTGAGATAGTCGGATTTATCTGTCATTGTTATCATGGATTCACATACCGATGTCCTCTCTCAATGACTTACAGATTACTGTCATCTTGCTGTTCTCCTGTTTCAACTCATCGAACTGACCCTGGGAGAACTGCAAACTGTTCTTCAGGTCCTGGACCTCTGGTCAGGTCGTCCATTCTTTTATTAGTAGAATCCACAAGTATTTGGACATCTCTTGAAGCTATTTTCTTGTTGTTTTAACAACTGCTGGGAGGTCTCTTTTTGTTCGTTCCTTCACGTGTGATAGATCCTTCAAGTGTGATAGACACCACTGTCCTCAATGGTACTCCCACCAGTTTTGGTCTTTGTCATGGTAGCAAAGTAGGTTACACTGTTACTTCTCGCAGTTCCAGACAGGGCAGGTCATGGGGAAAATTGAAAACAACAAACAGCAGGGATCTAGACAGCCACAAACCCGGAACAATCCGTGATCCCAGCCATAATGGCTAACCGCGTCTTGGGCTGCGTTCAAGAAAACCCCGCTAGCTTGATATGCAGCTAGCTAGCAGCTAGGTTAGCTGCGATGCCAAATAGCTCCTTAGACCCGTTCTTGGTCGACAGGATCACTGGAAAGAGGCAAGCATTCCCAGCAACTAATGCCAACTGCGTCGCGGGATCCAAACTAAGAAGCTTGCTAGCTACCAAGAACTTTCCAATACACTTTCAAACAACAACATTTTCAAACAAACAAAACCGAGCTCTTCCTCGTTCCGCGTTCAACAGGAAGTGACGTGCAGCATGACAATGCCCCCGTTGCTATCCCTCTCCCCTCTCTCTCCATCTGCTACTGTCTCTGTATGGTGTCAGACTGACATTAAAACAGAATCTTGGTCATAATATTTCTCTAAATATCTGTTCTATAAAAGCTTTAAGCAAGAATGCTCAGGGGAGAGTGTGTTTGTTTGCTAATATGGGTCAGTTAGTCTCCTCTGTCTGTAGATAAATAAAAGTGTGTTTTGTTCTATTTACAGCTAAACTCAATAGGCTGCTTCGTTTTGTAAACAACTCATAGACTACTCGGTTTAGTAAACAACTTGGATGTTATGAATGATATATGAGAGAGTGTCCCTTTAGAGAAAATCACACAATAACACAACTACTGTGTCACTGATGACTCGTTGTTTTAGAGCTTTTTGTTAACTTCTTGGTTTGAACTTGTTCTATTGGCTACATTGATTGTTGGAGGTCCATTAAGGGTTTGATTCTGGCATGGTCATCATATACTAACTTGATTTTGTGTTTTGGATGTTATGTGCATTGAATACAACTACTACACTGAACAAAAATATAAATGCTAATATTTCAAAGCTTTTACTGAGTTACAGTTCATATAAGTTCATACAGTTCATATAAGTTCATACAGTTCATATAAGGAAATCAGTAAATTTAAATAAATTCATTTGGCCCTAGTCTATGTCTGGGCAGGAGTGCAGTCGTGTGTGTGTGTGTGTGTGTGGGCCCGGCTCCCAAGTGGGTGGGCCTGTGCCCTCCCAGGCCCACACACACTGTGGAGCCAGGCACAGCCAATCAGAATGAGTTTTTCCCCACAAAAGGGCTTTATTACTGACAGAAATACTCCTCAGCACTCCCCCCCCCCCCCCCCCCCCCTCAGATGATCCTGCAGTTGAAAAAACGGATGTGGAGGTCCTGGGCTGGCGTGGTTACATGTGGTCTGCGGTTGTGAGGCAGGTCGGACGCACTGCCAAATTCTCAAAAACGACGTTGCTTATGGTAGAGAAATGAACATTCAATTCTCTGGCAACAGCTCTGGTGGACATTCCTGCAGTCAGAATCCAATTGCACACTCCCTCAACTTGATACATCTGTGGAATTGAGGTGTGTGACAAACTGCCCATTTTAGAGTGGACTTGTATTGTCCCCAGCACAAGGTGCACCTGTGTAATGACCATGCTGTTTAATCAGCTTCTTGATATGCCACACCTGTCAGGTGGATGGACTATCTTGGCAAAGGAGAAATGCTCACTAACAGGGATGTAAACAAATGTGTACACAGAATTTGAGAGAAATAAGCATTTTTTTGTGCGCATGGAACATGGGACCATCACTTTACATATTGCATAAAATGTGTTGTTCAGTATAATAGATGACCATATTATAAACATGATATTGCCCCCTGATATGTATAGTATTCACTGACTGAGGATGGTGGTGACCGGTTGGTTATTTTTGCTGGAAGATGGTGTTGTACTTGAGTTATTGTTCACTCATAGTTATGCAGAGATTGATTTGTGTGTGTGTCCGCATGCACGCTTGCAGGCACCGGCGTGTGTGTGTGTGTGTGCTGACAGAGGAACAGAAGGGTCACCCCCCTGATGGTGTTATTATATGAGGATAAATATTTCACCCTGCAGAACACACACACTCCACACGCTGCGGCATCCAGTCCTGAATTATTTACACAAAACACACACTATTCCCTCCCACACACAGAGACCCACATAAAATACAGTTTGACTTCATGCTTGCAGATACAAACCCACCCACAAACCCACCCACACATACATATCGACAATCATTTGCGGATTCAAATAGTAACTGTTAAACTTCCAGTTATCAATCTGCCCAGCAGTTACAGAGAAATGTACATATGATATTGTTTATATTCCCTTACCCTCATGCACGCCCAGGCTCCCAGGATCCAGTTCTCCAAGTCCACCGTCCTGCTTATTTTCACTTGGCCTTTTAAATGGGGACGGATTTCCTTCAGGGACACCACTCTGGCCAATCAATCACATCAAGTACCCAGGAGAAACCAAAACCAGCAGGACTGTTGAACTAGGGGCCCGGAGTAGGATAAGATCACTGGGACCAACTCTGGCTCTCAGATTTGAAGCCCTTGCTAAAATTTAGCTGAAAAGGGTTGTGGTTACGAACATGGATCTGTCTACTTGTTTAGTCACAAACAAACTCCAGGATTTTCGTAGATCTTAACGCTAGTGGCTTATTGACCATCGTTTTATCTGATGTACAGGTTGCTGCCAAAATAAAGGAAACACTTGAGTAAATGAGGAATACAATGCATCTTGAAAGCAGGTGCTTCCACACCGGTGTTGTTCCTAAGTTAAAGGCCCAGTGCAGTCAAAAACCGTGATTTGCCTGTGTTTTATATCATTTCCACAGTATGAGGTTGGAATAATACTACGAAAATGATGATAATTCTGTTTGAAAAGACTGCTTGAATTGTCAGCCTGTTTTGGTGGGATGGAGTCTTGGCCTTCCTGGTGTCATCACCAGGCAGTAAATTAGTTAATAGGACAAACGTCTGCCAATAACAGCGAGTTTTCAATGTTCCCCTCCCCACTCAGACCACTCCCAGACAGCCCTAGCAAAATTATTGCTTAAGATATTGCTCTTGCTAAGAAGCTATTTAGTTTATTTTTGACCATTTTGATTGAAACAGTCACTGTAAGGTACTTATTCATTGCCAGAAATGGTTTGATATTGAGATACAAGTGGCTGCATTGGACCTTTAAGCAATTAACATCCCATCATAGTTATGGGTAGGGTCATGTATAAAAATGCCCAGATGCCCATTATTTTGGCTGCCATGGCCAGAAGAAGAGATCTCAGTGACTTTGAAAGAGGGGACTCATAGGAGCATAGAGGGTTTAAAAGTGAATGTGTGTGTGTGCTGTGTCTGTCTGTCACCAGATCTCAACCCAATTGAACACTTATGGGAGAATTCTGTAAGGGTGCCTGAGACGGTGTTTTTCACTATGTCATGACTCTTTCTCCTTGGTGAGGATCAAAGGTGCTGGATCAGCTAGGACAATGGCTGACAGATAGCCAAACTCTCTCTCTCTCCCCTTGGGGAGTTGGCCTGGTTTTGTGACTAAACAACCGGTTGTAAACTTTCTCTCTATTGCAACTGGAGAAGTTAAAAATCCCTTTGTTACAACAGAGAGAGACTTTTACAAAACTTCAAACATCAAACATTTGGGACAATATATTTCAATAACCAAATGTTGGGAATTATGACAGATGTAATATGGAAAATGTATCTATAATTTGTGATGTCATTCAAATGTATCAGAAAGGCTGTCTAACAAGAACTGTAATTGTACACGTCCTAGTGATCAGGTTTGCATCTAAATGTTGTATAAAATAAATGATTAAGCATAAGAATACTTTTGAAAAGACAAAAATGTAATTTTAGCCGTCAAAATGAGATACTTGGCTTTTCATATAAACCTGGGCCAAGTCAGTAACCACGCCCACGTGAGCACAGCCATTGTGTCAACGTGATGGAACCGCCTTTCCGACCAGAGTGCTTAAAAGGACTCGCTGAAGAATTAACATATTAGATCAGACAGCATGGAGCGGTGGCTACACAGCTGGAAATGGTTAAAACTGCAAGACCAGAAAATGGTAAGACCCTCTGAAACTCTCGACGAGTGATGAAGGGGAAGACTAAAACGTGCACCGCCTGCAGATCTGCATGTAACGTAGTCTAGGACAGTTGACCAAGACCATCATAGGTTTCTCTGAGGTATCAATCTAATGAACATAGGGAAACACAGATCCCTCTGAACACCCCTGATGTATCCATTCTAAGGACACTTCAGAACGAAAGAAGCCTACAACTAAGAAGGACATTGTGACTTCTGGTGGATACCAGAGACTTACATTGAACCACTTCCCATGACTGATCGAGTTCAACAGAGAGGAGACAAAGACGCATAAATATATACATTGCAATTGTTTTTGACTGAGCGGTTGTTTATGTGCAAAGTATTCATATTCCCATGAGGACTGCTTCCACATGTACGTACGATAAGTCCAATCTTTGTCTCTCCCGCTCTTTGTCTTTCCCCACCAAACTTTCCATTGTGTAACAATCCATCATATCAGGTTAGTCCATTAGGAACTTTTCATTGCATTATGTTAGTATCAATATAACCTATATTGTGTGTTTATGTAATTGTGTGTTATTATTTAGTTAGTTGCACAAAAATTTGATTAATTATTTATTTACTATCGCTGATTCATCACTTAGGCTAGTGTTCGTGCAGATTTCCAAGGATAATGCAACGTTCAGTATGAGACCGATATGAGGAAATTATTGATTGATGACTGGTATGATATCGATATATTCTTGAGTTAATTCGGGAAATGGTAACTCGTTAAATAATATTTTCCCGTGGTGCCTCAAATTACTAATGAATTAATTGTTACATGATTAATTTAATCGAGTAATAATTAAACGTAGTAGGTAGTTATTCGATAAATAGCATGTCATCACATTATTGATAGTCACGTCACGACAACCATTATAAAAAAACACACCAAATTATGGAATTTATTGTGGAAGAATGGTGTCGCATCCCTACAATAGAGTTCCAGACGGAATCTATTCCAAGGTGCATTGAAGCTGTTCTGGCGGCTTGTGACGGCCCAACGCCCTATTAAGACACTTTATGTTGGTGTTTCTATATTTTGGCAGTTACCTGTATATCGATGTGAGGTTAAAGGAGGACTCTATCTGATCTATATCTATGTGAGGGTAAATCAAATGAAATGTTATTCGTCACATGCTTCGTAAACAACAGGTGTGGACTAACAATGAAATGTTTACTTACGGACCCTTCCCAAAAATGCAGAAAATAGACAAATAAATAATAAATATACAATGAGTAATGATAACTTGGCTATTTACACAGGGTACCAGTACCGAGCCGATATGCAGGAGTATGAGGGAATCATTAGGGATGACTATCTGATGTACACTGAAGTGTACAAAACATTCGGAATACCTTCCAAATATTGACTTGCGCCCCCTTTTACTCTCAGAAAAGCCTAAAATCGTCAGGCATGGACTACACAAGGTGTCAAAGCGTTCCACAGGGATGCTAGCCCATGTTGACTCCAATACTTCCCACTGTTGTGTCAAGTTGGCTAGATGTCCTTGACACACTCAAACCGTTGTGCCTGGCACCTACTACCACACCCCTTTCAAAGGCATTTAAATCAATTTTGTCTTGCCCATTCATCCTCTGAATGACACACATACACAATCCATGTCTCAATTGTCTCCAAGGCTTACATTTGTTTTTTTAACCTGTCTCCTTCCCTTCAGCTACTCTGACGTTGAAGTGGATTTAACAGGTGACATCAACACGGAATCATAGCTTTCCCCTGGATTCAACTAGTCATCCTGCCATGGAAAGAGCAGGTGCTCCTAATGATTTCTACACTCAGTGTATATCTTTGTGAGGCGAGTGAATGAGGTGGCCATTTTGTGCTGACGCTGCACCGTGTAATTGTCCTCATCTGTATGTGTTAAAAATAATCCCCTTCTCTGACAAGCACTCAGCCACACACACACCGTCATCTGCCTATGTTAAGGTACTCTCTAATTGCTCTCTGACACACCAATACTTCTCTGTCATGCTAATGTCACTTTAATTGTATTGGCCCTGTGTGGTTCTGTCTATTTTGGATGTTACTGCAGCAACACAACACATACACACATGCAGTTGAGGAGTACAAATGTGCTTAACAAGCCACACTGTTTGCATTAATAATGGTTAACATGATTTGTGAATGACTACTTCATCTCTGTACCCCACACATACAATTATCTGTAAGGTCCCTCAGTCGAGCAGTGAATTTAAAGCACACATTCAACCACAAAGATCAGGGAGGTTTTCCAATGCCTTGCAAAGAAGGGCACCTATTGGTAAATTGTTTTTAAAAAAGCAGACCTTGAATATCCCTTTGAGCATGGTGAAGTTATTTAATTACACTTTTGATGGTGTATCAATACACCCAGTCACTACAAAGATACAGGCATCCTTCCTAACTCAGTTGCCAGAGAGGATGAAAACTGTGATAGGCTGTGGTAGGAGAAAACTGAAACAGCATTGTACTCAACAGCATTGTAGTTATGCCACAATACTAACCTAAATAAAAGAGTGAAAAGAAGGAAGTCTGTACAGAATAAAAAATATTCCAAAACATGTGTCCTGTTTGCAATAAGACACTAAAGTAAAACTGCAAAAACTGCAAACTTTGGGTCCTGAATACAAAGCATTATGTTTGGGGCAAATCCACCACAATACATTACCGAGTACCACTCTTCATATTATCAAGCATGATGGTGGCTCCATCATGTTATGGGTATGCTTGTCATCGGCAAGGACAAGGCAGTTTATTAGGATAAAATTAAATAGAATAGGCAAAATCCTAGAGGAAAACTTGGTTCAGTCTTCTTTCCAACAGACACTGGGAGACAAATTCACCTGTCAGCAGGACAATAACCCAAAACACAAAGCCAAATATACACTGGAGTTGCTTACCAAGATGACATTGAATGTTCCTGAGTGGCCTAGTACAGTTTTTACTCAAATTGGCTAGAAAATGGCTGTCTAGCAATGATCAACAACCAATTTGACAGAGCTTGAAGAATTACAAAAATGATGTGTAAATATTGTACAATCCAGGTGTGCAAAACTCAAAGACTTACCCAAAAATACTCATAGCTACAATCGCTTCCAAAGGTGATTCTAACATGTATTGACTCGGGTGTGAATACTTATTTAAATTTGATATTTCCGTATTACATTTTCAATAAATGTGCAAAAATATCTAAACACGTTTTCACTTTGTCATTATGGGGTTTTGTTTGAAAAAAAACATGTTTTTTAAAATTCAGGCTTTAACACAACAAAATGTGCAATATGTTAAGGCATAAGAATATTTTCTGAAGGCACTGTACCTCTACTAAGATGAGGGGGTGAATAGCATCTATATTTAATAGTCATTCTATTGGCCAATTAGTGCTGTGGCCATATTGTGTGTTGAGCTGCAGCCAGAGCAGTAGCAACAATGGGTCGATGGATGGGGGTAATTTTCATGGCGGCCATATTGTGTCGAGCTGGAGCCATGGCCGGGCCAGTGGCACTAGCAGCTGTAGGAGATGGATGAGGGTAATTTCCATGGCCTCAGGCAGCACTATATCACCAGGAAACAGAGGGCTTTAAATCATAGGGCATTTCTACACACACGCACTAGGACACACACATTTGTAGACACACATACTAACTGTACAAGGGCACAAATGTCTGCCCTCACACACACACATGCTTGTGTTCACATACATCCTCCCAAGGCATTCTGTCCTCTTGTGATGGAAGTTCAACAGGCTTTGTGGTGAATCTTTCAAATTGTCCATTCCTCTCATCTCTCGGTCTTCACGTTGACTCATTAAAATGTTCAGCTTTTACTTACAGTTATGCTGGTTTCAAATTAAACACAACACCTTTCTTTTATTAAAGCTTTTAGAATTGATTTGTGTCATACTGTGATGAAGCTGTGAGCCCGTCACCTATAAACGTAATTGTGTTATTATATTTTTTTATTTATTAATACCCGGAGCACTTTGATTGTAGATCATGCCTGAGGAACCCTGCATTCTCTGTTTATCATTACGCGTGAGCAGTGGAAGTTGACCTCCATTTTTTTTTTGTTATTGACAATGTAAAGATGTCCGAGGTTGCTTACGAAATGCTATGCCTTATAATTGTAAAGGTTTGTGTGAGTCATTTTAAGAGTGCTCACTTTTGTCTCTCGTGTCGAGGAGGGTTCTGGCGCCTCCTGGTTTGGGTGTCAGCTGGCAAACCGAGGGTTTTGGAGACGCGCACGTTTACCCAGTGTCACGGCGCACGGCACCAGATCATTTGCATTGTGTAACTTGTAGTCCTTTTGACAAGGTTTCATGCTATTAATGAAATGTGTACATTCATGGTCATTACTATTGTATTGCCTGTGTATGTGCATTTATTTCTATTATTGGTTACATTAATTATTGATAGGCGGATTCTGGATATGCTTCCTGTCAGGTGGTTTCTGAAGGGTATAAGAACCAGTCATTTGCCATTTGGCTGGGGACAGAGAGGGTATGCCAGGCCAGAGCTAAGGCCTTGACTAAAATATTGAGTCATGTCGACATTTTGATTCTAGCCTTTCTTTATTTTGTATATATTTGTAAATGGTGCACGTTGTCTTTGTGAATCCTGGACCTTCAACACATTGTAAATGGTGAGCACTCTACTCTCCTGTCTGCCTCCTCACTGTTCCCTTCGGCAACAGTCTCCCTAACACAAAGCAAGGACTCTCTCTCTCTCTCCCGCTCTCCCTCTCATTCTACTGGTATTGTATTCCATGCTATGGTTCAGCCATAAATGTTCAAAGTGCGAGCTCTGACCTCCACATCACCTCTCTACTCTACTGCCTCTGCATCAGAGAGCTGGAGGGAGGGATGAAGGGAGAGAGGGAAGGAGAGATGGATAGAACTGGCTAGGGTGGCAGAGAGAGATGGGGACGGGTTGAGGCAGAGAGGGATGTGGCGGGGAGAGGGAAGAAGGTGAAATCGGGAGGGGGCTGCGGAAGAGGAAGAGGCAGGGAAATGGGGAGGGAAGGGTGCCGTATGAAATATGGAAGGAGAGAGAGGAAGTGGGAGAATCCATCCATCCATCTGCCTTAAATGGAGAGATCTGTTATTGGAGGGCCTCGCTCTGATTGAGTGATTATATTATGTATTACTGTCTTAAAGGTTTCTAATTGTGTGATATGTTTCCTAGGGGGTAGATGGGCTGTTCTAATGGAGTCCTATATTAGCTTTATTAGAATGTAGCCATGCGTAAGGAAGGACCCAGCGTACTGTATGTGTGACTAATGTTCTCATCTTAGTGCTGAATGACTGGTGCTTTTTAAAGTCGGTTCGGTTTAGGTTCGATTATTAAAAATAAAAAAAAAACACTGTATTTTATTAATTTTTTCGATTATTTTATATAACATTAAATGCATTATGTGGGTTGAATTCTGTAACAACACAGAATAAAACAATTTACAGAAGTCCCAAGATGGTAGTGACTGCCCACGTATTAATCATAATTTATTGACATTACTTTAATAAAATACTTTAGTTGTGCATATTACATTTGTTTTATTATTTAATTCCTTATCTCATCTCTATAGAGCTGCTGTCGACAAAATCCCAGTTTTGTAGTTCTTAAGTCATACCTTTATGACTGCTGAATACCAACTATCAATCACTTGGATCATATATTTTCAGATAGAGATACCCTCGTGAAGCAACAGCTGAACTCTATATCACCTCATGATCGCGCATTCTTCTCTCTTCAGTAGCAGGCCTAAAAAGAAACCGGTATATGAGCAAAGGATTATGGTCATTGTAGTTAATTACATCAATGTATGCGCTAAATTATGTTGAATATTAGCCTGTTGGAAACAACGCCCTACTACATCGCATAGTTCAGGCTGGATCTTATTTTAAGTGCATCTTAACGCATTGCGCATTGAGCTCACCAAATAAAAAAGGAAATGTTTAAAAACTGAAAAATAACAAATATTGGTTAATCGCTCAGCACTACATCTTATAGTGAACATACAGTGCATTTGGAAAGTATTTAGACCCCTGGACTTTTTCCACATTTTGTTACATTACACCTAAAATGGATCAAATCAAAAAAATCCTCATCAATCTACACACAATACCCCATAATGACGACGCGAAAACACTTTTGTCGACATTTGTCCAAATTTGTTACAAATGAAAAACAGACATACCTTTTTTTATTATCGACCCTTTTCTATGAGCCTCGAAGTTGAGCTCAGGTGCATCCTGTTTCCATTGATCATCCTTGAGATGTTTCTACAACTTGATTAGAGTCCACCTGTGGTAAATTCAATTGATTGGACATGATTTGGAAAGGCACACAGGTCCTACAGTTGACAGTACATGTCAGAGCAAAAACCAAGCCATGAGGTCGAAGGAATTGTCCGTAGAGCTCCGAGACAGGATTGTGTTGAGGCACAGATCTGGGGAAGGGTACCAAAACATTTCTGCAGCATTGAAGGTCCCCAAGAACACAGTGGCCTCCATCATTCTCAAATGGAAGACGTTTGGAACCATCAAGACTCTTCCTAGAGCAGGCTGCCTAGCCATACTGAGCAATTATGGGAGAAGGGCCTTGGTCCGGGAGGTGACCAAGAATCTGACTCTGACAGAACTCCAGAGTTCCTCTTTAGAGATGGTTGTCCTTCTCCCATCTCTGCAGCACTCCACCAATCAGGCCTTTATGGTAGAGTGGCCAGATAGAAGCCACTCCTAAAAAAAGGCACATGACAGCACGCTTGGAGTTTGCCAAAAGGCATCTAAAGGACTCGCAGACCATGAGAAACAAGATTCTCTGGTCTGATGAAACAAAGATTGAACTCTTTGACCTGAATACCAAGCGTCACGTCTGGAGGAAACCTGGCACCTTCCCTACGGTGAAGCATGGTGGTGGCAGCATCATGCTGTGGGGATGTTTTTCAGCAGCAGGGACTGGGAGACTGGTCAGCATCTGGGAAAAGATGAACGCAGCAAAGTACAGAGAGATCCTTGACGAAAACCTGCTCCAGAGCGCTCAGGACCTCAGACTGAGGCCAAGGTTCACCTTCCAACGGGACAACAACCCTAAGCACACAGCCAAGACAACACAGGAGTGGCTTCGGGATAATTCGCTGAATGCTCTTGAGCAGCCCAGCCAGAGCCTGGACTTGAACCCGGTCGAACATCTCTGGAGACCTGAAAATAGTCGTGCAGTGACGCTCCCCTTCCAACCTGACAGAGCTTGATAGGATCTGCAGAGAAGAATGGGAGAAACTCCCCAAATGCAGGTGTGCCAAGCTTGTAGCGTCATACTCAAGGCTGTAATCGCTGCCAAAGGTGCTTCAACAAAGTACTGAGTAAAGGGTCTGAATACTTATGTAAATTGTATATTTCTGGTTTTTATTTTTATACATTTGCAAACATTTCTAATAACATGTTTTTACTTTGTCGTTATGGGGTATTGTGTGTAGATTGATGAGGGGAAAACACTGTTTAATACATTTTAGAATACGGCTGTAACCCACCACACACACACACACACACACACACACACACTTTCGAAGTCACTCTTGAGCAGTCTGCCTATACACACACACACAGCCCCGAGGTACAACTTTCAACCTATTTCCAGGTCATGTGTGTGTGTGGTCAGATCATACATTTTCAAGCTGCTCTGATGTGCGACTCACTTCCCTGATGAGGTGAAGTGGATTATGGGATTTGGAGTTGACAGATGTCATCTGATTATTGTAATCCTCTTGTTACATAAAAACATGAAAAGACTATAGCAGACAAACACATGCACACACACAAACCTTTGCTGTGTGTGCTGTAGGTGATTGTGTTGTGACGTGAGTGGCTTTCTCAAAGCTTTCTGTGACCACTCTCTGAGTGCGTGTATGTTATTTTGCCTTCTCCAGTTACGGTTGCCTGAGGATGAGTCACAGTCACAGTCTCTGTGTGTGTGTGTGTGTGTGTGTGTGTGTCTGAGTGAGTGTGTGTGTTTGTCTGCTATACTATTTTCTTGTTTTTATGTAACAGGAGGATTATGATAATCAGCTGACATCTGTCAACTCTAAATCCCATAATCCACTTCACCTCATCCGCAAAGTGAGTCGCACATCAGAGGAGCTTGAAAATGCATGTTCTGACCACACACACACACACACACACACACACACACACATGTGCATATGTTGAGGTTGTAGCACTGCATTTAGAGATATTCCCTTAGGGGAAACAGGTCAAATGTTTTGTCTATTACCGTGTGTGTGTGTGTGTGTGTGCGTGTGCGTGTGCGTGTGCGTGTGTGTGTGTGTGTGTGTGTGTGTGCGTGGGTAGATCGCTCAAGAGTGACTTCGAAATTGGATGCCTATCCATGTCCTGAGGATGTTGGGAATTGTTCAAAACCGGTTACTAGGGGCAAAAGTGAGCACTATTACCATCAAGTAGGCTTGGGTTTTGCCAGGGCGTTGTGGATCGGCCTAATGACTCTGAATCAGAAGGTTGCCTGTTTCGATTCCATTTAACTTTAGTGGCTATGGTGGGCTGGTGTGGTGTTATAACCCTGTCCAGTTGGACCAACTTCGAAATTGGACAATTGACATGGATAGACGTTTAATTCTGTAGTGAGACTGTGAGGTCTAGTTAGTGTGTGTGTGTGTGTGTGTGTGTGTGTGACCCCAGTGAAATAGGAGAGGAGTCTACAGAAGGCCAGTTTCATGACCCTGGCCTGGTCCAGAAGCTCAGACCATTAGGTTTTAATGGCAGAGCCTCCGATAGCGTTTCTCCAATAATATTGATACCAGTCTACTGTTTTACTGTTACTGCTGCTAATACACTGCTCAGATCATAACAACCATCGACAACACGTCTGCTACCTCAGATCCTATCTTTGTTTGTGGGTGGGTGGGTGTGGGTGTGGGGTGGAGGGGGTTGTTGAAAAAAATACAAATCAGGACTCGGTATATGGCTGAGGATTGTTTGGTGATCCTTGCCAGTCAAGTAATGCTTTGGAAGCTGGAAGCCCTCCACACCACACCAGCCCACTATTGCCATCAAAACCATTAACACTACTACTGGGGTTCTATTCATCCCTCCACCCTCCCCGTTCCCATTCACAACCCCCTGCAAATCACTCAGCAGGCGAGTGGGATGGACAGGTGGAGGAGGGAGGAAATAGAGAGAGGGATGGAGGGGTGGAGGAAGTAGAGAGAGGGGTGGAGGAGGGAGGAAGTAGAGAGAGGGGTGGAGGAGGGAGGAAGTAGAGAGAGGGGTGGAGGAGGGAGGAAGTAGAGAGAGGGGGAGGAAGTGGAGGGGGTGGAGGAAGAAGTAGAGAGAGGGGTGGAGGAGGGAGGAAGTAGAGTGAGGGGTGGAGGAGGGAGGAAGTTGAGTGGGATGGAAGAGAAATGTAATGTGTAATAGCGTTGGGTGATGTTATATTCCTTCAAGCCAAACCCTTCAGCCTTCTGCCATTCGATGATATATTACCCTTCTGTGTGTGTGTGTGTGTGTGTGTGTGTGTGTGTGTGTGTGTGTGTGTGTGTGTGTGTTCCCCCAATGTGATGTAGCTTGAATCTCTCTGTTGAAGCAGCGTAACATCTCTAGAACGGTGTGATTCCATCTGAGATATTGTGTGTCTGTGACACCCGCTGTGACACCCGCTGTTCCCCCACTGTGACACCGAAGTAGATTGAATATCTCTGTTAAAGCTGCGTAACGTCTTTCTAACAGTGTGATTCCACCAGAGATTGTGTGTGTGTGTGTGTGTGTGTGTCTGTGTCTGTGTCTGTGTGTGTGTGTGTCTGTGTGTGTGTGTGTGTGTCTGTGTCTGTGTCTGTGTGTGAGAACACAGGGACTTAAATGATAGAATGTTGCGCGGTGCTGGTTTACTCGACAGACTGTGTGTGTTTGTTTGTGTGTGTGTGTGTCGAGGAAAGCCTTCAGGGAAATTTCTGCTTAGATGCTCATCCTGGCTCCATATTGGCACCAGCACGAGCCTGCGTTCAAGTGCCAAAAACCATGTGCGTTTGTGTCAGGGCCCAGTTTGTGCTCATGCGTGACCATCGCCTGAGAGTTTAACACTAAACTGCCACTAAATTAAATGGCCTCTTTATATTATATCAATAAATAATTGAATAATTCTAATTTATTACCCATTTTACGCATTTATTTATTATTACCCATTTTACGCATTTGGTTCCCACTCTGGCTTTTACTCTTACTGATTTTATTGCTTTTGTTGACTTTTTCTTCTCTCCCTCCAGCCCTCTCTTCCTCTCCCATGTTTTTTTTCCCTCTTTTCCACCCTAAACGTTAAATCAATCGTGTCTTCATTAGTGGACACTCACTCACTCAGACACACACACACACACACACACACACACACACACACACACACACCTTTTTGAGCTCTGAGGTGTCTTATCAGATTGTTGCAGCTAATGAGTTGCGTCATGTTTGTGTGTGTGAAGCTAGCTTGTCAACTGAGTCTGTGATTGACACCTGACGAGTGTCACTGAGCCCAAGTCTCTCACTCGCTCTATCTCATGTCAGATAGTATTGGATGGATGAAGAAAGAGAGAGAGAGAAAAAGAGTTGGACTCTCATGTCAAGACAGTTTAAGATACGGTGACTTGATTTAGAGGTCATTTGTGGTTTAGTACGGTACCCTGCGTCACCACCTCATTGCTCCAGACCAGCGCAAGGGGGAGTTAGAGCACTGATTGGGCTTTTCGGTCCCAAGGCGCTAATGTGTCTCTAACTGACAATGAATGGGCGACATAAACCTAAATAGAAACGGATAATTGTGCACGACTTCAGTATTACTTGCGAAAGTTGTTGTTACACTAAGGTTTTATTCTAAGAGAAACCTAGACTACAATTAAGATGTGGAAATGTTAGGATTATTTTGCTCTTACTGTAGCCTACTCCCGACCGGTCACGTTGTACAGCGCCTGAGTGGCGCAGTGGTCTAAGACACCGCATCGCAGTGCAGACTACAGATGCTGGTTCAATACGCGTGCCGGTCTCGACTGGGAGACCCATGAGATGAATGTAGGTTTTTGGTTTCTCTCCCTCTAAAAACAAAAACAAAATTATTCTAAATAACAAAATGGTTCTCTAGTAAATTAGTAACAATGTCTCACCCCATGTTCAAGAATGGCCTTTTTCTCACTCATTTTACATTATTTGAAAAGGAAATCATCTCCAATTAGTTTTTAGTTTTTTTAAACAAAGCGATTTATTATTATTAATTTAGAATAATATAAAAGCACCTTGGATATTCTCACAGATATATTATTAACCCTGTTATTAGCAGGACAATATATATTGGTCATATTGGTTATGGCTGCCGAGTGGCACACAATGGGACTGCCTTGCAGTCCTCCAGCTGTATCCACTGAAATAGCGGTGGGCGTGCAAGGTTCAAGGCACGAGGGCAGGGGGCACGGGATGGGCCACAGAGCGGTTCACAGAAGACGGACCTAGCCCATGGGGAAGGGGAAGGGGGGGTGGACCCCCACCCCACTGGGTAGCACAGAGCAACACTTTAAGGGGCATTGCACTAATAATGGCGCTGACTAGGGAAACGTTCCCGCTGTTCTTAGTGCCAGTCTGCACGTTCAAACTAAAACAATGTAACTAATAATGGTGTGAAAAATGGGCAGATATTCGGGGGGCAGATATTATTAAATAATACATTATATTTACCAGTAGTGATTTACAGCTTGTGGCATTTTGAAAACAGGTTTTCAAACACATGTTGCCCGATTAGCAGCATAATCAAAGTGAGGACAATCGGCGATCTGCTGTATACTTATGGCCTATTGTAAGCTGAAAGTCACACCTTTCCAGTACTCCTCACCCCGCCCCAAACTCCGCCCTTAACACAGTTACCATTGTTTATCTATCATTTGTGTGTTGGAGTCACTTTTAATTCTTAATTGATCTACCTTTCCTATCTTAGGCCGCTGTAATCGATGGGGGCTCAAGGGAGGTAACATTCTGCTCGTCTGATGCAGGTGCACATGGATCAGATTCAAACTTTGAAGACCGAGATCGAGTCATTGAAGGCAGACCAGCAGAAAGAGAAACATTATCTGAGGGCGGAGATACGGGCGACAGCTGATGCCTTGGTTCAGAGCGAGGAACGAGACGGAGTCACCATCCATGCCAGGCACACCTGTGAGCTCTAGAACACACCTGTGACTCTGCCTCCGACAGGCAGAGTCAACATACCTGGCGAGGTCATCGGTTCACCCTGACATTTCCATTCCTCTTCTGACTACAGAACTTAACCAAGGTTAATGTGACTTACCGGTGAACCTCCGGGTGTTCATCATTAATACGGTGTCTCAGAAGTTTCTGTCCATGACTGATGCAACCCGAAAAAGTATTAAAGACAGAGTTAATGAGTACTTGAGGTCACTGAGAAAGTCTGGACTTGGCCTGCTCCCCCTTATGTAAGGAATTAGGCACTTTCCCATGTTTACTACAGTATGTACTGGAGGCTATGTTTACTTGTCAGACTGCACAGTAGCCTAATAAACAAATGCAGGTGGCTTATATCTTCAAAATGCTTTAAATGCTTTATTATCCAAATGTTAAAGCATATACAGTACATTACTGTGTTTCTTCATCAGCATCTTCATGCTTTCGTTAATAAAATAATGATACAAATTCTCTTTCAAAATGCAGATGTTTATTTAGTTATGGATCCATACTGAATTACTATGGGAATAAACATCACTGAATTACAGAAATATTAGAACAAAGTTGTCTAATGAAGGTAAGCAAATAGTTGCTTACTGGAAAATACTCTTTCAAACACACACAGACACATTGTACAGCGCCATTATGGCTATTAGCTGGACAATAGACTTGCCTAGATGGAGGATAGGGGGAGAATTCTATCATTGAATGTATTTCTTAGTTAGATTGTCTGTATCACAACCGGCCTTGATTGGTGGCAATTTCAGTTTAATCCACCAGAAAAGACTAAACAACCTAACCTGGACACCATATTTTGATACTTTGTGGATGGGGCCTCCCGATTGGCACAGCGGTCCAAGACACAGCATAGCAGTGCAAAATGTGTTGCTACAGATGCAGGTTTGATACCAGTGCCGGCCAATAATAACGCCAATAATTATACTTTTCGATATACTGTAGGCCTACCATAGGCGACATGAGCCTCACTAGTGTTGAGTAATGTGCTGTTAAAAGTGGTGTAGGTCTTATTTATTTAAAGAGCATATTGAAGTTAGAAGCAATAGGATTTGAAGCCATAGCCTACCTGCTGTTGTCATCTATTTTAGCACCATTTCACGCTGCTCTGAGACAAGCATAGGGACTGGTCTTGATAAATCAATGAGATTTTTATTTTCACTGAATCTCCATTTGGGTATTGGTTAGACTACAATTATACATGTAGGGTGTGGAAATGTTATGCTCTTAGTACTGTAGCCTACTCCCGACCGTCACGTTGTACAGTGCCCTATTTTCCATTCCATCCTAACAGAAACCCTGAGGGTTTTTAACTTCTTCGATATAGGGGGCGCTCTTTTATTTTTTGGATGAAAAACTAGATATTTTGTCACGAAAAGATGCTCGACTATGCATATAATTGACAGCTTTGGAAAGAAAACACTCTGACGTTTCCAAAACTGCAAAGATATTGTCTGTGAGTGGCACAGAACTGATGTTACAGGCGAAACCCAGATAAAAATCCAATCAGGAAGTGCCGCATATTTTGAAACCGCATCATTCCAATGACTCCTTATATGGCTGTGGAGGAGCTAGGAGTCAGCTTACGTTTTCCACGTTTTCCCCAAGGTGTCTGCAGCATTGTGACGTATTTGTAGGCATATCATTGGAAGATTGACCATAAGAGACTACATCTACCAGGTGGTCGCTTGGTGTCCTCCGTCGCAATTATTGCGTAATCTCCAGCTGCAGTATTTTTCCGTTTGCCTTTGATGAGAAACCGACTGCCAGGAATGATTTTTCATCAAATAGAATTGTGAGAAACACCTTGAGGATTGATTCTAAACAACGTTTGCCATGTTTCTGTCGATATTATGGAGCTAATTTTGAAAATTTGGCGTTGTGTTGACTGCATTTTCGTTTTTTTTTCTTAGCCAAACGTGATGAACAAAACGGAGCTATTTCTCTTACACAAATAATATTTTTGGAAAAAATGAACATTTGCTATCTAACTGAGAGTCTCGTTATTGAAAACATCCAAAGTTCTTCAAAGGTAAATTATTTTATTTGAATGCTTTTCTTGTTTTTGTGAAAATGTTGCCTGCTGAATGCTAGGCTTAATGCTATGCTAGGCTATCAGTACTCTTACACAAATGCTTGTGTAGCTTTGGTTAAAGCCTATTTTGAAAATCTGAGATGAGTGTTGTTAACAAAAGGCTAAGCTTGTGTTTCAATATATTTATTTCATTTCATTTGCGATTTTCATGAATAGGAAACATTGCGTTATGGTAATGAGCTTGAGGCTATGATTACGCTCCCGGATACGGGATTGCTCGACGCTAGAGGTACATTTTTCTTGGAATAGAAACACCGTTAATATTAATCAAATTAATATGTTCTTTAAAAAAAAGGTATTGAAATTCTTTAGTACAGCCACTATTGAAGGCTATCAAATGCTTCTCATAGATGCCCTCTGGTAGTCAAACTAGCACTAACTAGCTTTAATGGTTACATTGAGTGACACTTAAATAATAACGTGCCACAGAAGCACCATGCAAGCTGTGCTGCAGTACGCTCCAACTTTTAAAGCACCGACCACTGTAGATCGATAGTTAGATACACTGTCTGTCTCTCAAGTTATTGTTGTTTTTAGCTGTTTTCTTTTCATATTGTTCATTTGTTCTCATCAAACTGTAGCACATTCACATGCTTCTGAACACAGATACATTTGGAATTCAAATTTTATGGAACATAAAAAAAATATTGTGCTCAGGAACTGATATGCATAAAGCAGAGAGTTTGTGTGTGCGAGAGCAACAAGATCTCATAGTTCACTTTCGAAATTTGAGAGGAAGAGAACTTCCCAGGATGAGTGACGGATCCACCAGGGATAGTTCCATGTCTCTCTAATGTCTGATTACTCTTCTTCAGGCGGGGGAGGGACAGGGGTAAAGAGAGGGCGGGACAGGGGTAAAGAGAGGGCGGGACAGGGGTAAAGAGAGGGAGGGACAGGGGTAAAGAGAGGGAGGGACAGGGGTAAAGAGAGGGCGCGACGGGGGTAAAGAGAGGGTGCGACGGGGGTAAAGAGTGGGAGGGACGGGGGTAAAGAGAGGGAGGGACGGGGGTAAAGAGAGGGAGGGACGGGGGTAAAGAGAGGGAGGGACGGGGGTAAAGAGAGGGAGGGACAGGGGTAAAGAGAGGGAGGGACGGGGGTAAAGAGAGGGCGGGACAGGGGTAAAGAGAGGGGGGTAGGGACAGGGGTAGAGAGGGAGGGACAGGGGTAAAGAGGGAGGGACAGGGGTAAAGAGAGGGTGCGACGGGGGTAAAGAGAGGGAGGGACGGGGGTAAAGAGAGGGAGGGACGGGGGTAAAGAGAGGGAGGGACGGGGGTAAAGAGAGGGAGGGACGGGGGTAAAGAGAGGGAGGGACGGGGGTAAAGAGAGAGGGAGGGACAGGGGTAAAGAGAGGGAGGGACGGGGGTAAAGAGAGGGCGGGACAGGGGTAAAGAGACAGGAGGGACAGGGGTAGAGAGGGAGGGACAGGGGTAAAGAGGGAGGGACGGGGGTAAAGAGAGGGAGGGACGGGGGTAAAGAGAGGGAGGGACGGGGGTAAAGAGAGGGAGGGACGGGGGTAAAGAGAGGGAGGGACGGGGGTAAAGAGAGGGCGGGACAGGGGTAAAGAGAGGGAGGGACGGGGGTAAAGAGAGGGAGGGACGGGGGTAAAGAGAGGGTGCGACGGGGGTAAAGAGTGGGAGGGACGGGGGTAAAGAGAGGGAGGGAAGGGGGTAAAGAGAGGGAGGGACGGGGGTAAAGAGAGGGAGGGACGGGGGTAAAGAGAGGGAGGGACGGGGGTAAAAAGAGGGTGGGACGGGGGTAAAGAGAGGGTGGGACGGGGGTAAAGAGAGGGTGGGACGGGGGTAAAGAGAGGGAGGGACGGGGGTAAAGAGAGGGTGGGACGGGGGTAAAGCGAGGGAGGGACAGGGGTAAAGAACAGAGCAGTGTAATAGGGTTAGGGTGGTTGACTTAAAGGAGAGGCAACATAAATCCTACTCAGCTTCTCAGTGTGTAAATCTGCCTTCATCTCTCCCATGGCCCCGCCAGGTTAAATGAAATGACCACTGCAGAACATCATTCATTACTTCCACCGTAACCTCCACAGCCGGTAGATCAATGATCTGACCTCATAAAGACACACTGGTATGAGGAGCTGGGAGAAGAGGAGTGGTTAGGAGGAGGAATAGGTGAGGAAAGGAGGAATGAAAGGGAATGAGGGGAGGGGAGAAGAGGGGGTGAATGGAGGAGGTGAGGAGAAGGATGTGAAAAGAGGGGAGAACATGACAGGAGTTGAGGAGAATAGGAGAGAGCAGGAGAAAGGGCAAGGAGTTTGTGTGTGTGTGTTGTGTGTGTTGTGTGTGTGTGTGAGTGAGTGAGTGAGTGAACACTGGTCACGCTCCAGCAGTCAATCATATCATCTGATCAGAGACGCCCTGCCGACAAAACACTGCACTCTGTGTCTCTTCTCGTCACACAAACACTGTGCTCCTTTGTTTGAAGCAGAAACATCTGCACTCTCTCACTCAATATCAACATCTGTGGCCTACTTAAAAACCTAACTCCAAACAGTCTGAATCTACACACACACACTTACCGACAGACAGACATAGACAAGAATAAACTAGACTGGACTGGACAGTGTTATGGGTTTATGAGATACAAGATAAGGGCCATGATGAGATAAATGGCTGTCTGTATGTGTGCGTGTGCATGAACATTTTGTCTGGCTGTCTTGTTACTTCATTACGACACCTGACAGATAGGCCAGACGGTTACACACACACACAACCTACCTAAGAATTTATCTCACGTTTCTTTTCAAACTAATCTCTCTGATTCTGGTCCACCCACATTTACCCCCCCCCCCCCCCCTCCCCTCAATCAGAGGGGGGACCAGTATTAACGGGACACTGCCCTTGGGCCTGTTCTCTTTACACACACACACACACAGCTCTTATACAGAACAGAAAACACAGACAAACTCTACATTAACACCTCTCATCCCTTCTCTCATCCCCCCCATTCTCTCCTTCACCTCTTCAACTCATCTCACGAAGGGGGCCTTCAGTTTCCTCTCTGTTATTTTCTTCTCCTCTCCTCTCCTTTCTCTGTCCTTTCCACCACTGGAAGTGAAAGAGGATTAGCCCAGTATTTGACTGGAATTTAGGTGCTTTCTTTTGCCATTGTGGTGAGGGTTTGAAATGTGTGTGTGTGTGGTGGGTCAGCCGTAGGGTCAGATGACCAGATGGAATGTGGCCTGCCCAGCTGTGAACGCGCTCAGTCAGCGGTAGAGTAAAGGGGCAATGAGACTGCAGGAGTGTGTGTGTGTGTCAGGCCCACGTGTTGAACATCAGTGCCGTGTCGATGTGCCACAAAGAGGGAGGGTAAAGGTCACAGTGCACTGCATGGTGGGATGACAGCAGGAGGCTGATAGTGGATTTAACGGTCACCACACACACACTCAATGATCTGCTGGTAGTATGCTTCTTATCGTCTGCTGTTCTGCCTTCACCTAGCGTCTGACTAGCACTCCTGTCACCCCCATCCTCCTCCCTGACCTCCATCTTTTCCTCCACACTTCTTTACAAGCTCAGCGTTCTCATGCTCTACTCTGCAGTCAGCCATACTCTCCCCCTGACAGTTGATGCGTGTTCTACTGTATTTCTATGTAAATAATAATAACAGTGAACTGTACTACATGCAAAACGACCTGTTAACTTGCTTTCAGAAACAGGTGAGGTTTGTGGTTGTGTGGTTTACAGTTATATTTGCATGTAGTCAGATTCTGCAGTTCAGGATCATCATGAACCGATCACTTCATTGAATCTGACCGGTAAAGTACTACTGCTGACCAAACCAATCAGAGGATACAGTAACAGTGACCCGTACAGAACAAATAGAATGAGTGTGTGTGTACATGCAGTGCCTTCAGGAAGTATTCACACCCCTTGACTTCTTCTACATTTTGTTGTTACAGCCTGAATTCAAAATGGATTAAATATATGTTTTCTCTCACCCATCTACGCACAATAGCCCATAATGACAGTTAAAGCAGGTTTTTTAGAAATATTTGCATATGTATTGAAAATTAAATACAGAAATATCAAATTGACCTAAGTATTCACTTATGTGATTCTAAAACATGTTAAAATCACATTTGGCAGCGATTACAGCTGTGAGTCTTTCTGGGTTAGTCTCTAAGAGCTTTGCAAACCTGGATTGTACAATATTTCTTAAACATTTTTTAATTTTTTATAATACTTCAAGTTGGTCGTTGATCATTCAAGCCGATTTAAGTAAAAACTGTGACTAGGCCACTCAGGAACATTCAATGGCATCTTGGTAAGCAACTCCAGTGTACAGTATATTTGGCCTTGTGTTTTAGGCTATTGTCCTGCTGGAAGATGAATTCATCTCCCAGTGTCTGGTGGAAAGCACACTGACCAGGTTTTCTTCTAGTGTTCTGCCTGTGCTTAGCTCCATTCCATTTATTTTTTATCCTGAAAAACTCCCCCGTCCTTAACGATTACAAGCATACCCATAACATGATGCACCACTATGCTTGAAAATATGGAGAGTGGTACTCAATAATATGTTGGATTGCTTTGCCACATTTTTTGTATTATTACTTTAGTGCCTTGTTGCAAACATGATGCAGGTTTTAGAATATTTGTATTCTGTACAGGCTTCCTTCTTTTCACTCTGTCCATTAGGTTAGTATTTTGGAGTAACTACAATGTGGTTGATCCATCCTCAGTTTTCTCCTATCACAGCCATTAAACTCTGTAACTGTTTTAATGTCCATTGGCTTCTCACTGAAATCCCAGAGCGCTTTTCTTCCTCCCTGGCAACTGAGTTAGGAAGGATGCTTGTATCTTTGTAGTGACTGGGTGTATTGATACACCATCCAAAGTATATTGAATATCTTCAACATGCTCAAAGGGATATTCGAGGTCTGCTTTTTTTTACCCATCTACCAATAGGTGCCCTTCTTTGTGAGGTATTGGAGAACCTCAACGGTCTTTGTGGTTGAATCTGTGTTTGAAATTCACTGCTCGTCTGAGGGACCTTACAATTATCTGTATGTGTGGGGTACAGAGATTAGGTAGTCATTCAAAAATCATGTTAAACACTATTATTACACACAGAGTGAGTCCATGCAACTTATGTGACTCGTTAAGCATATTTTCACTCCTGAACTTATATAGGCTTGCCAAAGGGTTGAAAAAAGGGTTGAATACTTATTGACATTTCAGCTTTTCATTTTAAGTTAATTTGTAAAACATTCTGTATGTAAGACAGTGACACAAAATCTAAATTCATCTCATTTTAAATTCAGGTTCTAACACAACAAAATGTTGAAAAGATCAGGTGGTGTGAATACTGAAGGAACTGTACAGGCTACGGAGAGATTGGATACACAGGCTAATCGAAAGAAAATCTGCCAACTAAACAAAATCGCAAGATGGCTTTGGCCCCTGACAAATGATTGGCTATTTCAGACACGCATGCACACAGGCACACAACCTCGAATACACGCACGCACGCACACACGCTATAACCCTGTCAGCTGGCTATAACCCAAAATGGAAATGAGTCATTAACGACAAGGAAGCAATCTCCTGTTCCATTACAATTCTCAGCCTGTGGCTAATGTACACTGTGTGTGTGTGTGTGTGTGTGTGTGTGTGTGTGTGTGTGTGCGTGTGCGGGTGTGTGGGCGTGTGTGTGGGCGGGTGATTCTCATGAAACCAGTTTTAAACAAGTCTGTAGCAAATTGAGTTACAAAACCATGATGCATCTGCAAAAATCAACTGTCATTCTGAGGACTAAAATGTGTCGTTTTTGACAAAGTGTCTTGTTTTAAATACATTTTACATTTTCACCTGAACTTTGTTTATTTTCACCCCATAATTCACATTACCAAAATGTGTCCAGATGAATTTCTCAGGACATTTTGTTTCAGTGTTATGTTTAGCCTTTTCATTCATTCATGGAAACAATGTTTAATATATTAGAAATACATTTTCTAACTTTTTGGGGTACTGTTGCGGTAATGAGAATTTTGTGGAAATTGTGGTAAAATGCACAATATCTGATCAAAAAACACAATAATAATTATGAAATAGATTAGTACAGATCCTAATCTCAGTGATCCAAGAGGAAATCTTGTGAAAAATGGTATCCGTGAGTTTATCTGACTCTGGGGAAGTAGATAAAGGGCTTCATTTACAAAATCACGAAGTATCCCTTTTAACCATTCGGAGTGAATGTCTAAACTTAACCGTGTTGTTTTGTTTGAAACCTATCCCAAACCTTAACCCATAATTTAACCCGTTCAGAGTGAATGCCTAAACTTAACCTTAGAACTGTGATGTTTGTGGACAACCATTTTAATTCTGCAGTGAGAATTCTGTGAGAGCTCGTTGGGTCTGGTGTGTGTGTGTGTGTGTGTGTACAGTATGTGTGTGTGTGTGTGTACAGTATGTGTGTGTGTACAGTATGTGTGTGCACAGTATGTGTGTGCGCGTGTGGCTAATGCAGCGTGTGTAGCTTACACATCAGGAATATAGAAAACATGTAGTTTGATCCACCCATAGTTTTAATATCATCTGATCTGGGAACTAAGAATATGTGATGAAATATACTGCATGGACTATATTATGTGTAAAAGTTATTACATAAACCGTTGTTCTACTTTTGACCCGAGCCACATAGGGCTCCCACATAGAGCTCTGACCGAAATAGTGCACCACCTAGGGAATAGTGTGCTGTATTTGTGAGCGGCTCACCTTCCCTCTCCTCTCTCCGTGTTCAGTGGGTTCAGAGTGAATTCAGTGCTCCATCTCAGAGGTGTGTGTGTGTGTGTGTGTGTGTGTGTGTGTGTGTGTGTGTCAACTAATACACCTCAATTCAAGAGATAAATCAAATCGAATTGTATTTGTCACGTGCCAAATACAACGGCGTAGACTTACTGGGAAATTCTTACTTACAAGCCCTTAACCCACAATGCAGTTTAAGAAATATAGTTAAGAAAAGATTTACCAAATAAACGAAAAGTTACAAAATCTAATCAATAAGTAACACAAGAAATGTACGTAACAATAACGAGGCTATATACAGGAGGTACCGGTACCGAGTCAATGTGCGAGGGTTCGTCCAGGTCATTTGTAAAGTGACTGCATAGATAATCAACCGCGAGTAGCAGCAGTGTAAAAACAAAAACACTTGATTAGTTTAGTTGTTCAACTGTCTTATGGCTTGGGGGTAGAAGCTGTTAAGGAGCGTTTTGGTCCTAGACTTGGCGCTCTGGAACTGGTGCCGTGCGGTAGCAGAGGGAACAGTCTATGACTTGGGTGACTGGAGTCTTTGACCATTTTTGGGGCCTTCCTCTGATACTGCCTAGGATATAGGTCCTGGATGTCAGGAAGCTTGGCCCCAGTGATGTACTGGGCTGTACGCCACTACCCTCTGTAGCGCCTTACGGTCAGATGCCGAGCAGTTTCCATACCGGGCGGTGATGCAACCGGTCAAGATGCTCTCGATGGTGCAGCTGTAGAACTTTTTGAGGATCTGGGGACCCATGCCAAATCTTTTCAGTCTCCTGAGGGGGAAAAGGTGTTGTCGTGCCCTCTTCCATGATAGTTTGTTGGTGTTGTGGACACCAAGGAACTTAACTCTCGTCACGCTCCACTACAGCCTCGTCAATGTTAATGGAGGCCTGTTCGTCCCTCCGTTTTTCTGTAGTCCACTATCATCTCCTTTGTCTTGCTCACATTAAGGGAGAGGTCGTTGTCCTGACACCACACTGCCAGGCCTCTGACATCCTCCCAAGAGGCTGTCTCATCGTTGGTGGTGATCAGGCCTACCACTGTTGTGTTGTCAGCAAACTTACTGATGGTGTTGGAGTCGTGCTTAGCCACACAGTCGGGGGTCCCAGGGTCCTTAGCTTAGTGATGAGCTTTGAGGGTACTATGGTGTTGAACGCTGAGCTGTAGTCGGTGGCTGGTACAGTGGCTGGTACAGTGGGTGGTACAGTGGGTGGTACAGTAGCTGGTACAGTGGCCGGTACAGTAGCTGGTACCGTGATACAAGATGGCGCCGATAGAGATGGCAGCTTCTCTTGTAGTCCTTTGGAAACTGTGCAGTATTTCATTTTTTTATGTTTTATTTATTACATTGTTAGCCCAGAAAACATTAAGTGTTATTACATACAACCGGGCAGAACTATTGGACATCAGAGACACATCAACTTACCAGCACAACCAGCACTACGACCAGGAATACGACTTTCCCAAGCGGATCCTTTATCTGCACCTCTCAGGGCATTTGAACTGATTCCAGAAGCCAACCCAAAACAACGCCACCGGAGGAGAGGGTGCCGTAGTGGTCTTCTAGTGATGCTTTTGTAGCTGGTACAGGGGCTGGTACAGGGGCTGGTACAGTGGGTGGTTAGGGGCTGGTACAGTGGTACAGTGGGTGGTACAGGAGCTGGTACAGTGGGTGGTACAGGGGCTGGTACAGGAGCTGGTACATTGGGTGGTACAGTGGGTGGTACAGGGGTTGGTACAGTAGCTGGTACAGGGGCTGGTACAGGGGCTGGTACAGTAGCTGGTACAGGGGCTGGTACAGTGGATGGTACAGTAGCTGGTACAGGGGCTGGTACAGTAGCTGGTACAGTGGGTGGTACAGGGGCTGGTACAGTAGCTGGTACAGTAGCTGGTACAGTGGGTGGTACAGGGGCTGGTACAGGGGTTGGTACAGTAGCTGGTACAGTGGATGGTACAGTAGCTGGTACAGGGGCTGGTACAGTAGCTGTTACAGGGGCTGGTACAGTGGGTGGTACAGGGGCTGGTACAGTAGCTGGTACAGTGGGTGTTACAGGGGCTGGTACAGTAGCTGGTACAGGGGCTGGTACAGTGGGTGGTACAGGGGCTGGTACAGTGGGTGGTACAGGGGCTGGTACAGTGGGTGTTACAGGGGCTGGTACAGTAGCTGGTACAGTAGCTGGTACAGGGGCTGGTACAGTGGGTGGTACAGGGGCTGGTACAGTAGCTGGTACAGTGGGTGGTACAGTGGGTGGTACAGGGGCTGGTACAGGGGCTGGTACAGGGGCTGGTACAGTGGGTGGTACAGGGGCTGGTACAGTGGGTGGTACAGTAGATGGTACAGGGGCTGGTACAGTAGCTGGTACAGGGGCTGGTACAGTGGGTGGTACAGGGGCTGGTACAGTTGGTGGTACAGGGGCTGGTACAGTGAGTGGTACAGGGGCTGGTACAGTTGGTGGTACAGGGGCTGGTACAGTGGGTGGTACAGGGGCTGTGATAATTCACTGGTTTGTTATTTTCCTCTCATCCACAGCTACTCATGAGAGGATGGGGTAGGCCACGGGGAGAGGCCAGTGAAGAGCTGTGCGATATGCGTGGGCTAAGGGATGGTGATATAGGGGGGAAAGAAGGATAGATGAAGGGGAGAGGGGATGGGATGGTGAGAGAGGGAAGATGAGATGAAGGTTGGGACAGTATTCATCTGTCTCCCCTGAGCCCCACGGTAATAACCATCTGTTACAGTGTTGGTGTGTGTATCTCTGTCGTTGTCTCTTCATCTCGTACCTTCTCCCAGGCTGTTCTGCTTAACACACACACACACACACACACATGGTGAGTGCTAAACAGCCCTCAAGGACCTGCATGTCTGAGAGTGAGGAGAAGCAACTCTAGGTGTGACAGTGACATGACTTGTCCGGAACACTCCTTCTATCACTTCACACTCATCCTCTCTCTCTCTCTCTCTCTCTCTCTCTCTCTCTCTCTCTCTCTCGTACTTTTTCTTAATGCGTGGCGGAATATTTCCTGAGACATGGAAGAGACCGACTTTTTGTGTGTTTGAGAGAGAAATATGTGTGTACAGCCTTTCTTTTAGCCTTGTCTGACCTCCAGTCCCTGTTTTCTTCTTGCCAGCCATAACCAGTCATGTCGAGAGGACCTCCAGACAGGCCCAGCTCAGACCTCTCTCTCCCCAGCGTAGTGCAGCTGATCCTGGGCTTGTCCCTGGCCCAGGCCTGCCTGTCTGCCTGCCAATCCTGGCTCTCCCTGCATGGATCTGTGTGTGTATGAGCTAATCTGCATGGTGACACGGTCTCATCTGTAAAAGGGACTACCGTTTAAGGGATATTACTCCGCCTCTCCCACTGCTGCAGCTACTGTGGAGATTTACGCTCTCTCTTGTTCCCTTGCTCTCGCTCGCTCACTCTCGTTCTCTGTCTAGGTGTATCTCTTCCACTTCTTTATCTCTCTCTCGCTCTCTCTCTCTCTCCCTCTCTCTGTTTATGTGTATCTCTTTTCCTCATCTTTCTCTCACCTCTCGCTCTCTTTCCGCCTCTCTAGCTATCTCTTTCTTCAGCTCTCCCTCTCTCTCCGGGTACATCTCTCCCTCGCTCTCTGAGGGGAATCAGAGGTTCGTTGTCAGTAATGACTTTTATAACATTACAACATTAATTAAAACATTGCTTTGTGACTGATAAGAAACATAATGAGAACACGTGAGGCCCAAAGCAAATCTGTCTGTGGTTTGAGTTCTCACTACTGAGACAGCATGGAGCCATTGTCATAGACATACTGTGGTTATGTCCCAAATGGCACCCTGTAGGGAATAGGATGCCATTTGGGTCAAAGAGTATCGTCCCATAAAATGTTAATTAACTTGAGTCGATTAAGTGAATTAACATAATGCAAAAATCCCCATCACAATTCTGTTTGAGCTAGAGATATGGGCTGCGTCTCAATCGGCCATAAATCCGCCCCTCGGCCTTTTGCGGTGGAAAGTGGCAGAGCTGCAGCGCTGTTTGTCAAACCAGAAGACATCCCGATGAATCTGTAGCGTCCAAACGGTTTGGCCTACAAAATAATATGACCCCTCTATGGAAAGATGAGACTCTCACAAACACAACGGTGTTCTCTTGTTTTGGATGTCACTGGACTCGTACCAGTGAGAAAAAAAAATGAAATTATGGATATACTTTTGTGCAAACAAAAAACAAGTGTTAAATATGTGTCAATTTTTTTTTTATCGATATACAGTGGGGCAAAGTATTTAGTCAGCCACCAATTGTGCAAGTTCTCCCACTTAAAAAGATGAGAGGCCTGTAGTTTTCATCATAGGTACACTTCAACTATGACAGACAAAATGAGAAAGAAAAATCCAGAAAATCACATTGTAGGATTTTTTTATGAATTTATTTGCAAATTATGGTGGAAAATAAGTATTTGGTCAATAACAAAAGTTATCAAGGCAAATGGGGGCTACTTGGAATAATCTCAAATCTAAAATATATTTTGATTTGTTTAACACTTGTTTGGTTAGTACATGATTCCATATGTGTTATTTCATAGTTTCTATTATTCTTAGTAGAACCCACCTCCCAACAGTGTAGACTTCTCGAGGTTTTAAGTTATTGCCTAAAGAATGATCACCAGTGATCAGTAGTTAATAGATATGCTCACTTTCAAACTTAATTATTTCACCATTCAAATTTACCTCAAGGATTTTTTTCGGGGGTTGAGAAATGAATACTCTTTCAGGACATGTCAGTGAAACAGCTGTGACTATGAATCCCCATGAGTCCCTCCTGGAGAGAGAGACAGGTGTTTGTTCAGACAAATGTATCTCCACTTCCTCCTTTCCACCTGTATCTTCCCAGGGTGTACCTCTTTAATTCAGCGGGCCCACTCTCATTTATGCCTAACGAGGAGACTAACGAGCTTACACCTCTAAAACGCCCCCCCCCCCCCCCCCCACTCCCACCCTTCCTCTCTTTCCCTTCTTCATTTACTCTGTTACCTTCACGCTTGTTTAAGCTAAAATGGTGGCTGCATCCCCTCGAGTCCCAGGGAGCTGCTTGTTGTGTGTGTGTGTGTGTGTGTGTGTGTGTGTGTGTGTGTGTGTGTGTGTGTGTGTGTGTGTGTGTGTCTGTGTGTCTGTGTGTGTCTGTGTTGGCTGTCCCGAAGTAAGATTTAATCTCTCCATTTCACACACGCACGCACCAACACACGTACGCACGCACCAACACACACACACACACACTCTTGTCTCACTTAGTATTCAACAGCAGCTCCTGCCCTCTCCTCTCTGTCATTTAAATTCCGATCTCTTGTCACTGCAAACTCTATCAGACTGTAGCAGGGGGTGGTAAATCTGAGAGCAGCGCTAAGAGAGTTATAGGGAGTTATAGTATAATACACACTAACACACACACACACATCTCATAGAGAGTCATAGAGAGTTATAGATATGAAGGGAGAAAGTTGCTTACCCTGAAGCCATTAATTTCAGTGAAGTGACAGTTGGACTCGTCTCTCCCACACAGGGCCAAAGTGTAACAGAGTGATTTCCGACCCTGCCTGTCTATTTTAAAAGTAATTTATACTGAAGGACTCTACAGTAAGAGTATAGCTATATTTGCCCTGTGGAAAGTAGAGAGATGGAGAGAGAAAGTGAAAGAGGGACAGATGGGGAGTGACTACTCACTACTCCATCTCTGTCTGTCTTTCTTTTTTCTTCTCTCTTAGCCCTATAGTATCTCTGTCTTTCTTTCTTCTCTCTTAGCCTATACTATCTCTGTCTGTCTTTCTCCTTTCTTCTCTCTTAGCCTATTGTATCTCTGTCTTTCTTTCTTTTTTCTTCTCTCTTAGCCTATAGTATCTCTGTCTTTCTTTCTTCTCTCTTGGCCTATAATATATGTCTTTCTTTCTTCTCTCTTGGCCTATAGTATCTCTGTCTTCTATACCTCTCTCTCTTTCTATCTCACACCTTCTCAATCTCTCCCCATCTCTCTCACAGATTGTACGTTTTAATGCCAAGCTCTGTCATGTTATGGACTTATTTTGTTTCTTTAAAAGTTAGTATTTCCGTCAACACAGCCGTTTCTGAACCAGCTCTCTATTTAATCCCTGACATCTGGGGTGTTGTGTGTGTGTTCTTTCACTCAGTCAGAACTAGTTCCTATTGGCTTGCACGCACACACACACACAAAAACACATGCACACAGGGTTCCTGCAGAGGAGATCACTCCTGAACTGACCTTCCTCACGTTGTGTGTCAGCGCACGTGTTTTGTTTGTGCGTGTGTGTGATGTGATTTCTACAGTGATCCGTTCCTACCAGGCGTGAGCCAGACGTACCTCCGTCTCACCAGACCAGAGAGACAGGTGGGAGAGAGAGCCGGAGATATCCCCGTTGATCTCTCTGATGTCTCCACGTAGGCTGTTTGACCCAGTTGCTCTGGTCCTAAATAAGGCTGTGGTTTGGGGATGTGTGTGGACAGTGTGTTTATTCTAACATGGAGGACAGTAACCATCTACAGGTGGCTGGAGTGTAAACCCAGAAGAGAAAAACGACTGCCCATTCTCTTACATCTAGTGGCAGATGGTCAATATGGCAAAGAGAGAGTGTGTGTGTGTTGATTCGTTCACCAGCCAGGACTGCAGATGTTTTATGTACTGCCTGACTGGCTCTGCCCAGAGACAAAGGGAAGGAGACTGAATGAGAGGAAGTGGGTGAACGAGAGACAGAGAATGACAGACATAGCGAGAGACTGAATTAGGGGACGAGGGGAGAGGAAAGTCTGAGAAGCATTCCATACCTGCACACTAGCTTAGTGCCCATACCATTGTTTGTCAAAATAGTTTTTTTCCTCCCTCCTTCCCTATTTCCCTCCCTCCTTCCCTCTGCCGTAGTCGTTTAACAGTGCTCATGTTGCCTAATAAGGTGAAACTTTCTGTTTGGATTATAACAGACCTTCACCAACAGGCAGACTGACACTGAACAGAACGTGTGTGTGTGTGTGTGTGTGTGTGTGTGTGTGTGTGTGTGTGTGTGTGTGTGTGTGTGTGTGTGTGTGTAAAAGAACAAAAACCACACACTCCATCCTCTCTGTCTTTGTGTGCTGAGGCATCAAAATGGATGCAGCTCAGTGAAGTACAAATGCATTTCCTTTTGACAGACAGACCGACAAGGGACCAAGAATAGAAATGGTACCAGGCCCGAAGCCTAATGTCTCACTAAAGGTTACATAGTGTCACGTATGGATTACTGTACTGAGGCTCCACTGGCAGGCTGAGGACGGGCTTTGGTTAAAGATGAGGATGGGAGCAGCGCAGAAGTGGACGCTCAGTTCTTGTCATTTGCAATCAGAGGAAAACTCTACGAGTCACAGTGGAGAAGGACTGCGGTATTCCACTGCTAGGAGGGAGAGCGGGAGAGAGCTGAGAGAAGGATGGAGGGAATGGAGAGAGAGGGGGGTGGAGTCCAACTCCCAGCTCTGTCGTGTAGAGCATGATGGGGGCCCCAGGTTTGTTTGTACACTCCTCTTCTTCTCCTCTCATCTTCATTTTCCCCTCTTCTGCTTTTCACCTCTCAGGTTTTGAGTGGAAGATAGAGGTCAGGTCCCAGAAAGAGAGAGAGATGTGTGAACACAGAGGTAGATAGAGAACGGGAGAGAGTGTGAGAGAGAGGGGGGGGGTGTCTTCTGTGGCATAGTGAGTTATGGGTGTTTCTGTGATTGACAGCACTACAGAGGTTGTAATAAAGCTCAGCCCCAGGAAAGTGTGTGTGTGTGTGTGTGTGTGTGTGTGTGTGTGTGTGTGTGTGTGTGTGTGTGTGTGTGTGTGTGTGTGTGTGTGTGTGTGTGTGTGTGTGTGTGTGTGTGTGTGTGTGTGTGTGTGTGTGTGTGTGTGTGTGTGTGTGTGTGTGTGTGTTTTATTTGTCACCTCCAGGCCTCTTGTCTACTTTGACAGGTTTTGACAGATAAATGGTTATTGACCAAATATCGCTCTCTCATATGCACACACTCCTACCCAAGATTGTTGTCCATCGGTTTAGCTCGACTGTGTGTGTGGCTTAAACCGTAAGACATTTTGGTATGGCATTGAATATCGGGGTCAACGTGCCAATGTGGCCTGGTCCATTAGTACGACAGCGCTACAACCGGTCAATGTGTCTATGTAGCTGTTATGAGTAAGCTAGCTAGTGAGCACTAGATGACAAACTGGGGGATTGATAAAGGACTCCTTTTCCCATGACACTTCATGTCACTCCTCTGCTTTTATCAGTGAACCACATCAGAATCATTGAGACTCGTGTAGTTTTCTAGCTGGTTTCGTTGTCAGAGAGCCCGATCATTGAGATGAATATTGATACTGATATTTTTTTATATATGCCTGAGGAGGAGCTATAGGCCTGTTTAGAGAATAGACACGTGTACACACACACACACACACACACACACACACACACACACACACACACACACACACACACACAGTGCTTTGACTGTTGTTTTTGCACTGATTGCTTTCTCAGTCGCAGATCAACACAATAGAGGTGTTGATTGTGTTTTGAGTTTCTCTATTTCTCTTCATCTCTCCACCTTTTCAAATGTATTTTCTCTCTGTCTGGTCTCTCCACCTTTTCAAATGTATTTTTTCTCAGTCTGGTCTCTCCACCTTTTCAAGTCTATTTTCTATGTCTGGTCTCCCCCCCTTTTCAAATGTATTTTCTCTCAGTCTGGTCTCTCCACCTTTTCAAGTCTATTTTCTATGTCTGGTCTCCCCCCTTTTCAAATGTATTTTCTCTCTGTCTGGTCTCCCCCTTTTCAAATGTATTTTCTCTCTGTCTGGTCTCTCCACCTTTTCAAATGTATTTTTCTCAGTCTGGTCTCCCCCCTTTTCAAATGTATTTTCTCTCTGTCTGGTCTCTCCACCTTTTCAAATGTATTTTTCTCAGTCTGGTCTCCCCCCTTTTCAAGTCTATTTTCTCTCTGTCTGGTCTCCCCACCTTTTCAAATGTATTTTTCTCAGTCTGGTCTCCCCCCTTTTCAAATGTATTTTCTCTCTGTCTGGTCTCCCCCCTTTTCAAATGTATTTTCTCTCTGTCTGGTCTCTCCACCTTTTCAAATGTATTTTTCTCAGTCTGGTCTCTCCACCTTTTCAAATGTATTTTCTCTCAGTCTGATCTCCCCACCTTTTCAAATGTATTTTTCTCAGTCTGATCTCCCCACCTTTTCAAATGTATTTTTCTCAGTCTGGTCTCTCCACCTTTTCAAATGTATTTTCTCTCTGTCTGGTCTCTCCACCTTTTCAAATGTATTTTTCTCAGTCTGGTCTCTCCACCTTTTCAAATGTATTTTTCTCAGTCTGGTCTCTCCACCTTTTCAAATGTATTTTCTCTCTGTCTGGTCTCCCCCCTTTTCAAATGTATTTTCTCTCTGTCTGGTCTCTCCACCTTTTCAAATGTATTTTTCTCTGTCTGGTCTCCCCACCTTTTCAAATGTCTTTTCTCTCTGTCTGGTCTCCCCACCTTTTCAAGTCTATTTTCTCTGTCTGGTCTCCCCCCCTTTTCAAGTCTATTTTCTCTGTCTGGTCTCCCCCCCTTTTCAAGTCTATTTTATCTGTCTGGTCTCCCCCCCTTTTCAAGTCTATTTTCTCTGTCTGGTCTCCCCCCTTTTCAAGTCTATTTTTCTCTGTCTGGTCTCCCCCCCTTTTCAAGTCTATTTTCTCTCAGTCTGATCTCCCCCCTTTTCAAATGTATTTTCTATGTCTGGTCTCCCCACCTTTTCAAATGTATTTTACTCTGTCTGGTCTCTCCACCTTTTCAAATGTATTTTCTCTCTGTCTGGTCTCTCCACCTTTTCAAATGTATTTTCTCTCTGTCTGGTCTCTCCACCTTTTCAAATGTATTTTCTCTCTGTCTGGTCTCCCCCCTTTTCAAATGTATTTTCTCTCTGTCTGGTCTCTCCACCTTTTCAAATGTATTTTTCTCAGTCTGGTCTCTCCACCTTTTCAAATGTATTTTCTCTCAGTCTGATCTCCCCACCTTTTCAAATGTATTTTTCTCAGTCTGATCTCCCCACCTTTTCAAATGTATTTTTCTCAGTCTGGTCTCTCCACCTTTTCAAATGTATTTTTTTCTCTGTCTGGTCTCCCCACATTTTCAAATGTATTTTCTCTCTGTCTGGTCTCTCCACCTTTTCAAATGTATTTTCTCTCTGTCTGGTCTCTCCACCTTTTCAAATGTATTTTTCTCAGTCTGGTCTCTCCACCTTTTCAAATGTATTTTCTCTCTGTCTGGTCTCCCCCCTTTTCAAATGTATTTTATCTCTGTCTGGTCTCGCCACCTTTTCAAATGTATTTTTCTCAGTCTGGTCTCTCCACCTTTTCAAATGTATTTTCTCTCTGTCTGGTCTCCCCCCTTTTCAAATGTATTTTCTCTCTGTCTGGTCTCTCCACCTTTTCAAATGTATTTTTCTCTGTCTGGTCTCCCCACCTTTTCAAATGTCTTTTCTCTCAGTCTGGTCTCCCCACCTTTTCAAGTCTATTTTCTCTGTCTGGTCTCCCCCCTTTTCAAGTCTATTTTCTCTGTCTGGTCTCCCCCCTTTTCAAGTCTATTTTATCTGTCTGGTCTCCCTCCCTTTTCAAGTCTATTTTCTCTGTCTGGTCTCCCCCCCTTTTCAAGTCTATTTTCTCTGTCTGGTCTCTCCACCTTTTCAAATGTATTTTCTCTCAGTCTGATCTCCCCCCTTTTCAAATGTATTTTCTATGTCTGGTATCCCCACCTTTTCAAATGTATTTTACTCTGTCTGGTCTCTACACCTTTTCAAATGTATTTTCTCTCTGTCTGGTCTCTCCACCTTTTCAAATGTATTTTCTCTCTGTCTGGTCTCTCCACCTTTTCAAATGTATTTTCTCTCTGTCTGGTCTCCCCCCTTTTCAAATGTATTTTCTCTCTGTCTGGTCTCTCCACCTTTTCAAATGTATTTTTCTCAGTCTGGTCTCTCCACCTTTTCAAATGTATTTTTCTCAGTCTGGTCTCTCCACCTTTTCAAATGTATTTTCTCTCTGTCTGGTCTCCCCCCTTTTCAAATGTATTTTCTCTCTGTCTGGTCTCTCCACCTTTTCAAATGTATTTTTCTCTGTCTGGTCTCCCCACCTTTTCAAATGTCTTTTCTCTCAGTCTGGTCTCCCCACCTTTTCAAGTCTATTTTCTCTGTCTGGTCTCCCCCCCTTTTCAAGTCTATTTTCTCTGTCTGGTCTCCCCCCCTTTTCAAGTCTATTTTATCTGTCTGGTCTCCCCCCTTTTCAAGTCTATTTTCTCTGTCTGGTCTCCCCCCCTTTTCAAGTCTATTTTCTCTGTCTGGTCTCCCCCCCTTTTCAAGTCTATTTTCTCTCAGTCTGATCTCCCCCCTTTTCAAATGTATTTTCTATGTCTGGTATCCCCACCTTTTCAAATGTATTTTACTCTGTCTGGTCTCTCCACCTTTTCAAATGTATTTTCTCTTTGTCTGGTCTCTCCACCTTTTCAAATGTATTTTCTCTCTGTCTGGTCTCTCCACCTTTTCAAATGTATTTTTCTCTGTCTGGTCTCCCCACCTTTTCAAATGTATTTTCTCTCAGTCTGGTCTCCCCACCTTTTCATGTCTATTTTCTCTGTCTGGTCTCCCCCCCTTTTCAAGTCTATTTTCTCTGTCTGGTCTCCCCCCCTTTTCAAGTCTATTTTCTCTCTGTCTGGTCTCCCCACCTTTTCAAATGTATTTTCTCTCAGTCTGGTCTCCCCACCTTTTCAAGTCTATTTTCTCTGTCTGGTCTCCCCCCTTTTCAAGTCTATTTTCTCTCAGTCTGATCTCCCCCCTTTTCAAATGTATTTTCTATGTCTGATCTCCCACCTTTTCAAGTCTATTTTCTCTGTCTGGTCTCCCCACCTTTTAAAGTCTATTTTCTCTCAGTCTGGTCTCCCCACCTTTTCAAGTCTATTTTCTCTCAGTCTGATCTCCCCCCTTTTCAAATGTATTTTATATGTCTGGTCTCCCCACCTTTTCAAGTCTATTTTCTCTCAGTCTGGTCTCCCCACCTTTTCAAGTCTATTTTCTATGTCTGGTCTCCCCACCTTTTCAAGTCTATTTTCTATGTCTGGTCTCCCCACCTTTTCAAGTCTATTTTCTCTCAGTCTGGTCTCCCCACCTTTTCAAGTCTATTTTCTCTGTCTGGTCTCCCCACCTTTTCAAATGTATTTTCTTTGAAACAGTGTTTCAAACAGCTCAGTTTGTAGATCAACATTGTGTCTGTGTCTTTAGGCTTTGAAAAGACGTGCCTTTGTTACTGATATTAGGACTCAGGAACTTCAGTACAGCATGTTACTGATATTAGGACTCAGGAACTTCAGTACAGCATGTTACTGGCAGTATCAAGCACTGTGTCTGTGAGTCTCTCTAAAGTTTGAAGTCGACATTCTTCCCTCTTCTCTCTTTTGCGCTTGTTCTTTCTCTCACACGAATACACACACACAATTTGAAACACAGAACTGGTTCGGATAGACAGGAAACAGATAGTGAGTTAGACAAGAACCAGACCTGAAGGAACGACAGAGGAGGAATATACGTTCATATCCATAGATGGACAGCAGACACACATGAACAGGATATGTTTCTGGGTGACACACACACACACACACACACACACACACACACACACACACACACACACACACACACACTTCGTATTTGAGTCTCTAAAGACACAAGCAGACATACTCCCCTCCGCTCCTTCACTCTTGTCTGTCTCCGGACGGCAGCAGTGTGTCTTCATTATAAACTCACTGACACACTCTTTAAACAATCTCTCCCGGAGCCATTTTCTCCTTATTTGGCAGACAGCATGAAGAGAGAGAGATTGGACACTACCTGCAGACATTTCTATATTTCTTCTATTACCTCCATCTGTTCTGTCTTTGATCTACATATCCTATTTCTGTTATGAGGGATGACAGCCAGGCAGCGCCTAGTCTCGTTTTACTGCAGTGGGATCATTTCAATCGGGTTTCTTTCTTTATTTAAAAAAAATCTGTGGCCGTGGGAGTGTTGTCAGTATCTGAACAGTGGTGTAGGCATGTGACTAATTTGTTCCGTGTTCTTTTTCTGCAGCTAACATGTAATTGTTTCACCGTCAGCGACGGGGAGCTACAAGAGATCGGAGTGGGACTCTACCCCAGGTAAGACAGACACACACACACTCACACAGCAACATACAGTGCTTCCTGACAAAGCCATGTAATTACCAGAGAGCAGTGTTTAGTGGTTAGATCCTGACGTGTTAGGGCCTATCATTGGCTCTTAATGGGGGAGGCATCACCATTAACCCCTTACACTTGTGGGAATTGGCCTATATGGATGGGGAGCTAAATTGAATTCTTATTGAATTCTTGCAGAACACATGTGAAATGCATATGCATAACCATGGTAGCAGTTGAAAGGGAACAGTTTGGAGATAATGGGAAACATATTTGACTAAAGGTGAGGGCACAACAGTTCACCTGACACAAGACTGAATCCAAACATTACACTGTTGATTTTATGTGCATTTGACATTTACTTTTCGCCACATTTGTGGATAACAAAATCTGAAAATACTCTGGATACATTCAGGAACGGGATAATAATATTCTTGGGGTAGGTGCAACATAAGACAAAAAAAACGAGAGGTTTAAACGGGTGTTTCCAAGGGGTTACACACTTCTCCAAAGTGTGCCTGTTCCTATGTCATTTCAATGCATTTTTATGACTCAGAAGAAGAGTCTTCAACTACAAGGTGTTTTTTTGAGCTCTCCTAGCTGTGCCGTGGAGGAACTAGAGCAAACACACCTTTGGTTGATTTGTTTGGAACACAACCCTTCAATCCTCTGCCTTTACACAATTACGGTTGTTGTTTACGCAATCCAAAAATGTATAAATCGCAATCTGGGTCAGGTGGGCATCATTTAAAAGCTTGTTCAATTACCTCGTCTCTAGGATGAAGACGTTATACTCAAATCTGTCTCTCCATCATCGGTCTCTCTCTTTCTCTGTCTGTCTCTCTCTTTCTGTCTGTCACCCTCTTTCGCGCTCTCCATCCCTAGACCTCTCTCTCTCTCTCTCTCTCTCTCTCTCTCTCTGCTTCGTGACTGACAACTGACCGCTCAGTGAGAGGAATGAATGGTTGTTAAATTATATGTTTTTCAGTGTTGACATGTCAGATAATTATGTAGTTCAGACACAGGCGCTAGGAAGGCGCATTCTGTCCCACGGGGAGGGAGAGAGGAAGAGGGGGAGAAGGTTGTGAGAGAAAAAAAAGAGAAGTGATAGGTGTGTGTGTTATTGTCAGTGAACTAATCCATTGCGGAGGCCTAGTCTAAAAGCCAATGGAGGCTTCATATAGAGGGTGTGACGCAATTGCAGAGCCTGCAGAGGCATACAGAGGCCAAATCCAGCTCTGTACCACAGCGCCATTCGCCTCCCAAATGTTGTCACAATGCGGAGGGCTCTGTATAGCTCCACATTGACGTGATTGGTTGACGGTAGGTGGGGGCGGTACATCCGGTATAATATGGTACTTCTGATTGTTTTAACGCACCATCGCTAATGACCTGTGGAGCTTCTCAGAGTAATGTTTTCTTCACAACAAGCAAACAAAGTCTGTTTTTACGTCCATTTTGAATGACAATAGTTACTCAATGTATTTGAAAAATCTTTCCAGCTTTCTCCCTTTCAATAACCACTCAGCGTGAATGGGAAAAATGTCATGCTCTGATCCAGTGGAAACGTCATTAAATAGGCTTCTTATTAGTGCTTGATTTAGAGAATATTTTATGCAATGTTGCAAAATCGCTAGTGCAAGCTTCGGGGCTGAACCCAACTTAATAGTGGATACAATGTTTCAAGTTCGTTGCAGACAGGCCATGTGTTTGGCTTTATGTAGGCTATTTTTATATAGTTGGCAATGGCAATAGAAGTTACTTTTTAGGTTTGTATCATTTTCATTTAGATTTGGATAGAATTGTCATGAACTGCATGGCAACGATTTGGAGATATGAAGACATTATTATAAAGGAAATTAAACTGTTTCACGAAAATGTGCGTGTGAAAACCATAACTGGCATGCAGATTACCATCACCTTCAGGAGAGTAATGGCAGAATCTGTGAAAGCCAGCAGGAGAGCGGGAGGACAATAGTTGGGTCAGGTTAAAAAAATAATATTCTGGTTATCTAAATCTCTGGCGCCCTCTTGAGGCATCAAACCATAAGCTTAAAGCATCAGACAAGCTAAATGAACATGAATGATTTTATTAAAACACATAGGGTGTGTCTATATATGGAAAAAATACATGTTTAAACATTTTCGAGCAATCAATTGGTCGAAAGAACAGACGACTTTCTGTCGACCAAGATTTTTTTTAGTCGGGCACAGCGCTAGTGTGCTCACATGGATGCGTGCACTGTAGAATATGCTGACTTGGGCGTGGCTTATGTTTGAGTGGAGGAGAGGAGTGGTTTTCTAAAGCAGTTACACACACACACACACACACACACACAGGACAGCATAGTGGTATTCTGAAGCGTGGTTCAGGCTAATCCCACTGTTCAGGTCTGATGAATATGAGGGATCAGAGCTGTCGCAACGCGTCATGTTATACTGACTACACACACACACACACACACACACACACACACACTGCGTGCATACACCACAAACACACACATCGCGTACACATACACACAGATCACAGACACACACACACACACAGAGGGTTCTGCAGGTAGTCTCTAACCCTGGTTGTATATCTGGCTAAGGCAGCTTGTCAGATGGTCTGAGAGGGTTTAGCACGGCTTAGCCAGGCCTTCCTACACTGCTAACACCTCTGTGTGTGTGTGTGTGTGTGTGTGTGTCTGTCTGTGCGCGTGTTTGTGTGCGTGTGTGCGTGTGTGTGTGTGAGTGAGACACATCCATAAAAGATGGGCTTCTACTTGACTATGCCCTGCCTATTGATATTTCTGGGTTGCCTAGCAATGGACAGTGCTTCCACCGGTTTGCAGAAGAGAGGGGGTTTCTCCTGACAAGTCTCTACCTCTATTCTCACATTCACTTTCTATTTATTTTAAATTATTTATTATCTAGGTCCTGTTTAATCTAGTATTCCCTGTAATGTGCTGGCATGTTACGGCTACAATGTTACTATGTTACTGTTACTTTCTACAATAACTTGGTCTTGACAAGCTGGCTTTTTTATGGCGGTTTTGGAGCAGTGGCTTCTTCCTTGCTGAGCGGCCTTTCAGGTTATGTCGATATAGGACTCGTTTTACTGTGGATATAGATACTTTTGTACCTGTTTCCTCCAGCATCTTCACTTTGCTGTTCTAGGATTGATTTGCACTTTTCACACCAAAGAACATTCATCTCTAGGAGACAGAACGCATCTCCTTCCTGAGCGGTTTGACGGCTGCATGGTCCCATGGTGTTTATACTTGAGTACTATTGTTTGTACAGACGAACATGGTACCTTCAGGCATTTGGAAATTGCTCCCAAGGATGAACCAGACTTGGGGCGAAGGTTCAACTTCCAAAAGGACAATAACCCTAAGCACACAGCCAAGACTACGCAGCAGTGGCTTCGGGAGAAGTCTCTGAATGTCCTTGATTGGCCCAGCCAGAGCCCGGACTTGAACGCTTTCAAACATCTCTAATCTCTAATCTCTAATCCCCACATACAGGTGTGCCTAGTTTGTAGTGTCATACCCAAGAAGACTCAAGGCTGTAATAGCTGCCAAAGGTGCTTCGACATTAGTACTGAGTAAAGGGTCTGAATACTTTTGTAAATGTCATATTTCAGTTTGACATTTTTTTATAAAGGAGCAACAATTTCTAAAAAACTGTTTTTGCTTTGTCATTATGGGGAATTGTGTGTAGATTGGGGAGGAAAATAAGGCTGTAACGTAACAAAAATTTGGAAAAAGTGGAGGGGTTTGAATACTTTATGGAGGCACTATATATATATATATATTTCTCTGTAATATTACTTGCCACCAACTCATTTTATGAGGTTTAGCTAGCCCAGCTAGCTAAACTTGCTACCAAGAAGCCATTTCGGGCTATCAATTCAGTTTTTTATTTATTTATTTCACCTTTATTTAACCAGGTAGGCAAGTTGAGAACAAGTTCTCATTTACAATTGCGACCTGGTCAAGATAAAGCAAAGCAGTTCGACAGATACAACGACACAGAGTTACACATGGAGTAAAACAAACATACAGTCAATAATACAGTATAAACAAGTCTATATACGATGCGAGCAAATGAGGTGAGAAGGGAGGTAAAGGCAAAAAGGCCATGGTGGCAAAGTAAATACAATATAGCAAGTAAAACACTGGAATGGTAGATTTGCAGTGGAAGAATGTGCAAAGTAGAAATAAAAATAATGGGGTGCAAAGGAGCAAAATAAATAAATTAATTAAATACAGTAGGGAAAGAGGTAGTTGTTTGGGCTAAATTATAGGTGGGCTATGTACAGGTGCAGTAATCTGTGAGCTGCTCTGACAGTTGGTGCTTAAAGCTAGTGAGGGAGATAAGTTATTTATACAAGTTAGCTACTACTCTATCTTAGCTGGCATGCCTGTTGGTAGGCTTTAGAAAAGCCAGCATTTACTGATTATACTGAATAAAATTCACATTCCTTTAAATCTTTTATCCAGATTTTACCAGAGATGCATATTTAGTTTATTTAAAAAAAGAAAAAAGAACAACCAGTCAGGAGGATACAGGCAGGTCAAAAGGTATGCTTAGATATGGAGAAAAATAAACACCACCTCTCAGCCAACCACATGTACTTTGTGCCCCCTCAGATTTTTGGGGTGCCCCGGTGTGTTTTGTGTTTGCTTATGAGGTCTGATAAAGTTAGCAAACCAAAAAAGTATTGAATTAGTCTTGATCTTGAGAAGGTTGGCATACACACCCACACACACATACACACCAGATCTATTGTTTCTACAGCACTGCGTTGCAACAGATAATCGGACGTAGGCTGTACTATGCAGTCATTATTAGCATGTTTGATCAAGTTTAGCTAATTAATCCAGTTAATATGCTAATGCAGAATATCCATTTGAAAAGAAGTTGCACTGTTAGATTTTTCATTGATATTCATCACATGCCTTTACATAGAACAATGCCACGGGCTTACTCACACACACACACACTGAATATGATACAAGATAAGGAGCGCTTCATAGAAAGCAGAATAATGAACTGCTGCAGTCAAGCGATAGCTGACACCACACACTGCCTAATTATCTGTGTCAAGTGCTGTTGACAATACATGTATTATCTCATTTAAAGCTAGAATCCCTAATTGAAACAATAACAAAGCGAACTCCCTGCCCCTATTTTGCTAAAAAAAAAACAACTAAGGGATGGGGCTGGAGAAATGTAACCACTCTGAAATTCATAGACGGCTCCATGGATGCGAGGACTGACCATCCATGATATCAAATGTATTAGGGATGGAACGATTCCCTGTGCAAATGTTTAAGGTATGAGTACATATGAGCCCAAACCAATCTAAAATTAAGCAGAAAACCAATCAAAGCATTCCAAATCGCAGGTTCACTAATGTTTTTTACTCCTATTGTTTTATTCAGAAAATACGTATCTGTTGTGACTGAATTGATGCATCCTCCCTTTCAGTTCAGTAGCCTATTGAACTTATATGCATGTAACTGCATATGGCTGTAGTGGGTTGAGAGCTTCAAGTTCCTTGGTGTCTACATCACCAACAAACTGTCATGGTCCAAACACACTAAGACAGTTGTTTGTGAAGAAGGCACGACAAAGCCTATTCCCCCTCAGGAGACTGAAACGATTTGGCATGGGTCCTCAGATCCTCAAATGTTTCTGCACCTACACCATCGAGAGCATCCTGACTGGTTGCATCACTGCCTGGTATGGCATCTGCTCGGCCTCCGACCGCAAGGCACTACAGAGGGTAGTCCATACGGCCCAGTACATTACTGTGGCCAAGCTTCCTGCCACCCAGGATCTCTATATCAGGCGGTGTCAGAGGAAGGCCCAAAAGATTGTCAGAGACTCCAGCCACCCTAGTCATAGACTGTTCTCTCTGCTACTGCACAGCAAGCGGTACCGGAGCGCCAAGTCGAGGTCCAAAAGGCTTCTTAACAGCTTCTACCCCCAAGTCATAACACTCCTGAACAGCTAATCAAAGGGCTTTACAGGCCCCTCTTTTACACTGCTGCTACTCTCTGTTTATAATCTATGTATAGTCACTTTAACTCTACCTACATATACATATTACCTCAATTAACTCAACTAACTGGTTCCCCCGCACATTGACTCTGTACCTGTACACCCTGTATATAGCCTCCACATTGACTCTGTACCGGTACCCCCTGTATATAGCCTCCACATTGACTCTGTACCGGTACCCCCTGTATATAGCCTCCACATTGACTCTGTACCGGTACCCCCTGTATATAGCCTCCACATTGACTCTGTACCGGTACCCCCTGTATATAGCCTCCACATTGACTCTGTACCGGTACCCCCTGTATATAGCCTCCACATTGACTCTGTACCGGTACACCCTGTATATAGCCTCCACATTGACTCTGTACCGGCACCCCCTGTATATAGCCTCCACCGGTATTGACTCGGTACCGGTACACCCTGTATATAGCCTCCACATTGACTCTGTACCGGCACCCCTGTACCCCACTGTATATAGCCTCCACATTGACTCTGTACCGTAACACCCTGTATATAGCCTCCACATTGACTCTGTGCTGGTACACCCTCTGTATATAGCCTCCACATTGACTCTGTGCTGGTTAACTCTCTGTATATAGCCTCCATATTGACTCTGTACCGGTATATAGCCTCCACCCTGTATATAGCCTCCACATTGACTCTGTACCGGTACCCCCTGTATATAGCCTCCACATTGACTCTGTACCGGTAACACCCTGTATATAGCCTCCACATTGACTCTGTACCGGCACCCCCTGTATATAGCCTCCACATTGACTCTGTACCGGCACCCCTGTATATAGCCCCCACATTGACTCTGTACCGGCACCCTTGTATATAGCCTCCACATTGACTCTGTACCGGCACCCCCTGTATATAGCCTCCACATTGACTCTGTACCAGTACCCCCTGTATATAGCCTCCACATTGACTCTGTACCGGTACCCCCTGTATATAGCCTCCACATTGACTCTGTACCGGTACCCCCTGTATATAGCCTCCACATTGACTCTGTACCGGTACCCCCTGTATATAGCCTCCACATTGACTCTGTACCGGCACCCCTGTATATAGCCTCCACATTGACTCTGTACCGTAACACCCTGTATATAGCCTCCACATTGACTCTGTACCGGCACCCCTGTATATAGCCTCCACATTGACTCTGTACCGGTACCCCCTGTATATAGCCCCCACATTGACTCTGTACCGGTACCCCCTGTATATAGCCTCCACATTGACTCTGTACCGGCACCCCCTGTATATAGCCTCCACATTGACTCTGTACCGGCACGCCTGTATATAACCTCCACATTGACTCTGTACCGGCACCCCTGTATATAGCCTCCACATTGACTCTGTACCGGTACCCCCTGTATATAGCCCCCACATTGACTCTGTACCGGTACCCCCTGTATATAGCCTCCACATTGACTCTGTACCGACACCCCTGTATATAGCCTCCACATTGACTCTGTACCGGCACCCCCTGTATATAGCCTCCACATTGACTCTGTACCGGCACCCCTGTATATAGCCTCCACATTGACTCTGTACCGGCACCCCTGTATATAGCCTCCACATTGACTCTGTACCGGCACCCCTGTATATAGCCTCCACATTGACTCTGTACTGGTACCCCCTGTATATAGCCTCCACATTGACTCTGTACCAGTACCCCTGTATATAGCCTCCACATTGACTCTGTACCGGTACCCCTGTATATAGCCTCCACATTGACTCTGTACCGGCACCCCTGTATATAGCCTCCACATTGACTCTGTACCGGTACCCCTGTATATAGCCTCCACATTGACTCTGTACCGGTACCCCTGTATATAGCCTCCACATTGACTCTGTACCGGTACCCCCTGTATATAGCCTCCACATTGACTCTGTACCGGTACGCCCTGTATATAGCCTCCACATTGACTCTGTACCAGTACCCCCTGTATATAGCCTCCACATTGACTCTGTACCGGTACCCCCTGTATATAGCCTCCACATTGACTCTGTACCGGCACCCCTGTATATAGCCTCCACATTGACTCTGTACCGGTACCCCCTGTATATAGCCTCCACACTGACTCTGTACCGGTACCCCTGTATATAGCCTCCACACTGACTCTGTACCAGTACCCCCTGTATATAGCCTCCACATTGACTCTGTACGAGTACCCCCTGTATATAGCATCCACATTGACTCTGTACCGGTACCCCCTGTATATAGCCTCCACATTGACTCTGTACCGGCACCCCTGTATATAGCCTCCACATTGACTCTGTACCGGCACCCCTGTATATAGCCTCCACATTGACTCTGTACCGGTACCCCCTGTATATAGCCTCCACACTGACTCTGTACCGGTACCCCCTGTATATAGCCTCCACACTGACTCTGTACCAGTACCCCCTGTATATAGCCTCCACATTGACTCTGTACGAGTACCCCCTGTATATAGCCTCCACATTGACTCTGTACCGGTACCCCCTGTATATAGCCTCCACATTGACTCTGTACCGGCACCCCTGTATATAGCCTCCACATTGACTCTGTACCGGTACCCCTGTATATAGCCTCCACATTGACTCTGTACCGGTACCCCCTGAATACAGCCTCCACATTGACTCTGTACCGGTACCCCCTGTATATAGCCTCCACATTGACTCTGTACCAGTACCCCCTGTATATAGCCTCCACATTGACTCTGTACCGGCACCCCTGTATATAGCCTCCACATTGACTCTGTACCGGTACCCCCTCTATATAGCCTCCACATTGACTCTGTACCAGTACCCCCTGTATATAGCCTCCACATTGACTCTGTACCGGTACCCCCTGTATATAGCCTCCACATTGACTCTGTACCGGCACCCCTGTATATAACCTCCACATTGACTCTGTACCGGCACCCCTGTATATAGCCTCCACATTGACTCTGTACCGGTACCCCCTGTATATAGCCTCCACACTGACTCTGTACCGGTACCCCCTGTATATAGCCTCCACACTGACTCTGTACCAGTACCCCCTGTATATAGCCTCCACATTGACTCTGTACGAGTACCCCCTGTATATAGCATCCACATTGACTCTGTACCGGTACCCCCTGTATATAGCCTCCACATTGACTCTGTACCGGCACCCCTGTATATAGCCTCCACATTGACTCTGTACCGGCACCCCTGTATATAGCCTCCACATTGACTCTGTACCGGTACCCCCTGTATATAGCCTCCACACTGACTCTGTACCGGTACCCCCTGTATATAGCCTCCACACTGACTCTGTACCAGTACCCCCTGTATATAGCCTCCACATTGACTCTGTACGAGTACCCCCTGTATATAGCCTCCACATTGACTCTGTACCGGTACCCCCTGTATATAGCCTCCACATTGACTCTGTACCGGTACCCCCTGTATATAGCCTCCACATTGACTCTGTACCGGCACCCCTGTATATAGCCTCCACATTGACTCTGTACCGTAACACCCTGTATATAGCCTCCACATTGACTCTGTACCGGCACCCCTGTATATAGCCTCCACATTGACTCTGTACCGGTACCCCCTGTATATAGCCTCCACATTGACTCTGTACCGGCACCCCTGTATATAGCCTCACTAGTTATTTTACTGCTGCTTTTTAATTATTTGTTACTTTTATTTTATATTTTCTTATCTATTTTTTACTCAACACTTATTTTTTTCTTAACTTCTTAAAGCATTGTTGGTTAGGGGGTTGTTGGTTAACATAAGTATTCCACTGTAAGGTATTTGGCGCATGGGACAAATAAAAATTGATTTGATATTTCCGATATATTTATTTTATATACAGTTGAAGTCGGAAGTTTACATACACTTAGTTTGGAGTTATTAAAACTCTTTTTTTCAACCACTCCACAAATTTCTTGTTAACAAAATGTAGTTTTGGCAAGTCGGTTAGGACATCTACTTTATGCATGACACAAGTAATTTTTCCAACAATTCTTTACAGACAGATTATTTCACGTATAATTCACTGTATCACAATTTCAGTGAGTCAGAAGTTTATATACACTAAGTTGGCTGTGCCTTTAAACAGCTTGGAAAATTCCAGAAAATGGTGTCATGGCTTTAGAAGCTTCTGATAGGCTAATTGACATCATTTGAGTCAATTGGAGGTGTACCTGTGGATGTATTTCAAGGACTACCTTCAAACTCAGTACCTCTTTGCTTAACATCATGGAAAATTCTAAATAAATCAGCCAAGACTTCAGAAAAACAATTGTAGACCTCCACAAGTCTGGTTTATCCTTGGGAGCAATTTCCAGGTACACAAGTATCTATATCCACAGTAAAACGAGTCCTATATCGACATAACCTGAAAGGCCGCTCAGCAAGGAAGAAGCCACTGCTCCAAAACCGCCATAAAAAAGCCAGACTATGGTTTGCAAATGCACATGGGGACAAAGATTGTTAGAAATAACAAAATTAGAATACCCACCCTAGTCACACCCTGACCTAACCAAAATAGAGAATAGAAAGGCTCTCTAAGGTCGCGGCGTGACAATAAGGTTGAAATGTAACAAAATGTGGAAAAAGTCAAGGGGTCTGAACACTTTCTTAGTGCACTGTATGAGTCACTGATGCCCAAAGAGCGAGAAGCACAGCTGTGTGTGCAAACGAGAGGCCTGTTCTGATAGGCTATTCGTAAATATTGCACCATCAGCATTCAGATGCTTGTAAAATGGCATTCCCAATGTCAAATCATAGGCTTTACTTGTTGAGTGACAATGTCATTTGCTGGGTAATTGTTCCCAAATGCGCTGTAGAAAATGGTGTTTTACCCAGTAGCGGTGCGTGGGTTAAATAACAGGGGAGGCCAAGCCCCCGCCCCCAAAAAAGCCATATTACAACCTATGTATTGTGATAATTGCGTTGTTTGCTCTATAACCTGTTAATTCAGATGCCTTTGTTAGGCCTAAAGGCCAAGACATTAAGATAGTGGTAGAATAAATTGAACCACAACTTTATGTTTTATCACAAAACCAGATTTGCAACCTCTCTCTGGTGGAGTTAACAAAACATATTGCATGTACAGTAACAGTCTGTTGCATGACCTGCAGCATGGTCGAGCAATTTAATGTTTCCCACATTTTCGGACCCCTAAACAACTATTGATTTAGAACCACAGAGAATTAACGCAAGTCGCAAAGAAAACAGGAGATGCCTCCACCATTCCAGTCCCATTCATTCCAGCACCATTTCAACATCATCAAATCACCTCTGCTTAGTCTAATAGCGTGACAACTAAAAGATACCAATAACAATTTAGTCCAATCAACGTAAACCAAATATAATGTGGCTGTCCATGGTTCTGATTTGTGCGCGTGCGTGTGTGTGTGTGTGTGTGTGTGTTTGTGCGCGCGTTTCGTGCAAGTAGGAAAAACCTGTTGACTCACCCTACTTGTAGAGAAATGCCAATGCCATCCTCCTCTCTTTCATGTTGATGACACACTGTCATACAGTACACACTTTTAGTTTTTGTTGTCCTAGTCTACCTGGCTAAAATGCTTGCTCGCTAGCCTAACTTCCATTCATGGGCAAAGTTAGTTAGTTAACATTAGCCTTCTACTCCTAGCTACATGTTGAACTTCCATCCTCTCAGGCCAGGGGCACAACAATGTATGAATTAATGGTTGGATCAGAATTACCGTTATAATCATTGGCCAGTACAGAGAATTAAGTAAAACCATGATTCCAAATCCCTATCTCCATCCATTGCCAATTTAGGAAAGGGGCTATTTTAGCCAGCTAGTCACCGGAGGACAACAACACAACGAGATGCAACAATTTAAGTTTTTTCTGTCAATGACGTTTGCTCTCAATGGGATTTGATAGGAGTGACGCCAAATCCAAACTGGCTTCCCTTGCCTTCAATGCTACGGACGGCAACAATGTCATACTCGTTTGGACCAGACAGCATCAGATAGATCCTCTTGTCCAGATGGGTTAGGGCAGTGTGCAGTGTGGTTGAGATTGCCTCATCTGTGGACCTATTTGGGCGGTAAGCAAATTGTAGTGGGTCTAGGGTGTCAGGTAGGGTGGAGGTGATATGGTCCTTGACTAGTCTCTCAAAGCACTTCATGATGACGGAAGTGAGTGCTACGGGGCGGTAGTCGTTTAGCTCAGTTACCTTAGCTTTCTTGGGAACAGGGACAATGGTGGCCCTCTTGAAGCATGTGGGAACAGCAGACTGGGATAAGGATCGATTGAATATGTCCGTAAACACACCAGCCAGCTGGTCTGCGCATGCTCTGAGGACGCGGCTGGGGATGCGTCTGGGCCTGCAGCCTTGCGAGGGTTAACACGTTTAAATGTTTTACTCACGTCGGCTGCAGTGAAGGAGAGTCCGCAGGTTTTGGTTGCGGGCCGTGTCAGTGGCACTGTATTGTCCTCAAAGCGGGCAAAAAAGTTATTTAGTCTGCCTGGGAGCAAGACATCCTGGTTCGTGACGGGGCTGGTTTTCTTTTTGTAATCCGTGATTGTCTGTAGACCCTGCCACATACCTCTTGTGTCTGAGCCGTTGAATTGTGACTCTACTTTATCTCCATACTGACGCTTAGCTTGTTTGATTGCCTTGCGGAGGGAATAGCTACACTGTTTGTATTCGGTCATGTTTACGGTTACCTTGCCCTGGTTCAAAGCAGTGGTTCGCACTTTCAGTTTCACGCGAATGCTGCCATCGATCCACGGTTTCTGGTTTGGGAATGTTTTAATCGTTGCTATGGGAACGACATCGTCAATGCACTTTCTAATGAACTCGCTCACCGAATCAGCGTATTCGTCAATGTTGTTGTTGGAAGCAATGCGGAACATATCCCAATCCACGTGATCGAAGCAGTCTTGAGGCGTGGATTCAGATTGGTCGGACCAGCGTTGAACAGACCTGAGCACTGGAGCTTCTTGTTTTAGTTTCTGTCTGTAGGCAGGGAGCAACAAAATGGAGTCGTGGTCAGCTTTTCCGAAAGGAGGGTGGGGGAGGGCCTTGTATGCGTCGCGGAAGTTAGAATAGCAATGATCCAAGGTTTTACCAGCCCTGGTTGCTCAATCGATATGCTGATACAATTTAGGGAGTCTTGTTTTCAGATTAGCCTTGTTAAAATCCCCAGCTACAATGAATGCAGCCTCAGGATATGTGGTTTCCAGTTTGCAAAGAGTCAAATAAAGTTGGTTCAGGCCCATCGATGTGTCTGCTTGAGGGGGAATACAGTGTGGCAAAAAAGTATTTAGTCAGCCACCAATTGTGCAAGTTCTCCCACTTAAAAAGATGAGAGAGTCCTGTAATTTTCATCATAGGTACACTTCAACTATGACAGACAAAATGAGAAAAGAAAATACAGAAAATCACATTGTAGGATTTTTAATGAATTTATTTGCAAATTATGGTGGAAAATAAGTATTTGGTCACCTACAAACAAGCAAGATTTCTGGCTCTCACAGACCTGTAACTTCTTCTTTAAGAGGCTCCTCTGTCCTCCACTCGTTACCTGTATTAATGGCACCTGTTTGAACTTGTTATCAGTATAAAAGACACCTGTCCACAACCTCAAACAGTCTTACTCCAAACTCCACTATGGCCAAGACCAAAGAGCTGTCAAAGGACACCTGAAACAAAATTGTAGACCTGCACCAGGCTGGGAACACTGAATCTGCAATAGGTAAGCAGCTTGGTTTGAAGAAATCAACTGTGGGAGCAATTATTAGAAAATGGAAGACATACAAGACCACTGATAATCTCCCTCGATCTGGGGCTCCACGCAAGATCTCACCCCGCCCCTCTTCTTACCAGAAATATGTTTGTTTCTGTCGACGCGATGCGTGAAGAAACCAGCTGGCTGCACCGATTCCATTAGCGTCTCTCGAGTGAGCCATGTTTCCGTGAAGCAAAGAACTTTACAGTCTCTGATGTCTCTTTGGAATGCTACTCTTGCTCGGATTTCATCAACCTTGTTGTCAAGTGACTGGACATTGGCGAGTAGTATGCTAGGGAGTGGTGCGCGATGTGCCCGTCTCCGGAGCCTGACCAGAAGACCGCTTCGTTTGCCTCTTTTACGACGTTGTTGTTTTGGGTCGCAGGCTGGGATCCATTCAGTTGTCCTGAGGTGGAAGGCAGAACACAGGATCCGCTTCGCGAAAGTCATATTCCTGGTCGTGCTGATGTTGAGTTGACGTTGCTCTTATATTCAGTAGTTCTTCCCGACTGTATATAATGAAACCTAACATTACCTGGGGTACCAATGTAAGAAATAACACGTAAAAAAACTAAATACTGCATAGTTTCCTAGGAACGAGTAGCGAGGCGGCCATCTCTGTTGGCGCCGGAAGTCACACTCAACATCAACAAAACAAAGGAGATGATTGTGGACTTCAGGAAACAGCAGAGGGAGCACCCCCCTATCCACATCAATGAGACCGTAGTGGAGAGGGTAGTAAGTTTTAAGTTCCTCGGCGTACACATCACGGACAAACTGAATTGGTCCACCCACACAGACAACCTTAGGAGGCTGAAGAAATTTGGCTTGTCACCAAAAGCACTCACAAACTTCTACATATGCACAATCGAGAGCATCCTGTCGGGCTATATCACATCCTGGTACGGCAACTGCTCCGCCCACAACCGTAAGGCTCTCCAGAGGGTAGTGAGGTCTGCACAGTGCATCACTGGGGGCAAACTACCTGCCCTCCAGGACACCTACACCACCCGATGTCACAGGAAGGCCATAAAGATCATAAAGGACAACAACCACCCGAGCCACTGCCTGTTCACCCCGCTATCATCCAGAAGGCGAGGTCAGTACAGGTGCATCAAAGCAGGGAACGAGAGACTGAAAAGCAGCTTCTATCTCAAGGCCATCAGACTGTTAAACAGCCACCGCTAACTTTGAGTGGCTGCTGCCAACACACTGACTCAACTCCAGCCACTTTAATAATGGGAATTGATGTCAAATATATCACTTGCCACTTTATACAATGCTACTTAATATAATGTTTACATACCCTACATTACTCATCTCATATGTATATGTATTTTCTGTACTCTATCATCTACTGCATCTTTATGTAATACATGTATCACTAGCCACTTTAAACTATGCCACTTTGTTTACATACTCATCAAATATGTACAGTGGGGCAAAAAAGTATTTAGTCAGCCACCAATTGTGCAAGTTCTCCCACTTAAAAATATGAGAGAGGCCTGTCATTTTTTTTAAATACTGATTTTCCACCATAATTTGCAAATAAATTCATTAAAAATCCTACAATGTGATTTTCTGGATTTTTTTCCTCATTTTGTCTGTCATAGTTGAAGTGTACCTATGATGAAAATTACAGGCCTCTCATCTTTTTAAGTGGGAGAACTTGCACAATTGGTGGCTGACTAAATACTTTTTTGCCCCACTGTATATACTGTACTCGATACCATCTACTGCATCTTGCCTATGCCGTTCTGTACCATCACTCATTCATATATCTTTATGTACATATTCTTTATCCCTTTACACTTGTGTGTATAAGGTAGTAGTTTTGAATTGTTAGGTTAGATTACTCGTTGGTTATTACTGCATTGTCGGAACTAGGAGCACAAGCATTTCGCTACACTCGCATTAACATCTGCTAACCATGTGTATGTGACAAATACATTTGATTTGATTTGATTTGAGATGGCCTACATGTAGAGAAACAGAGGGGCGCTGTTTCCCTCGCTCGGTTGCTTTCTCCTGTGATTCAGCCTCTAGCGATTTGAAGGATAATGATGAAACACAGAGAGACAAAAGATGTAAAAAAAAAAATGTTTTATTATTATATATTTATTTGTATTCATGGCGTACATGAATACACACCACTGGTTTTACCGGAGTTGTACAGCCTACCGAAATGGGGCCCAACTCACATCTAACTGCTGATTGGGGTTTTCAATTATTCTGATTTTATTTAGATTGTTCAGGTTCACCAAAATAAATCATTTTGGAAGTTTTGCTTTAAACAGTGTATTTAGTCATGTTTACATGAACAGGTTAATTTCATGAAGGACTAAAACATTAGCTTTCGAGACTGGGGTAAAATCGAAAGCTGCATTATAATAAATGGTTAAATACCATGATAATTTATAAATATAAATATGGACATAGTACTAGTTCAAAACATGTTCAATGTGCAAAAATGACAAGTTCATCAGTGGGTGATTTCAGATTTTAAAAAGTGAGGGGACAAATAACATACATTCTTCGCACCCCTAATCTGGTAAGAGGGGTGATAGATGCTCAGTCTGCTCAATGGCTCAGCTCAGGTGCCTACACAGACCATTGACACACACACACACACACACACACACATACGCAAGCACACTAACAGAGGGCCACTCAGTTTAGAGAAGACAGGTCTAGCTTAATTCTAGCTTAATTTCAGACAGGTCTATCTTAATTTCAGACAGGTCTAGTTTATTTTCAGACAGGTCTAGCTTAATTTCAGACAGGTCTAGCTTAATTTCAAACAGGTCTATCTTAATTTCAGACAGGTCTATCTTAATTTCAGACAGGTCTATCTTAATTTCAGACAGGTCTAGTTTAATTTCAGACAGGTCTAGTTTAATTTCAGACAGGTCTAGTTTAATTTCAGACAGGTCTATCTTAATTTCAGACAGGTCTAGTTTAATTTCAGACAGGTCTAGTTTAATTTCAGACCGGTCTAGCTCAGAGGCCCAGCTCCTGATCTCCCTTCAGCAGCAGATGTTCATTTAAAATGGAAAATGAATGTGTTCATTCAACAACAACAAAACAGTTCATCAGAATCCCATCAATTCGTTGCTCTAATCAAACCCGAATCATTTCAAACTTAGACGTATCGTTCCTGTATCGGATGCCCATGCATTCTAGATGCATAAACAAATCGTTCATGAAAGGAGAGATGTACTTCCCTAAAATGTTTTGAGGCTGTATAGTGTTTGTTTGTAGACAACGTTAATGTAAACAATGTGGAGTAAAAACAAGCTTATGTTTGGGGTTCTGATGGGGTACGACAGTTGAGCTCCGCTCATGAGGCATTTATAAGTTATATTCTGCAAGAATACATTTGTAAATATTATTAATTTATACACCCGGAAATGGATGTAGCAACTAAGGATTCTAGCATCAAGATGGAGGGTCCATAAGTATCTAAAAGGACAAGTACCCCGTTTTGTCAAATGATCGAGCTTCAAAGAAAGAAAGCCCATGTTTTGATTATAATATACTGAATGGTTGGTGTAAATGATTAGGTTCGTGGTTAGAAAGGGTTAGCAGTTTTAAACATTTTACAAAAAAACTGCACGAAGTTTGCGCAACTCTTTTTAAATGTGGAGAGAAACACTCCGAGAGAGTAGACCAGTTGTCCATCAATCTAAAAGAGCAGCTTGTGAAAAAGGGAAAAGATTTTATTGCATATTCCTTGGCTGTGGATGAGAGCACCGACATTTCTGACATTGCCCAGTTGTCAATTTTCATCCGCGGAGTGGACTCCACACGTCCTATGCATGGCACAACTACGGGGCATGATTTGTATGAAGAGGTGTCAAGATGTGTAAATGAGATGGAGCTGCCTTGGGAAAAACTCGTGGGTTTGACAACCGACGGAGCACCTGCGATGTGTGGACACAGGAGCGGACTGGTGGCGAAGATACGGGAAAAGATGCAAGAGGAAAACGCGACAGGTGAGCTGACAGCTTATCATTGTATCATACACCAGGAAGCGTTGTGCGGTAAAGCCTAACTTTATCAGAGCCAAAGGTTTGAATCACCGCCAGTTCAAGGCATTTCTGACGGAGTTAGAAACGGAGCATGGTGATTTGCCTTATCACACAGAGGTGCGATGGCTAAGCCAGGGAAAGGTGCTTCAAAGATGTTTCGAGCTTCGTGAGGAGATTTGTCTGTTCTTGGACAGCAAAGGGAAAGACACAACACAACTCCGAGACGAAATGTTTCTGTGTGAAATGTGTAATGAACCCAGGAGGAGGTGGAGTTAGTACCACTGAACAGATCAACACAGGTATAGAAACACAGACCATTACATTTCCCACAGTCCTCGTTGGTTGGTAATGGATGTTTTAGGAGAGGTGTAATGATACACACACCCTATCATTAAGTGTGTGTGTGTGTGTGTGTGTGTGTGTGTGTGTGTGTGTGTGTGTGTGTGTGTGTGTGTGTGTGTGTGTGTGTGTGTGTGTGTGTGTGTGTGTGTGTGTGTGTGTGTGTACTTGTGTGCCTGCATTAGTGTGTGAGTGTATAGATTCACAAAAGACCAAACAGAGACGTAAGAGCATCCAAGTGTTGTTTAGACGTAAACACGGATGCCTAATGTCAACACTGGCCAGACGCAGAGAGGAAGGCATTGGCAGACGGAAGTGCTACCCAAACCTTCAACTAGGGGACCACCTGACAGTCGAAACACTGATCCAGCTAATCAAGGGCTTTGTGATGAGGTCATCAGTGTGTTCGTGCAGGGCTTGAACAAAAAGTGTGCGCTGTCTGGTGGACCTCTGCGACTGGGTTGAGGAGCAATGACACAGACCAGTCAAAACGAATCATCGTGACACATCACTCACACCTCATCGCTGTCTGTCACTTCATTGTCACCTTGTCATTTCTTGTTACATCACCGTGGTGTGATTGGGTGTGTGTGGGGTGCAGGCTATTTGGGTGACTTTCAAAGCTCTTTGTTCCAGTTTCTCTGAACAGTAACCATGAGAACATCTCGGAGAGAGGAGAGGACGGGAGGGATGAGGAGAGGAGGGGACGGGAGATTGTGTGGCATTACTTAAAGATCATATCTGCATGTAAACCAGCCCTGCTACACAACCAACCTACAGTGCCTTGCGAAAGTATTCGCCCCCCTTGAACTTTGCGACCTTTTGCCACATTTCAGGCTTCAAACATAAAGATATAAAACTGTATTTTTTTGTGAAGAATCAACAACAAGTGGGACACAATCATGAAGTGGAACAACATTTATTGGATATTTCAAACTTTTTTAACAAATCAAAAACTGAAAAATTGGGCGTGCAAAATTATTCAGCCCCTTTACTTTCAGTGCAGCAAACTCTCTCCAGAAGTTCAGTGAGGATCTCTGAATGATCCAATGTTGACCTAAATGACTAATGATGATAAATACAATCCACCTGTGTGTAATCAAGTCTCCGTATAAATGCACCTGCACTGTGATAGTCTCAGAGGTCCGTTAAAAGCGCAGAGAGCATCATGAAGAACAAGGAACACACCAGGCAGGTCCGAGATACTGTTGTGAAGAAGTTTAAAGCCGGATTTGGATACAAAAAGATTTCCCAAGCTTTAAACATCCCAAGGAGCACTGTGCAAGCGATAATATTGAAATGGAAGGAGTATCAGACCACTGCAAATCTACCAAGACCTGGCCGTCCCTCTAAACTTTCAGCTCATACAAGGAGAAGACTGATCAGAGATGCAGCCAAGAGGCCCATGATCACTCTGGATGAACTGCAGAGATCTACAGCTGAGGTGGGAGACTCTGTCCATAGGACAACAATCAGTCGTATATTGCACAAATCTGGCCTTTATGGAAGAGTGGCAAGAAGAAAGCCATTTCTTAAAGATATCCATAAAAAGTGTTGTTTAAAGTTTGCCACAAGCCACCTGGGAGACACACCAAACATGTGGAAGAAGGTGCTCTGGTCAGATGAAACCAAAATTGAACTTTTTGGCAACAATGCAAAACGTTATGTTTGGCGTAAAAGCAACACAGCTCATCACCCTGAACACACCACGCCCACTGTCAAACATGGTGGTGGCAGCATCATGGTTTGGGCCTGCTTTTCTTCAGCAGGGACAGGGAAGATGGTTAAAATTGATGGGAAGATGGATGGAGCCAAATACAGGACCATTCTGGAAGAAAACCTGATGGAGTCTGCAAAAGACCTGAGACTGGGACGGAGATTTGTCTTCCAACAAGACAATGATCCAAAACATAAAGCAAAATCTACAATGGAATGGTTCAAAAATAAACATATCCAGGTGTTAGAATGGCCAAGTCAATGTCCAGACCTGAATCCAATCGAGAATCTGTGGAAAGAACTGAAAACTGCTGTTCACAAATGCTCTCCATCCAACCTCACTGAGCTCGAGCTGTTTTGCAAGGAGGAATGGGAAAAAATGTCAGTCTCTCGATGTGCAAAACTGATAGAGACATACCCCAAGCGACTTACAGCTGTAATCGCAGCAAAAGGTGGCGCTACAAAGTATTAACTTAAGGGGGCTGAATAATTTTGCACGCCCAATTTTTCAGTTTTTGATTTGTTAAAAAAGTTTGAAATATCCAATAAATGTCGTTCCACTTCATGATTGTGTCCCACTTGTTGTTGATTCTTCACAAAAAAATACAGTTTTATATCTTTATGTTTGAAGCCTGAAATGTGGCAAAAGGTCGCAAAGTTCAAGGGGGCCGAATACTTTCGCAAGGCACTGTATCTACAGTATTACTGATGCTCACTTTAACCGGTTCTCATACACACACACACACACACACACACACACACACACACACACACACACACACAGAGTGCTAAACGGCCCTGTAAGACTGTGTGTCTGAGTGTGAGAATAACCAACAATGTGATGAGTGTGTCAATGACATCACTTCAATCTCTCTTTCTCAATCTCTTGGTCTCTGTCACACACACGCTAACCTCCTCTCTCCCTCCCCAGTATGTCGTTGCTGAACCATGACTGCAGGCCCAGCTGTGTGATGCTGTTTGAGGGGGAAACACTCCACCTCCGAGCCGCCAGAGACATGCGACCTGCTGAGGAGGTACGATGTGTGATTTTGGTCGACTTGAGGCAGGATGCAAATAAAAAAATGGTGACCTCTCTCTGTCCCTTTCTTTCATTCTCTCTCTCTCTCTCTCTCTCTCTCTCTCTCTCTTATTCTCTCTCTCTCGCTACCTCTCTCTCTTCTCTCTCTCTCTCTCTCTCTGTCTCTCTCTCTCTACCTCTCTCTACCTCTCTCTCTCTCTCTCTACCTAGTTGACTATTAGTTACATTGGTTCGTTGGCTCCTACCAGAGACAGACAGACTCAGCTAGAGGAGCAGTACCATTTCACCTGCCAGTGTCAACGATGCACCACTGCAGACATGGTAAGACTACAGCCACACACACAAACGCACTCGCTGTTCACTGTGTCAGCATGGTCTCGGTGTGACCACTGAAGCCTGTCGTGTGTCTGTGTACCTGCGGCTTTCTCGTCTCCTCCTCTCACTCTGTCGTCCCTTCTTATTTCCCCACTCTCCTCGCCCTCTCTCCCTCCACCTGTCTCTAAGTTCCCCGTCCTTATCAGGGGAAGAGGAAAAATAATACATCCACCACTTTCTACTTCAATACCGATCTCCATCCGTCTTATTCTCCCTTTCTCTCTCTCCTTATCTTTCAGTCTGTCAGTCCTCCACCTGTCAGCTCTGAGGCATGCTGTGGACTTGAACCAGCTTCTTATGACACAGAGCCAGTGCTCTCTAGACGTTTTAGATTGGCTGCTTTCAATTTTCACTCTGCTATTAATGAACATGTGATTAACCTGACATTTATTCAGCTCTCTCTCTCTCACACGTACACACGTACACTCATGCGCGCACACACACACACACACACACACACACACACACACACACACACACACACACACACACACACACACACACACACACACACACACACACACACACAGCTCTCTCATAAACAGATAATGATCTAGTATCAACAGTATGTCAGTTGTAATTTCACGGCCTGTTCAGCTTTCTGCTCTGTAATTAACACATTCACTTTATCAGCATAATAAAGTGTTTGTGTGAATGTGAACATAAAGACATTTATTTTCAGAAGAAAAATACCATTCTCACGCCAAGGAGCAGCAAGACATAGAGAAGTAGTAATTTCTTCCTCTCTGACCTATGTGAACTGGAAACCACATATCCTGAGGCTGCATTTATTGTAGCTTGGGATTTTAACAAGGCTAATCTGAAAACAAGGCTCCCTAAATTTGATTAGCATATCGAATGCGCGACCCGGGCTGGAAAAATTCTGGATCATTGTTACTCTAACTTCCGCAACGCATACAAAGCCCTCCCTCGCCCTCCTTTCGGCAAATCTGACCACGACTCCATTTTGTTGCTCCCAGCCTATAGACAGAAACTAAAACAGGAAACACCTGTGCTCAGGTCTGTTCAACGCTGGTCCGACCAAACTGATTACATGCTTCAAGATTGCTTCGATCACGTGGACTGGGATATGTTCCGGATAGCGTCAAACAACAACATTGATGTATACGCTGATTCGGTGAGCGAGTTTACTAGCAAGTGCATCGGTGATGTTGTACTCACGGCAACTATTAAACCCTTACCCAACCAGAAACCATGGATTTATGAAAGCATTCGCGCAAAACTGAAAGCGCGAACCACTGCTTTTAATCAGAACAAGGTGACCGGAAACATGACCGAATACAAACAGTGTAGCTATTCCCTCCGCAGTTCAATGGCTCAGACACGACAGGTATGTGGCAGGGTCTACAGTTAATCACGGACTACAAAATGAAAACCAGCCCCGTCGTGGACCACGACGTCTTGCTCCCAGACAAACTAAACAACTTCTTTGCTCGCTTTGAGGACAATACAGTGCCACTGACACGGCCCGCTACCAAAACCTGCGGGCTCTCCTTCACCGAAAGCCAACATGAGTAAAACATTTAAACGTGTTAACCCTTGCAAGGCTGCAGGCCCAGACGGCATCCCCAGCCGCATCCTCAGAGCATGCGCCTGCCTACCAGCTGGCTGGTGTGTTTACAGACATATTCAATCAATCCCTATCCCAGTCTGCAGTTCTCAAATGCTTCAAGAGGGCCACCATTGTTCCTGTTCCCAAGAAAGCTAAGGTAACTGAGCTAAACGACTACCGCCCCGTGGCACTCACTTCCGTCATCATGAAGTGCTTTGAGAGATTAGTTAAGGATCATATCACCTCCACCTTACCTGACACCCTAGACCCACTCCAATTTGCTTACCGCCCCAATAGGTCCACAGACGATGCAATCGCAATCACACTGCACACTGCCCTATCCCATCTGGACAAGAGTAATACCTATGTAAGAATGTTGTTCATCGACTACAGCTCAGCATTTAACACTATTGTACCCTCCAAACTCGTCATTAAGCTCGAGGCCCTGGGTCTCGACCCAGCCCTTTAGCAACTGGGTCCTGGACTTTCTAACAGGACTCCCCAAGGTGGTGAGGGTAGGAAACAACATCTCAACCCTGCTGGTCCTCAACACTGGGGCCCCACCAGGGTGCGTTCTCAGCCCTCTCCTGTACTCCCTGTTCACCCATGACTGCGTGGCCATGCACGCCTCCAACTCAATCATCAAGTTTGCAGATGACACTACAGTGGTAGGCTTGATTACCAACAACGACGAGACGGCCTACAGGGAGGAGGTGAGGGTCCTCGGAGTGTGGTGTCAGGAAAATAACCTCACACTCAACGTCAACAAAACAAAGGAGATGATCGTGGACTTCAGGAAACAGCAGAGGGAGCACCCCCCTTTCCACATCAACGGGACATTAGTGGAGAAGGTGGAAAGTTTGAACTTCCTCGACGGACAAAGCTGGGACCGAGAGACTGAAAAACAGCTTCTATCTCAAGGCCATCAGACTGTTAAACAGCCATCACTAACATTGAGTGGCTGCTGCCAACATACTGACTCAACTCCAGCCACTCTAGCCACTTTAATAATTAAAAATTGGATGTAATAAATGTATCACTAGTCACTTTAAACAATGCCACTTTATATAATGTTTACATACCCTACATTACGCATCTCATATGTATATACTGTACTCTATACCATCTACTGCATCTTGCCTATGCCGTTTGGCCATCGCTCATCCATATATTTATATGTAATATTCTTATTCATTCCTTTACACTTGTGTGTAAAAGGTAGTTGTTGTGAAATTGTTATATTACTTGTTATATATTACTGCATGGTCGGAACTAGAAGCACAATCATTTCGCTACACTCGCATTAACATCTGCTAACCATGTGTATGTGACCAATACAATTTGATTTGATTTGATTTGATCTCTCACACACACACACACACACACACATACACACACACACACACACACACACTCACGCTCCCACCACCCGTGAAAGGCTGTAATTAAGAAGTATAATTTCATGCTCCAAGGCCATCTCCAGGCCACGGAGACTAGGCTGGGATGTGCAATGGAGTCGAGGTATTAAAACGATGGAAGTGAGGAGATGTAGAGAGCGAAAGAGGACAGGAAGAAGGCAGGGGGGAGAAGATTGAACAGTGTTTTCTATAATGAGCCCCGTTGAATCATACACAGGACCACCCATCTCATCATCTATCTCAGTGTAGCAATTGAAGTGGAGCAGCTGTAGCAGGGCTTGAACCAGCAACACCATGCATTACAGCCAGTCCTCTTGGAAGAAGCTGGTGTGAGAGATCAACACGCATCTCCAGGGTATTCGTTGATGGATAGTGATTTGATTTGCTCAAGTTGTTTCTCTCGCTCATTTCTTCTCTACCCCCCCCCCCCTCCCCTTCTCTCTTGATCTCTCTCTCTTGTTCTTTCTATCTCTCACCCTCTCCCCATTTTTCTATCAGGAAAAAGCTTTTCAATCTACTGGAAAGTTGGCTTTTGAGATTGACTCGTATTGTCTTCCTCAGTCTTTGTAGTGTGTGTGTGCGAGCGTGAGTGTGTGTGTAGTGATGTGATGCCTAAGGCTTGCAGGCAGATCTCTTTGTGAGCTATTGTTCACCTGCACAGAGAAACACTAACAGTAGCCAACAGTGCTGTCACACACAGATTTATTGTAGGAGGCATAGAAAAAACAACGCCTCACTATAATACGTCTACACACACACACACACACACACACACACACACACGCACACCTTAAAAGCCTTGATTTGCATAATGTTTGGCTTCAGAAGCTGCCACTTGGCAGGCACTGCAATTAACAACATTCAAGACACAAGGCATGATGGGATTTCTTCTGAGTCAACACCAATGTAATCTGTCCCCAAAGCCTGTCACACACACATATATACACACACACTGACCAAAGCAGTGGAGAAACATACGTGTTGTCTCGGATCACATTCTCATGTCGCCAATCCCACTGACAGGCTGCAAACCACACACACACACGCGCGCACACACACACACACACAAACGCACGCACAGCAGGACACACACACTGCAGACATCATTATCAGCAACTTCCATTGTTCTTCCCTGAGAGAATGACAATCACCGGCATCCTCTTTCACTCTTTCTCCCTCTCTTTCACAACCTCTCTCGTCCCGTCTCCCTCACTTTCTCTCGCCTCTCTCCATCCCTGGTTCCTTCTCCCTACTTGTCTCTCCTCCCTATCTCTCTCTCTCTTTCTTTCTTTCTTTCTCTCCCTCCCTCTGTCTTTCCATGGTCAATAGTTCATTAGGTGTGGCTAGGGCTGTGGCGGTCATGACATTTTGTCAGCCGGTTATTGTCATGCAAAAGACCACCGGTCTCCCGGTAATTGACCGTTAATTAACATCAACGTGTTGAGCATCTCCAGGCCTCCGAGCATACAAACCACTGATGCACGCCTTTGGAACACCTGCATTTTTTTAAAAGTCTAATAAATCAATTTAATATACACCGTCACAATAAATCAGAATAGGAGTTGGCCTACTGTATGTTATCTGGCTATTCTCCATAGTTCATTTAGCAGACAAGATATGCTTATAAGTCCCGTGCCATTATTTAATATTATAGATTTTTATAGTAAGAAGAATATAAATGAATTTACCTGAATAGAATGGACAGGATATTTTTCCCATTATGGAGGAGAGGGCCCATATGAAATGGCTAGGATGAGTGTAAAAGTGAGCAGCCTTTTGAAACAACATCTACAGCAGCCATGTTTTCCACTGTTTCAACCTGCTGTTCAACTAATAAGTGTTTGATGTGATTTTTGTTGTATTTGCATTTAATGTCAGAGTGGTTAGAGGGACAATAGAGCCCAGAGTACCAGGCCATTAGGACCAGATGGTAAGTTGGGCACTACCAAAGTCCTGAGTACTTAAAAGGCCATTTCCTGGGACACTACACATATACTGCGGTCATGACTGCCTGTGTGGCAGTAATATGGTCACCGCAACAGCCCTAGATTTAACACCGGTCTCTGTGATATATATCACATTGGGGTTAAGGTTCGCTAAACACTGGCAATTGTAACGGACTCAAAACTAGTCAGAGGATCAACGCACATATGAGTTGTTGTTGTTTCTGTCTGTCAAACTAGACAAAGGAACAAGATCATTCTGGCAGCTCCCTCTCTTTCCGCATTCGTCTATGACACTTTCAGAAGACACACACAGCACTGGGTGATGAATATTGCAAAGCTGACACGCATCGATGTCAGTTCAAAAACAGGGAAGCAGGCCTGGGGATTTTAGCTGTCGCCTCTGTTATCTTCTCTCTGTGTGTGTGTATGTCTGTTAACTGTTCAGTGTATGCTAGCAGGTACCCAGCACTACCTTCTCTCTCTTGTGTGTTTGCAGCCAGGCTCTAATTTGGTAAAATTTTTACAATACATCATTACTTCAGTAAAATGAGTCCCATGCAGGGCTGTTGCGACCATATTACCGCGACCCTGGCAGTCATGAGTCAGGACCGCAGTAAAATTCTACATGACCATTGAGTCAAGCTGATCCTGTCTCATGCACTCCTGACATGTGTTAGTAGTACAAAACTCTCTACCGGTTGTCAGGTGTCAGGGCTTTATTGTCCCTCTATGAATGCAAAAGAAATCATCAAAACGGTTTGCGTTTTTAAAACTCACCTCACTATGATGGAGCAATTGGAAGAAAGAAGAAACAGTTTGAAAACTGAGTGGAAAACGTGTCATTGTGTATGCTGTTTCAAAGCCTTAACACAGCGAAATGGGCAGTGCTTTCTAAGTTGATGAATAATTCAAAACAGCCATATGCATATTAGGGCTTATGCATAAACATAGGCCTATATATGAACCCAAAACCGAAAGAAAACCTGAATTAAATTAATGAATGTGCTGTTATACAATGCGTAGCCTACCGCATATTACACACAGCTGAAAGACATAAAAAAATATACAGATTTAATGTCTTGGGTACATAATTGCTCTAGCCTAAATTAAACAAATTCAGATTTAGCCTACAAGTATGGTGAATTTGTATTTGGTTGTCATAATTCATAGGCCGACATACTGTATTGACCTTTTATCTACAGAATATCTCACCCCTGTGCGTTTCCGTCTCCTCCCCTCTCCTACATTCCTTTCTCAAGTGCTCAGAGGGGCTGTCAACAGTTTAATGAAATATGTTTCATTGTGATATTCCCGAACAGATTTCACTTGGTTTCCCAATAATTAAGCACTGGGTAGCTGCAGGAACAGGGTTGGAGAGCCCATGGCATACAGAGTTTGGGCGTAAGGTTGCACAGCGAGAGGTTGCATGCTCCTCAAACAGTGGTTGACGCATGAAGTGAAATAACCTGAGTAGCCTACGTAAGTAGGAAATGAACCAGCGGGGCAGTGGCCTCCGTTCGCTATAGGAGTGCATACAGATAACATGCTTCCCATGCTTCTGTTCCTGCCCATTTGACAATGGACCTATCTAAATCTAAACCAATGTTACATATTAGTAAAGAAAATGTCATTTGCCTATAGTCCGATGGGTGAAAATATGATCACTTGATGAGAGAACAGGGTGTGTAGCCCGACGCAAGGAACCTAGTTCCAGATTTTTTTGTTGTGCCTTTGTCAAATCATCAATAGCCTATAGTGGCATCATGCAGCCCATGTATGTTTTGATTTCTAAGGCATTCTAAGGTGTGTGTTGTTCACAACTGAAGTTGCCAAATGACTTTAAATCTAGTATAGGACCTGTTTCAAATGGTCACTTTTACACTCAACATAGCCATACAGTAGGCCAACTCATATTCTGTTCTTCTGAAATACATGTTCTTCATATCATAATATTTCTTTAGACCTGCCTAAAATAAATCCTGGATTTCCTGGATAAATCCTGGATATTATGAAACTTAAATTTAAAAAAAATGTATATGTTATATAGGCGCCCATCAGCGGCTTGTATGCGTGGAGACCTGGAGATGCTGAACATGATTAATTAAACATTTCATGACCGCCAGTGCCCCATTCCCAAATACCAAAACCTTCTCAATATTTGGTCCAACTGAGACTGTAGTGTTAGTCTGCCTCAGCCATCATCCCCATAATGTAGGGAGTCACCCCCATACCATGGAAAGAGCTCTAAAACCCTGATGATCATTTAATATGAAGCAGCTCCACGGTGCCCGGTTCTGACTGTGGCTGTCAGTGTCTGTTATTGTCCTCTTTACACTAGCAGGCCTAGAGCAGCTTTAAACACACCACACACACATATTGCTTGGGTTCGCCGTGACCACAGATAGTCAGTCAGTATTGTGGTTCTGGTTCTTTGACACCTTGCTGACAGCCTCGGGTTTGAGAAAGAAGTAGAGAGTGGGAAGGATAGAGGGAGAGAGAGACAGGGAAGATGGAGAGAAATAGGCGAAGATGCGTTCTGCCTGCAGTGTATGGTGGTGATGACAAGCTGCCGTGAGCTCTCAGCCAAACATGGGCTCCAAGTTAACATACAGCCAGTGTTTTCCATTAGTCCACAATTGTTTGCAGAATTGTTTAGCATTTTCCATTTTCATGTTGTCCTTCAAGACCCATTTGACCACACAAAACAAAATAAATGTTACTAAGTCTGTCAACCTTGAGTGCCACAGGGGACTGCTATCTGGACATTCTTAAATAGTAGTAAATAGTTTATAGTAATAGATTATATATAGTCAAAAGTTCTGAAGAAGCACGCTGAGTGTTTAGTGTTTTGATCATGTTTATGTTTATAAGACATTTATAAGCAGCTAGCCTTTCGTCAACGTCTCCAATTCAAGCCCACTAGAAAGTGTGTGTGCCCTCAGGCCTGGAGGGAAGAAAATGTCATTCCGCTACCCAAGAATAGTAAAGCCCCCTTTACTGGCTCAAATAGCAAACCAATCAGCCTGGTAACAACCATTAGTAAACTTCTGGAAAAATTGTGTTTGACCAGATACAATGCTATTTTACAGTAAACAAATGATCAACAGACTTTCAGCATGCTTATAGGGAAGGACATTCAACAAGCACAGCACTTACACAAATGACTAATGATTGGCTGAGAGAAATTGATGATAGAATGAGTGTTTTGTTAGACTTCAGTGCGGCTTTTGACATTTTCGATCATAGTCTGCTGTTCGAAAAACGTATGTGTGGCTTTATACCCCCTGATATATTGTAGATAAAGAGTAAAGATAACAGAACACAGAGGGTGTTCTTTAATGGAAGCCTTTCCAACAAAGTCCAGGTAGAATCAGGAATTCCCCAGGGTAGCTGTTTAGGACCCTTACTTTTTTCAATCTTTATTAACGAATTGCCACTGGTTTTGTGTAAAGCCAGTGTGTCTATGTATGCGGATGACTCAACACTATACACGTCAGCTACTACAGCAACTGACATGACTGCAACACTTAACAAAGAGCTGCAGGTAGTTTCGGTATGGTGGCAAGGAATAAGTTAGTCCTAAATATTTCTAAAACTAAAAGCATTGTATTTGGGACAAATCATTCACTAAACCCTAACTACCAGTTAGCATGGATTGTAAACTGTCATGGTCAAAACATGTTGATGGGGAGAACTGCTCTGCCATCTAAACAACACTATCAACAAGGCAGGTCCTACAGGCCTAGTTTTGTCGCACCTTGACTACTGCTCAGTAGTGTGGTCAGGTGCCACAAAGAGGGACTTAGGAAAATTGCAGTTGGTTCAGAACAGGGCATGGCCCTTAAAAGTACACGGAGAGCTAACATTAATGATATGCGTTTCAATCTCTCATGGCTCAAAGTGGAAGAGAGATTGTCATCACTGCTTATTTTTGTAAGAAGTGTTGACAAGCTGAATGTAACGAGCTGTCTGTGTAAACTAATAACCCACAGCATTGTACACCCATGCATACCCCACAAGAAATGCCACCAGCGGTCTCTTTACAATCCCCAAGTCCAGAATAGGAGGCGCACAGTACTACATAGAGCCATGACTACATGGAACTCTATTCCACATCAGATAACTGATGCAAGAAGTAGAATCAGATGGAAAAAAACAGGTCAAAATACACCTTATGGAACAGCGGGGACTGTGAAGAGACACACAAGTACAGACACACGCATACATTGTAATATTGTTGTATGGTGGTATTATACATGTTGTATTGTGGGGATGTAGTGGTGTAATAATGTTTTATGATGTACTGTTTTATCTTTTGTTTTATATGTAATGTAAGTGTTTTAATGTGTTTGGACCCCAGGAAGACTAGCTGCTGCCCTGGGGATTCCTAATAAATACAAATACAAACACTAACTGTCCCATGATGCTAATAGCATGTACTGTAACTATATGATCCCTGACCCTCTCTCCTTCTCTCTCCATGGCCAGGACCCTATGATGCTGTGTGGGGAGGAGGAGGCCTGGACCCCCCTGAGAGAAGCCATCCCCAGGTTGGAGAACCTACAGACACATGGTGGTATCCTTTACACAGGAATCACCCATGACCAATATGTCACAACGTTAAAATGTATGATTAAACAAATATGCGCTCGCACACACACACAGACGCGTACACACACACACCACATCTCATCTGTCCATTTTATGCTCTCTATTTTAGTCCAGTCATAATTATCTCTGTCACTCTAGTGCTCTTTCTCCCTCTCCTCCCGCTCTCTCTTTCTCCCTCTCCTCCCGCTCTCTCTTTCTCCCTCTCCTCCCGCTCTCTCTTTCTCCCTCTCCTCCCGCTCTCTCTTTCTCCCTCTCTCTTTCTACCTCTCCTCCCGCTCTCTCTTTCTCCCTCTCCTCCCGCTCTCTCTTTCTCCCTCTCCTCCCGCTCTCTCTTTCTCCCTTTCCTCCCGCTCTCTCTTTCTCCCTCTCCTCCCGCTCTCTTTCTCCCTCTCCTCCCTCTCTCTCTTTCTCCCTCTCCTCCCTCTCTTTCTCCCTCTCCTCCCTCTCTCTCTTTCTCCCTCTCCTCTCACTCTCGCTTTCTACCTCTCCTCCCTCTCTCTCATTCTCCCTCTCCTCCCTCTCTCTCATTCTCCCTCTCCTCCCTCTCTCTCTTTCTCCCTCTCCTCTCCTCCCGCTCTCTCTTTCTCCCTCTCCTCCCGCTCTCTTTCTCCCTCTCTTCCCGCTCTCTCTTTCTCCCTCTCTTCCCTCTCTCTCTTCCTCCATCTCTTCCCGCTCTCTCTTTCTCCCTTTCCTCCCTCTCTCTCTTTCTCCCTCTCCTCCCGCTCTCTCTTTCTCCCTCTCCTCCCGCTCTCTCTTTCTCCCTCTCCTCCCGCTCTCTCTTTCTCCCTCTCCTCCCGCTCTCTCTTTCTCCCTCTCCTCCCGCTCTCTCTTTCTCCCTTTCCTCCCGCTCTCTCTTTCTCCCTTTCCTCCCGCTCTCTCTTTCTCCCTCTCCTCCCTCTCCTCCTGGTGTACCCTTAACTCCGTCTCCAGACTGGGAAGAGCTCTTACAAGAGTGTAGTTCTCTGCTGGCTCCAATGGGTGGCGTTGTCCCCGCAGTCCCTGATGGTAATGTGTACCGTCTCAGGGTGACTGACTTAGCCCTGGACGCCTGCATCAACCTGGCCCAATGGGACAGAGCACTGGCTTATGGCACCATCACCCTGGAGCCTTACAGGTGGGTGTGTGAATGTCAGAAATGACATGTTGTGTAAAGTGAATAAAGGTGGTAAGTCTGTGTGTTGTAGCCAATGTCATCGAGTGACCCATGATACACTCTGCTCCGTATTGCATGGTTACACTGTTTCAGTCTCTACCAGACATTAAACACACAGAGGAATTCATACAATGAAAGCATATCCAAACGCACTTCAGCCCAGCTTGAACAAAAAGGGGAATCAATCAATCGACTGACGCACTTGATAATCCAAAAAAAGCTGTCCTTAGCCCAGGACACTTCCACATGTGACTATCCCAAAAGGGAGCGCTCTGTGTCTGCATTGATCTTTGTGTTTTCACGGGACCAAACAGACAGGCTTGCGTTTCGGCTTCAGATGCCTTGCCTTCATCAGAGCCTGATTTCGGATTGCTCAGAGATAACACGCTTTTATTTATCTTTCTTTGTGTCATTTGTAAGCATACTGACTGGTACGGATGCTCTCGGGAAAACGTGTAAAAAAAAAAAGAAAAAGCCAGACGGTGCTTTTGTTAGTTGGCAACTGGTGTGGCAAGTTTGGAACAATACGCAGGGCTGGTTTGTTTCTGTGTTGGTGGGAGTCACAAAAGACGCAGGGCCTTTTGGCAGCTTGGCATATTTTGACCAAATCTCTAACATATCACATCAGATGCTACAACCAAGATCATGCTATATCCAATGACACTCGGTTGAAGTATTCTCTCTCTATCTTTCTAAAAATGAAGGGGGGAAATAAAATGAAAAGGGGGAACAGGATTGAGACAACACAGGATCATTTTGATCTGGATTAAATGATTTGAAAAAACTGGGCCCAGGGCATTAGCATATATATATATATATATGTATATAAAATACATTCTAGTAGATGTAGCTAGCCCACAAAATATCTGATCATTTTTACACAGAGGACGTAACAGACTAAAGATTGTTTGAGTTCCTAATCATGTTTCCATGTCCAGAGGGAAATAGATGTAGTGTAAGTTGTAGTGCAACGTATATTTATTAAACAGGGTTTGGGGTCGAGGGTTAGGGGTCGAGGGTTAGAAGGTTTGGGTTAGAGTTGGGGATAGGGTTAGAGTTCAGGGTTATTCTCAAGTCTTGTTAAAGAGGGCCTTGTTGAAGATGGGCGCATGACCCTGGGCACAATGATCTGGAACAAACACAGACATTACATTGGGGTGAGTAATAAGCTCACAAATGAAGCATTTCAGTTAATAGTCGGTGGTAAGGGTTTGCGTTAGGGCTGAGGACCATGGGCGTTTCATTGCTCAACCTGTGACTTAGCCTGATCATAATGATCAGACCATATGACACACAGTATTAAGGGTCTTTCTATAAACTAGGGCACCCGTGAGGATCTCCTACACTGGACAACTTGTTACAGCTGTTGATAAGTCATTGATAATAATATATATTTTTGAATGTCATTACATTCTTAAGATATAAGGCGGGAACATAGCTATAGTCAATACAATTCTCGAGTTGATTTAAAACCTATGTTTTTAAAACCCTTTATCGTGGTTGGTGTCTTGACTGATTTGTCCAAAATTGTGTGACATAAAACATAACTTTTTCGTCTTTGCATTTATGGCTGCGTTCGTTATATCATATATTAAGCATTAATCAGTTCAATTAGAGATTGAACTTCAACCCTGTAAGAATTCTGGATCTAGCTGTCGGACAGTTTTTTGAATAGACATCTTAGAACTGCAGTGTAACTGTGTAACATTTAGTGTCTCCTAATGTTATGGGTTGAAAACAGTTTTCATGGTCACACAAATCCCAAATAATAAATACGATTGAAAAATCAAATGCTTCTAACCCGAAAGAGTCACCTTACCTTGATACTTCAAACCTAAATCGATAGTGTCATTAACGTGGCTCTTCAATATTTATGCATAATACAGCTGTTTAACTACGCCGGGATACATCATCATCATCATCATCTGATCCAGGAAGGAATTTTCTGAATGTCAGCCAAGTGACAAACAGCTGTTGTGATGGCGCATGCAATGCAACAACAGCCAAAGTGCTGGGGGACAAATGTGTTTGCGAGGAATGTCCAGAATATTTTGTGTCTCATTTGTTACCAGTGAAGACCGTTGTACCTGGATCCACGTTGGATCTAATATCCCTAGCGAATTGGTGTTGATCGTCTGTTGTTGTCTGCTTGATTTACAGCAGGGCCTCGTTAGATTTAGCAGAGAAAGTTTTACAGTAAGGAGTTCCTTGTTTTCATATGTTGACAAATACATTTTGTATCCCATGATTACTAGAGAAAATGGGCAAAACATTTCATGTGATTAAGCTGAATGTTGATCTGTTCTGTGGTAGCTCCACATCCTCCTGGGATCTTTGCTATGTCAACACCTTGGGAGTAATAACCTTGGCACCCACTGGTAATGTCACCATGGCATCCCTTGAACGTGTCACTGATTCCTACCCAGCATCCCAAATGGCACCATATTCCCTATATAGTGTACTTATTTTGACCAGAGCCCTATCAAAGTACCCTTTTTAATAGATTCTTAACATCTTTTAGTAACTTGTGGAGTGTATCTCTTGTCTAGACAACCCTACACAAACTCCAAACAGCTAAACAATCTGCGACTCTACCCATATCACACATAGTAGTGAGGTCAGATTTTTTTTTTAAGGCCCACGTTTGTGTATTTAGAAACTTCTACATACAATAAGCATTTAAATGTTGGAAATGACACATGCATCTAAGCTAGTCTTGTGAGGTACAGTATTGATTGGTTCTGAAAACATACAATGAAACAAAATAGACTTACCACACAGTGTAGCTCAGATGAAAGAAATGGGGGAGAAATATGGAAGACAATTTCAGTTTTCTGATAATATATTGACTTTTCTTTCAATTTCATGAATTTGCTAAAACTATTAGGAACAGCAGAATATGTATGTTCTATCCTTCTGTAGCATTCCTGTTAGTAGAGACCTTGAAGAGTAGGAATATGTAAATATATTGTTAAAAAGGAAGGCAGTTGCTGTCAGTAAAACATATGTTGGACTAAAAATAAGGTCATTTGAATTGTTGACAAAACACTATGTTATGCAACATAAATGGGTTAAACCACATTTCATGCCCCATTTTATGCCCCAGTGTTTGCGGCTACAACTGTATATACTCCAACATTCAAATCTCTTGAATATTGTCTTTGTCCCATCATCTTTAGTGTAAACTGTCTTTTATGCCTTAGCTACAATGCTAATGTTGTTTAAGATAATGTGTTCCAGAATTCTATAGTGTCCTGAAACTTTAGTTCATTTCTATTACATTCTAACTGAACAAAGTTATGTTCTCCACCAGAGCTGTGTAGCTGTGAGGCTTGGTCCTACTGTTTTGGCTGCAGCAGGAGCATTAGCAATGCTAAGTGGCTAACGGGTTGACTAGATGTGAGGCGTTAACTATGCTTAACACTAAACAAGCTCATGTTATGCTAATTTAAACCGTCTCTATTTGATTTCCACACTCCTGCTTATTCTGATGACTACTTTTCCCACACACCCCTACCAGTCTCAGAATTTTGGAGAATAATTTGCCTTTTCAAGTCATTCCCTATTATTTTGGGTAATTGTCTCTGCTATTAAATCTATGTTTTTCAAGCTCATCGGCTTTGATTACTGGAGAAAATGGGCAAACCATTTCATGTGATTAAGCTGAATGAATAATTTTCGAGCAGTGTGTTTTCTGTGCCGTACATGTAGCCTCTTCTGTGCTGCTAACGTCATTGTTACTGCTCAAGGCTGTGAATGGAACATTGCCTCCACTTCCTAATGTTTATTCATAAATTGAGCCTTAGATAACGTGGCCGCTGCCAGACAATGTTACCTAATGCTCAACGCATAATAAACTGTAGTGGTACTCTAGTAGCTAATGTATTGTGCAACTGTGCTTCTTAATCACTTACTGATGTGGAGGGTTTCCGCTTAAACTCACTTCAACTCTGTCATGGCTACATTCCCTGCAAGACATTTTTTTGTCTTTAGGACATCCCCGGGACATCACGAAATGGTCGCCTAAGTCGTCAGGATGTTGTATCATGGTCGCATGGAGGTTTTTGTCTGGTTCCCCGGTTTGTCCCAGGGATGTCCCCATGGATGTTTTATAGGACATTCAGTAGAACGCTTTTTCATTGGTCCTCTGGATGTTTGTTCCAGGATATCCCCAAGGACGGTTATCAGACACTCTTAGAACGTTCTGTCATGGTCAAGGGCCCATTAATGCACGTGGTTTGGTCCATTCTCCACGAGGAGGGGAAAAAATACGCCTGATCTGACAGTTGCTCCGGCATGTATCCTAAGAATTCACGAGAGATAACCACTATGCCCCCCTCAAAAACGAAATTGGGGTTCCAGAAAAAGAAAGAAAGGAAACAGAGACAGATACAGACATATTCTGGAAAAAAAAACTATGTTTTTTTCTGGAAAAAAAAGAGGAGGATTTGAAGGATTTGAAATGTAAGTCGGTGCAGACGGCCTGCTGAATTGAGTAGCCTAGCTAGCCAATATACCATGGACTCACTTGGCTCGGTCAGAGCAGTAATTATTAACATGATGATGACGAGCTACCACTAACAGCTATGGCTAACAAATTAGCTATTATTTAGATATTACAACTGTATTCCCCAATATTTGCGTGATATTTGTTAGCTAGCTAGACTAAAATTAAAACCTAACATGTAGCCTACCTATCCATACTGTAGATGATACTACTACTACTACTACTACTACTACTAATACTACTACTGCTGCTGTAGACAAAGATCCCAACGTGTGTCTACTACATGAAGTTGAAACAGCGGACCTTGGAGGTGAGGAAGTTGTTTTGTAGCAGCAGCAGCATAACTAGACCATTTTTTATTGAAAAGTTAGGCACATGATGACTTACACACTCTTAAATGCGTATTCTATTTGTTATGTATACTATTCAAAAGTGTTTTCTTTCAGTAGTAGATTTTTAGAATCGTAACCTTTTGAAGGAGCGAACATTAAACCTAAAATTCCCTTTGTTTACTCACTTCCTAGTGCCCAGAGCGCCCCATGTTGGCAGAATCTCAGCAGAAAGCTGTCAGACAGACTCACTGATGCAGTGGAGAGCAGGGAAGAGGAAGAGGAGTTAACTTCTTATGGCTGCAGGGGCAGTATTGAGTAGCTGAAAGGTGCCCAGAGTAAACGGCCTGCTCCTCAGTCTCAGTTGCTAATATATGCATATTATTATTAGTATTGGATAGAAAACACTCTGAATGATGTCTGTGAGTATAACAGAAGTCATATGGCAGGCAAAAACCAGAGAAGAAATCCAAACAGGAAGTGAGAAATCTGAGGTTTCAACCCAGGCCGTATTGAATTCACAGTGGGATATGAATGAAGTTGCACTTCCTAGGGCTTCCACTAGATGTCAACCATCTTTAGAAACTTGAATGAGGCTTCTACTGTGTTGTGGGACTGAATAACAGCTGAATGAGTCAAGTTACTGGCAGAGAGCCATTTCCTGATCACGTGCATTCCACATGATATCGACCTGTGTTCCATTGCTCCTCTAGACACAAAGGAATTCTCCGGTTGGAACTTTATTGAAGATTTATGATAACAACACCCTAATGATTGATTCTATACTTATTTTTATATGATTCTTCGACCTGTAATATAACTTTTTGAAATTTTTGTCCGAAGTAATGCTCGACCTGCACGAGCGTTTGGATATGTGTACCTAACGCGCTAACAAAAATAGCTACTTGGACATAAATAATGGACATTATCGAAAAAATCAAGCATTTATTGTGGAACTGGGATTCCTGGGTGTGCATTTTGATGAAGATCATCAAAAGTAAGGGAATATCTATAATGTGATTTCTGGTTTCTGTTGACTCCAACATGGCGGCTAATTGTATTATTGTTCTGAGCGCCATCTCAGATTATTGCATGGTTTGCTTTTTCCGTAAAGTTTTTTTGAAATCTGACACAGCGGTTGCATTAAGGAGAGATATATTTATAATTCCATGTGTATAACTTGTATTATCATCTACATTTATGATGAGTATTTCTGTTGAATCGATGTGGCTATGCAAAATCACTGGATGTTTTTGGTAGTAGTGAACATATGTAAACTCAGATTTTTTGATATAAATATTAACTTTATCAAACAAAACACACATGTATTGTGTAACATAAAGTCCTATGAGTGTCATCTGATGAAGCTCATCAAAGGTTAGGGATTCATTTTATCTCTATTTGTGCTTTTTGTGACTCCTCTCTTTGGCTGGGTGGTGACCTAACATAATTGTTTGTGGTGCTTTCGCTGTAAAGCATATTTGAAATTAACAGCAAGATTACCTTTAAAACGGTATAAGATACATGTATGTTTGAGGAATTTTAATTATGAGATTTCTGTTGTTTTGAATTTGGCGCCCTGCACTTTCACTGGCAGTTGTCATATCATCCCGTTAACGGGATTGCAGCCCTAAGAAGTTTTAAAGAGTAGCAGCAGTACCATTGAAGGAGTGACAGAAGAGACTGAACAAGCAAGTAATAAGGGAAAGGAAGAATATGGACAGATTCGAAGTGAGGAAGATGAGGTTTTAGATGATCCAGCACTGTGGCCAGAGAAAGTACAAGACCATGAAAGAGAAGCTATTGTTTGCAGACTAGCCAACAGGTGTGTTGAGGAGACAGAACTGTATAAAATCATGCCCCCAGACTCAGAAGGCAGCCATTCCCCAACTATTTACAGGACAATGCAATCTCACAGATGACGCAATCTCTATTGCACTCCGCACTTCCCTTTCCCAACTGAACAAAAGGAACAACTACGTGAGAATGCTATTCATTGACTATAGCTCAGCGTTCAGCACCATGGTACCCTCAAAGCTCATCACTAAGCTAAGGATCCTGGGACTAAACACCTCCCTCTGCAACTGGATCCTGGACTTCCTGACGGCCCACCCCAGATCCTGGAGCCCCCCCCGCCCTCTCCTGTACTCCCTGTTCACCCAAGACTGCATGGCCAGGCATGACTACAACACCATCATTAAGTTTGCAGACGACACAACAGTGGTAGAACTGATCACCAACAATGACGAGACCTGGCCGGGTGGTGCCAGAATAACAACCTATCCCTCAACGTAACCAAGACTAAGGAGATGATTGTGGACTACAGGAAAAGGAGTACCGAGCACGACCCCATTCTCGTCGACCGGGCTGTAGGGGAGCAGGTTGAGAGCTTCAAGTTCCTTGGTGTCCACATCACCAACAAACTAGAATGGTCCAAACACACCTAGACAGTTGTGAAGAGGGCACGACAAAGCCTATTTCCCCTCAGGAAACTAAAAGATTTGGCATGGGTCCTCAGATCCTCAAAAAGTTATACAGCTGCAACATCGAGAGCTGGTTGCATCACTGCCTGGTACGGCAATTGCTCGGCCTCCGACAGCAAGGCACTACAGAGGGTAGTGCGTACAGCCCAGTACATCACTGGGGCAAAGCTGCCTGCCATCCAGGACGTCTACACCAGGCGGTGTCAGAGGAAGGCCCTGAAAATTGTCAGAGACCCCAGCCACCCCAGTCATAGACTGTTCTCTCTGATACCGCATGGTAAGCGGTACTGGAGTGCCAAGTCTAGGACAAAAAGGCTTCTCAACAGTTTTTATCCCCAAGCCATAAGACTCCTGAACAGGTCATCAAATGGCTACCCGGACTATTTGTATTGTGTGCCCCCCCCCTCTTTTACGCTACTAAAGAAATAAAAACAACAGCCAAAAAGACAGTGAAAAATAACAGTAGCGAGGCTATATACAGGCACCTGTTAGTCAGGCTGATTGAGGTAGTATGTACATGTAGATATCTGTAAGTAAGCATTTCACTGTAAGGTCAGCGCACGTGACATAGACACTTTGATTTGATTTGACATTAAGTCAGCAAACGGAAGAGAAAAGGTGCAGAGAGACTGGCTTATTTATAGCAAGAGTATCAAGGCATTATATTGCATTCCATGTGTTCTTTTTTTCTCATGTGCAAAGTTCACCATCATCCAGTTCTCTGAATAGTAAGGATGGCTGTAAGATATCATCAGGAAAATGGCGGAGAATGTATGACAAACTACCAGAGCATGAGGATGGTGTGTCTCACAAGAAGTGTTTCTGGAAATGGACATATCTGCAGCAAACCGTAACAACAGCTACAGGTATAGACAGTCAGCTGCAGAAACAAATCCAGCCAGAAATGTATAAAAAAAGAGACTTCTAGAAAGTATTTTGGATGTGACAGAGTATTTAGCATCTACGAATCTGCCATTCCGGGGGAAATCACTCAGTCTTGATGATGCGCATAATGGATATTACCTAGGCTTACTGGAACTGTTGTCAAATTATGACCCGCTATTACGTGAGCACTTACAGAAAGTCTGGGACAAAAACAATGGAGCACGACTGACTCATTACCTCAGCCCTGAGAGACAAAACGACTTCATAGGAATATGTGGTCAAAGGGTTTTTGAAAACAGTACTTTATGAAAGAGAAGATGCAATCTATTACTCAATACTTTATGAAAGAGAAGATGCAATCTATTACTCAATACTTTATGAAAGAGAAGATGCAATCTATTACTCAATACTTTATGAAAGAGAAGATGCAATCTATTACTCAATACTTTATGAAAGAGAAGATGCAATCTATTACTCAATACTTTATGAAAGAGAAGATGCAATCTATTACTCAATACTTTATGAAAGAGAAGATGCAATCTATTACTCAATACTTTATGAAAGAGAAGATGCAATCTATTACTCAATACTTTATGAAAGAGAAGATGCAATCTATTACTCAATACTTTATGAAAGAGAAGATGCAATCTATTACTCAATACTTTATGAAAGAGAAGATGCAATCTATTACTCGGTTATTTGTGATGTAACTCCAGACATTTCCCATGCTGAGCTAAATGTATTATTGGTGGGATATGTACACAGACATAAAGTTCAGGGAGCAGGTGAATGGGGAATAATTGAACGTTTTCTTGAATTTAAAGACTTTAGTGGAACGACAGGCAGTGAAATTTCTGAAATGATTTTGAGTGCATTGGAAAGGCATGTCATTGACATAGCAGACTGACATGGTCAAGGCTATGATACTGGTGCAAATATGTCAGGGAAAGTTAAGGGAGTTCAAGCACACATACTGGAAAAATAATCCACTGGCCACATACTCACCTTGTACCTCCCATACTCTTAATCTTGTGGGTGTACATGCAGCTCAGTCGTGCCCAGAAGTATCCACCTTTTTTGGCTGTGTGAATCGTCTTTACAATCTGTTCAGTGCCAGCCCAGAGCGATGGGCCATTCTCAAGTAAAAGACTGGCTGCTGTCTTAACCGCCTTTCAGTCACACGATGGAGTGCAGGTAGTGCTGCGGTCCGACCAGTGGCAACTCATTTACCATCGATCATCAAGGCCCTAGATGTGCTTCTTGCTACCTGAAGCATGACAAACGAAGCCAAATCTGAGGCAAAAGGTCTGAAAAGCTACTTCATGTCTTTCAAGGCAACATGATGCTGCCACCCCCGTGCTTCACGGTTGGGATGGTGTTCTTCGACTTGCAAGCCTCCCCCTTTTTCCTCCAAACATAACGATGGTCATTATGGCCACACAGTTCTATTTTTGTTTCATTAGACCAGAGGACATTTCTCCAAAAAGTATGATCTTTGTCCTCATGTGCAGTTGCAAACCATAGTCTGGCTTTTTTATGGCGGTTTGTGTAGATGTGTAGACTTTCCACTGTAGAGTTTGTCATCTTATCATTGATGAGAATGTCTCAGATGACAACCGAACTAACATCATATTCATTAAGTATCACCACATATGTTCAATTGTTCGGATTACCAGAATATAGTTCATTTCCCCCCACCTACTGATGTTCCCAGAATCTCTATGTTAACCAAGGGTTTTGCAAATGTAACCTCAGTATGGTAGAGTGAGGATGAGGTATTTATGACTGTCATAAACCAATGTCATGACAGTAGAATGGGATACATTTTTGTACTTTTTTTCATACTGGTTCCCCTTGGGAATTGAACCCGCAACCCTGGCATTGTAAGCACCATGCTCAACAAACTGAGCCACATGGGATCCAGCGGTAGGTTTGGCGTCAAAATGAGAATGCATGAGCGGACTAGAACTCCATATCTACAGTAAGACAGGTATCATCAGCTAGATTCAGCCGCGGGACGATTTATTTTTTGAGCGGATGGTCCGGGGACCGGAACATATTACGAATAATCATTTCAAACCTTGCTTACATTTGCATTTACACTTACATGCACCCAAGGGTTTACCAAAAACAGGGCACACTTTTTTGCTATTCGTACAATTACAACGTTGAACGTCCCAGCCCTATGAAATGTCCCCTTGTGGTCATTGAATGTCCCGTGCGTCAAAATTAACGCCAGGCGAACGTCATGTTTTATGGTTCCCAGAACGTTCACAGAATGTCCGTGAGATAACATCTCCCCGAAACCCTTAAAAGGACCTAATGGGAATGTCACCTAAAGTCCTTGTTTGCTGGGTAATGCCTTAAAACGGTTACATAACAGATGGCATAAACGGTTATAACCGTATAACAGTTTCTTTGGCTGATTTTGTAGGCATACTGCTAGGCAACTACCTGAAGAGGTAAGACTGTATAGCAGAAAGGAGAGTCTCCCAGAATCAGTACTACTATTGTGAATGCTCCTCAGGCTTGGATATGAATGGCCATTTCCAGCCTTCTCTACTGCCTCTGAGGAAGAAACCATGCAAGAAGCCCTCTACTTTCCACACACGCAGACCCGCTATTATGGGTAGTAGTAGTATATACAGTATGTACAGTGGGGCAAAAAAGTATTTAGTCAGCCACCAATTGTGCAAGTTCTCCCACTTAAAAAGACGAGAGAGGCCTATAATTTTCATCATAGGTACACTTCAACTATGACAAGACAAAATGAGATTTTTTTTCTCCAGAAAATCACATTGTAGGATTTTTTATGAAAATGAAATGGAAAATTAGTATTTGCTCAATAACAAAAGTTTCTCAATACTTTGTTATATACCCTTTGTTGGCAATGACAGAGGTCAAACGTTTTCTGTAAGTCTTCACAAGGTTTTCACACACTGTTGCTGGTATTTTGGCCCTTTCCTCCATGCAGATCTCCTCTAGAGCAGTGATGTTTTGGGGCTGTTGCTGGGCAACACGGACTTTCAACTCCCTCCAAAGATTTTCTATGGAGTTGAGATCTGGAGACTGGCTAGGCCACTCCAGGACCTTGAAATGCTTTTTACGAAGCCACTCCTTCATTGCCCGGGCGGTGTGTTTGGGATCATTGTCATGCTGAAAGGGATCATTGTCATGCTGGTTCTGGGATTTTTGCTCACCGTTCTTGTTATCATTTTGACCCCACGGGGTGAGATCTTGCGTGGAGCCCCAGATCGAGGGAGATTATCAGTCTTGTATGTCTTCCATTTCCTAATAATTGCTCCCACAGTTGATTTCTTCAAACCAAGCTGCTTACCTATTGCAGATTCAGTCTTCCCTGTCCTTTGACAGCTCTTTGGTCTTGGCCATAGTGGAGTTTGGAGTGTGACTGTTTGAGGTTGTGGACAGGTGTCTTTTATACTGATAACAGTTCAAACAGGTGCCATTAATACAGGTAATGAGTGGAGGACAGAGGAACCTCTTAAGGTCTGTGAGAGCAAGAAATCTTGCTTGTTTGTAGGTGACCAAATACTTATTTTCCTCCATAATTTGCAAATAAATTCATAAAAAATCCTACAATGTGATTTTCTGGATTTTTTTCTTCTCATTTTGTCTGTCATAGTTGAAGTGTACCTATGATGAAAATTACAGGCCTCTCTCATCTTTTTAAGTGGGAGAACTTGCACAATTGGTGGCTGACTAAATACTTTTTTGCCCCACTGTACATATTTCCTGTATGTGGCAGTGGAGTTGTTTCCTGTACGAGAGCGTTCCATTATGTTTGTGATGTTTGTTATTTATGATGGATGTGGTTAACAGGCTTTCTGCCTCAGGCTACAACTACACATAATCCTCTGTGTGTGTGTGTGTGTGTACGTGCGTGCGGTGACCGTGACCTGTGTTGACTGCTCCACCCACTCTCAGCCAATAATGATTTAACTCTGCATAATATAACCAATCAACACGATCAGAGACAGAAGATATTGGTAGTTTGATTTGACTGTGTGTGTGTGAGCCTGCGTGTGTTTTTGACTGTGAGACTAATTGATCCAGTGTGAAGGGCAGGACTCTGGTGGCTTGCCCCAGACTGGATAAGGGCTCTATCATGAGAATCAACCACGGACACACACACACACACATACGCACTGTGTATGCAAACATCTCCACAGGAGAGAAACACAGCAACACAGAAAATCACTTCATCAATAACTAACCGCAGGGGAGGGTGGGGAGAGAGAGAGAGAGAGAGAGAGAGGAGGAAAGAGGGGAAGAGAAATGGGAGATGGATTGAGATCCAAAGAAAAGAGGGGGTTGTGAGTGGTACAGCGGAAGAGAGAAAAAGAGCCAGAGAACGATTGAAAGAGAGAATGAGCGAGAGCTGAAGTGAAAGAATTTTAAAAAAGAAAGAGAATATCCTGCACCTCTCTTTGTCCCTCTCCTCTGGGATTGACTTTTCAGATGACAGGAGATGAAAAGACTGAGGGAATGTTCTCCCTCTTTTTCAAAGAGGTTTCATCTCTCTTTCTTTCTTTCTTTCTTTGTAAAATTCAAATTTCTGTCAGTAGGAAAGGCTGTTTTCCCTGTAGGCCAGAGAATAATACACACTAGGCACAGAGCTTATTGACTCCACACTCCTGCAGATGTCAATTCACAAACACACACTAATGGCAAATGGTTAAGCTTCACTGATTCCTAATATCCTGAAAAGGAGAGAAAAAGAGAAGAATACATCTCCATCTCTCTCTGTCTGTCTGTCTGTGTCGGTCTCTCTGCTTTTCTCTCTCTTTCTCTCTCACTCTCTCCTTCTCTCTCTCTTTCTCTCTCACTCTCTCCCATGCCTCTAAGCTATTATCTGACTGAAAACGGAGGAATGTGTCTGTGTGTATGAGATTCTAGAGGAGCAGACGTATTTCTGTCACTCTCTCTTGTATTCCAGCTGTTCTCTAGACCGGGGCCTGCTCTCCTGAACATTATCTTAGTGATGGAGCATCGCCCAGGCATCTCCTATACCTGTGTATGGAGTAAGATAGAGAGAAGAGGGGAAGGAAGGAAATAAATAAAACACCCCATAGAAAAAAAAGAAGAGTCCAGACTTCTCTGTAGTGGTTTTACAGTTAGGCAAATGTATCCCACTGCCTTGGCAAGGAAATGGAATTTAGCATTTTTAAAACTGTTCATTTATAAAATGTTTCACTCTTTCTCTTTTTCACACCCCTCTTCCTTTCTCACACCCTTTGGCTATCGGCACCAGATTAACAACACGGAGGCGTTTGTTTACGTTTCATTTCCTCATGGAACAACGAGACCGGAGGAGAGCGCCGAGAGAGAAAGAAAAAAAAAGTCAACGAAATTATTTTAATTGCTTTGCCGCTCAATGTGCTTTACGCAAACAATAAAATAATTTGAGGCTGTTGTTTTTCAGGTCCGTGGTAGCATCATTCACTCCGTGATTAAATCAATATCGCAGCGTTTTATTATTCATGAGCTTATTGCACTTACAGAGCGCTTACACTTTGAACCTCCTTTTTAATACCACGATTAAAATGTAACTGCAGGATCCAGAATGATTAGGGTAATTGTGAGGCGTGTGAAGGAAGAAGAAGATGTGGAAAGTCATGTTTGGAGTTCTAGATGAACAGACCAGTAAGAGCTGCTAGTTTTACAGGTTGTTTTACATCTGCTTACCGTTATCTTATTTGTTTACTGGTGACTTATAGTAAGCGATGTCTGCGACGTTCCAATGTCTAGATACGGTTGAGTCATGCAGTGCTGTTTAAAACATCCCAGTGTGTGTTATTAAGGAACGGAACCTCTCATTGATGAGCAAATCGAATAGGGAATAGACTCTACTATCTAGAGCAGAGGTAGTATAACCAGGGGTGCAGACACAGGCCTCAACAGCCTTTCTACTGATCCATTTTCAGAAAAAGCCAAGTCTGTGGGGGCCTGGACTATAGAGCAATAATTCTAACATATCCACTGTCTGTAGACTGAAGGTAGACCCCATTCTAAAAGACAAACCTAGCCACCTCAGGCCGGTACAGGGAATTGACTGTGTCCCATATGACTCTCTAGTTGTCATTAGTCTCTCTATGTCTGTGGCTGGAAGTACTGCTCTATACTGTATGGGGAATAGGGCAGAGACCTGAGAGAGGGATGAGATTTGGCCATTATTCATATGGGGTCAGTTGGTGGTCAAATGTCAATGACCCGGAAGGTGACCCTATGTGTCTCGTGTGTGTGTGTGTGTGTTGTGTGTGCGGGTGCGCGCACGTGTGCCCTGCGGGGACTACAGGGTGGACTGAGTGTTACGTTATGGCCTAACGAGCTAAACAGTCCCGGATGAATTAGCATATGTCAATGAAGGTGGTTAAAGCAACCCACTGGAGCATTCCTCTGCTCAGCCAACTACAAGGTCCAGGGCTGTGTGTGTGGGTCAATACACTTCCTTCAGGAGTAGGACCTCCTTCCTTTGTCTGTGCCTCTTCCTAGCACGTAATGGATGTCCTCGTAGAGGTTCTTATCGGGGTATTTGAAGTGATGGGAATGGGTTGTATAAGCGTCAATATCTATGGTGGAATATTTATTTAGTCTTCCCTTTCAGAGCTCCTAGAGTCGTGAGTTGTTGCGCAGCCCCGCAGATATGGCTCTCTTGCAACTTGTGGATCAAATCTTTACATCCCTGAATAACAAAGAATACTCGTTTTGCATCTTTTTAGATTTATCCAAAGTGTTGATCATTAAATATGACTTTCTAAATTGTATTATTACGGTTTTCATGATTGTACATATAATACACAAAAACAGTTTATACATTCAGATGAAATGACATCAGGATCACATATAACCGGCTACATAGTTATGTTTGTGGTGGAGAATCATTTGTTAACGGCTCTTCATTTACCAGAGCCAAGACATCCTGTGGCGTGACACAGGGTTGGATATTTGGACCTTTGTTATTCCTAATCTATATCAATGACCTTGCTGAAGGGTCTTCTACCATACTTCCCCTTCTCCTTGCTGATGAAACCAATTAGATTTTATCACACAATAATTTTGATTCACTAATTAATGAAGCCAACTCAGGCATGGCCAAATGTTCTGAACAAATTATCTTTAAATGTAAAAAAAAAAAAAAAAAAAATCTAACTTTATTGTGTTTACTGGTAAGAATAAGACAAAAAATACAAATAAAAAAATAATAAAAAAAGAGCCAGAATCTCAATGGTGGGAATAAAATGGAACAAGTCACATCCACTAGATTCCTCGGAGTTCTAGATCACATTCAATTTGTCTGCAGCAAAGTGATGAAATCGGTTGGTATCACCTGTAAGATTAGTGGTTTGGTTCACCAGGTTTGCTTCCTAACTCTATACCATAGTTTAATTGACCCATATCTCATTTACTGTAATATTGTCTGGGTGGGCCAGTACATATGCCTCCTACCTACACAAATGACTCATCATACAAAAATACATTTGCAAGAACAGCCACCTCAAATCTCCTGGCTCCGTCTGCACCTTTGTTTAAGAAACTCAATATCTTGTCTATTTACAACAATAATGTACGCCAATTATGCACTTTCATCTACAAATACTCATATCTCCCAAACAGTTTACCTAAACCCTTCAATGGATTCTTCCAGGTTCATTCTGAAATCCATCTGCAGAACATAACAAGAGGTCACTGTGGTAACCGTCCCACTCACCACTGGCGCAGCTCACATAGTCCGTTCTCTATCAGATGTAGAGGTACCATACTCTGGAATTCTTATCTTCACATTGCCAAAACATCATCATCCCTCAATAACTTCAAGTTAAGACAGCCTGATGAACCAAACGACTCAGTAATCTCCTCCATATAGCCTAACACTCACATGCACACACACATTTAAACGAAAACATTTGTTGTTTGTTTTGTGATTCCTGATTAATGAGGTTAAACATTTATAATTAGTAGGTTTTGTTATGTTGTTTTTGTTGTACTTCCAACCACACGTGCACTGTTTCTTGGTTGTTTTTTTTAATCTGTATTGTTGTCTATCGCTTGTTTTCTCTGACGCAAATAAATAAATAACAGAATTCCATGAACACATTCATCCCAAACCTTAACCCTTAAACATAAGGAACATAATGTTATAACCCAATATAAAACCTTCACTTCGAAATTTGACGTTTGTGAGCAACTTCGAAATATGACTTTTGGAGAAAGGTGGATAAAACATCCGAATCTGAGATCACATTAGTAAAACCGTCAATCTTGTTTTGCAGGCTACTGAAGACCAAAAATGTCCATCAATTACAATAGCTTACTTAATAGACTTCATGGAAATTACACTTCACAATGGCACACGTATGTTTAGATGTGCCACACACACACTTATTTATTTATTTGAAACTTAATTGAACTAATCAAGTCAGTTACGAACATATTCTTATTTACAATGACGGCCTAGGATCAGTGAGTTAACTGCCTTGTTCAGGGGCAGAACGACAGATTTTTACCTTGTCAGCTCGGGGATTCCATCTAGCAACCTTTCGGGTTACTGGCCCAATGCTCTAACCACTAGGCTACCTGCAGACCCACATGCATGCACGGATGCACACACACACCACACATACCCGGACCGACACCCATATTATAAATCTAACTGGGCCGTGGGTTCAGACTCAGTTCACAGCTGAGAGCTCCCACAATGCACTGGACTCATGGCGACACCTTAGGAAAGAGGCAATGCTCCTTGTACCATTCACACGGCTCCAGATACACACACACACACACACACACACAATTGAAAACATATATAGGTCTTCAACTCCATCCTGCAGTAACAGGAAATTTGAAATATTTTGTGGTTTATAATTGATGGACATTTTTGGTCTTCAGAAGCCTTTTTAAACATCAAATACACTACTTTTCTAAATTGCTGAAAAGTTTTCCTGCAAAACAAGATTCACTGTTTTACTAATGTAACTACTACTCCGATTCGGATGTTGATCTACCTTTCTCTAAAAGTCACATTTCAAAATTGCACCAAACGTCAAATTTAGAAGTTTGGGTTAAAACATTATGTTCAGGCATTCATTCTGAATGTTTACGTTTAAGGGTTAAGGTTTGGGACAGGGTTAAAACCAAAAATACAAAATGAGTGTCTACCACTAGGATTGAACACGTGACCTTTGAATCCGGAGTCATATGATTACAAAAAAATCCAAGCCTACTTCATGATAATAGCGCGCTGTTGCCCCTAGTGGCTGGTTTTGAAAGCGTTTTCCGTCATCCCCAGGACACGGACATACGTCCAATTTCAAAGTCAATCGTAAGAATTCTGGCTGCTCCTGCGACAGGGTGATCAAATGAAGATCCTACATCTGTACACACACATCCCTTGCCCCAAACACACATGGGGCTACCACAATGGAGTGGAGGAGGCCATCGTCTCAGGATCTGTGGACTTCTAACTCCCAATATGTTCAACTATTGTAAGTTGTGCCTGTTATATCGATGGCAGTGGGATGCATGGCTCCAACGATTAATCTATGAATTCGTGCCACGGATCTTTAGTGTGTGTGTGTGTGTGTGTGTGTGTGTGTGTGTGTGTGTGTGTGTGTGTGTGTGTGTGTGTGTGTGTGTGTGTGTGTGTGTGTGTGTGTGTGTGTGTGTGTGTGTGTGTGTGTGTGTGTTTTGCCTTTGTGCGTCCATGTGTGCTTCCAAATGTTTATGAATATTCCAAATGCCCAATCGTTTGGAATAAGAGAAGGGTGCTTTTTGTTGTATTTTTAATAGGACAGTTACAGGAAGAGAAACTCAACCAGAGTAAAGCCACAGAAAACATCAACAAACACACTCCTCCATTTGTCATCCTGTCTTCCCAGAGCGAGGGAGAGGGAGAGATGCGTTCGGAAGTCTTGTGTTTAGCAACAACAAAGCTACTTCCCAGAGTTTTCTGATGTGTGTTTCCGATGTGTGCCTTTGTTTGCGAGCGGACGGGCATGCTTGTGCGCGTGTATGTCTGTTGTGTATATCTGTGTGTGTCTCTCTGTTGGCAGGATTCGATGACGAGGATCACACGAGCTGTGTCCTGAATTCCTCTAAGACAACTGAAGGCCAAACTGACTTCCTCTTAGATCTCACGGTCTCTCTACCGATCACATACCGAGGGACAATGAAAATGTATGCCTTTCATACTTAATTCTAGTCTGAGAGTTCTGTCTGTTTGGTTGTGTTTTTCACATGTATTGCAGTGGATCACAGACTGCTAACTGCAGTAGGTTTCTGTATGCTGAATACTGTGGTGGTCGGTGCCGTTTAAGATGAGGGAGGACGATACATTTTTTCATGAGCATGGCCTTATTTCTATTACAGCATATTGGATGACTGTCATTCATATTCCATTCATCCAGCTCAATGTAACATCAATAGGTTTAGGCTACTACATGATAGTCACATTTTCCCTATACCCATCATGAGGTTGCTACAACCTAGCCTATGAATGAACGTTTAAAATGTAGGTGCAGAAGACAAGAGAAATTTGAGTAAGGTGATCAACATTGACACATTCGTTAACGCCTTTCACAATCTTGCCTGCATCTAGCTGATCTAGGGTGTAATCATTAGTCCAACAGTTGCAAACGAGAGTTTCTATTGGACAAATTTAGGTTTATCCCCGTTTCATTCTGTTTGCTTCTGTTTAAAAAAAATAAGGTTTTCAGCAGAATGAATATACCCCTGATCACACGCAAACACAGTTAACTTTCATAGCAGCCACATATAAACAGCATGATCCTTTTGACCGTTGGATAATTCCTTTCCGCATTTACACGCTATCCTCCTCTGACATTTTCCTTTTGTTTGTTGGACTTCAGTGCACAACATATCAGCTGTCTGTGACCTGGTGAAAAAACCCATCCAAGCCAAACCTTCATATCATAACCACTAACCGCTACACACAACCTACATCGTTGTCACCATATTAGCAAACGTCAAGTCAACATAGCTACTAGAACTAACGCGTTAGTAAACCCGCTACAATCATGCAGTACAATGTACATTTAGCAAGCAGTAAAGCAGTTACATTGGCGGGTCCCTTGGCAATAAATCAATAAAACCAAAAGCTTACCTTGACTTGGAGTTCCAGCGTTGGCTAGCCATAGCCAACTAGGTATCATAGCATCCCTCTCTGTTTGAGCCAGATGTTTGAATAAGCTAAACTAGCTAGCTGTTTTCGCTAGCTAAGTAAGTGAAAGGGAAAAAAATAGATAGATAGTTTTCTCTCTCTCTTGATTCTCCTTCATTTTTGAAGAAATGTATTCGTTTAAAAACTGTTCAACTGAATATATTTAGTATAGTTGTATCTATAAAGGATATATTTTTGTAATGTTATTTTCATGAAATTCGCTGAGGGGAATGGTCCTCCCCTTCCTCCTCTGAGGAGCCTCCACTGGCTGAATAGGTTAGGGGTTCTCAAAGCTCTCCCCAGAGAAACCCAGAGGCTTCATCATTCTGTTGTAGCCCTGAACTAGCTCGCTTTATTCACCTGCTGTAGTCAATGGCTTAATGATTAGTTGACAATTGGAATCAGGTGTTGTGTGCTAGCTCTGGGACAGACCAACTACAGGGAACGGATGGGGGTCCCGAGGAGAGGTTTGAAAACCAGTAGGCTGACTGAGTGCAGTAAAGTAACTCCATCCTCTGCAGTTCTCTGCTGTGCTGTTTGTTACTTACACAACCTCTCACCCTCTGTCAAAAGCCCTCTCATCTACCCTAACTCTCATTTTCCCTAACACACTCTCTTTCCATCTCTCTCCCCTCTGTCTCTCTCTCTCCCATCCTCTCTTACCTCTTACCCTCTGTCCATTGTCAAAACACCTCTCATCTCATTACTTCTCTCTCTCTGCCTTCCCCCTCTCTCCTTCTCTTTCCCTCTCCTCCATCTCCTCTGTCGTTTCTCCAACACTCTGCAGTGATTTGCTCTCTGTTTTACCTGCTGACACCTGTCACCTGGGGATACGGGGCTTGTTGTCATGAGCTGCCAATGTGTGTGTGCTTGTGCACGTACTTGTGCTTGGGGTGTGTGTGTGTGTGTGTGTCACCCATGGTTACAAGCCTTAGTACACTGAGCCAACACGCTGCAGTGGCCGGTGTGAATTCATTTTTGATACTATGACAAATGTCCTCACGCCAATATCCAAGCATAGAACATGTCACCAGTACATGCCAATACAGACTGCTCTGCTATGGAGAGAAAGGGAGATGGACAGGGTATTTTACTTACAGTATGTTTCACAGCTACAGTGTGTGCGTGTGTATGTGCGTGTGCGTGTGAGGGATGGAGGTCTTCTCTTTATTACGACTCGGCTGTTAAAGAAAAAGAGGGATGGAAGACTTGAACTCTGGATGAATACTCTCCGGAACCTTCTGTGAACCAGTAGCTGAGGGTCGCAGTCAGGCGATGCACTCGTCCTCCTCCTCACACGCACACGCAACATGCACACACAACACACACACACAACACACACACAAACACACACACACACACACACACCCTCCCCTCTCTGAGTTCTTTGAGGTTCTGAAGAAAGAGGGAGGGAGAGAATGAAAAAATACAGAGGAACAGGTCGAATAGAATATTCCCCTCCAGGGGGATTTCTCTCGCCAGGTCTTGTACAGGTTACCAACACATGATCACACACACCTACAGTCCAATAAAACATGGAGACAGTAGACAACAGCAAGTTGAAGGCCAGTGGAAGATCTATCAGTGGGCGTGTTATTGCTCATGAAAGACTGCTCTGTGCTACATAGCAGATCACAGTAAGCGACTGTAGACAGTTGAATGGAAAGGAGCAGTCAGTAAAAATGTCCCAGAGGTTGCTAGGACGGGTGTAGCTTTGATTCATGATACACTTCTGTCAAAATCAGAGCTGCAGAACGAGACAACAACTGCCATGCTGGAAGTGCAGTGTACAGCAGAGTAAGGGGCAGTTCATTTCAGGAAGTGCATTGAAACGCATGAATTGAACAGTGCCCAATATTTCTATGAGGGTTTTTCAAAAAATTATTTGGATTTTAACAAACGTAATGTATTAAGTTAATTTCAGCCCTGGTGCTGGGTGATGGCCAGCATGCCAGCGAGGTGTGGCAGAGAGTAACGGCATACAATCTGTAGCACCCTCTGTCACTGCTGTTAAAAGTAGTGGGGGTGAGGAGTGGGGGAGAGAGGTAAGGAAGGGGCCAGGAAAGAGACTCGACTCCCAGGAGCGTGCTCGGTGGAGAGGAGAGAGAAGGAGGGAGGCTGTTTTACATACAAGCTGTTGATGAATATAAGGAAGGAATCATAATTCCTTTCTTTCTCTCTCTCTCTGTGTCTCTAAGTCTCTCTCTCTCTCCCTCCAACTGTCTCCCCTCTCACCAGTGTTCTATGAGGTTTGTCTCACCTTTCCATGTGTTACTGGTGTCAGCGGTGGGATATGAGGGTCTGGTCAAAGCCATTGATCAGGCTGATCAGAGTATTGGCTAACTCTCATAGTGGCGTCAGGATCTATAGCAGGTCCCAGAGTCCAGCAGGAGGGATCTGGGATTGATTACGCCAGGCATCAGAGTGTGACGGACAAGAGCTCTAAATCCATGTGAGAGGGAGAGAGAGAGAGAGCGTTCTGTTTTTGTCTATAAAGGCAGATTAATAATGAGTGTCTTTACCGAGCGAACCGCATCCTTGGCATTCCCTAGCGCTTTTGAGTAGGGAGTATGTGTGTGTTTGCGTGGCATGAATGTGTGTGCCACTGTGTGTGTGTGTGCGTGTGCGTGTGCGTGCGCGTGTGTCTGTGTCTGTGTCTGTGTCTGTGTCTGTGTGTGTGTGTGTGTGATTTAATATTCCAGTAAAGTGGTCCCAGTGGAGAGACAGCTCTTTGTTCTTGGTAATGATCATGCCGGGGAACACTAATGTAGAGGAGGAGAGAGAACATCCCCCAACACACACCCTCCCCTTACTTACCATGGCAACACACAGCACAATTCCATATGTGTGTGTGAGTTTTCTCATGTGGTTAATCTCATATCGATATGTGTGTTCTTGTCCAGTTTATCGTGCTGTTATTCTGGAAAATGCACCACCATCAAGCAGCTCAGGGAAGAGATCCTCCAGCTGTTAGCTCGGCTGCCAGAAGAGGATGACCTGTTTTCTAACTGCACCGACCTTGCTGTGACCCTGGCAAACCAAATCTGTTGGAAAACGCCTCCTATAGTAGAGCTGTCGATGAGTCGGTTTAAACATCCTCGCTGGCACAGGGAAGAGAATAATTATCCCTGGCCCCCCTCCCGTGCCACCGAAGGGGTTCAGAGCATTTTGCCCTAGATGAGTACCTGGAGAAACTTTGCAAGGACAGGAATGTCTCTTTTTGTTGACCACTTTGATCTGCTGTGGGAGCAACCAGCCTTTTTTTAAAGAGACAGGATTCACCCTAACCGCAGTGGCTCCGGGATTATTTCCAGCAAAATCACAACCTGTTTTAGAGACTGACAGACAGGGTTTGGTAGTGATTCAGTACTCCCTGATAGACTGACAGACAGGGTTTGGTAGTGATTCAGTACTCCCTGATAGACTGACAGACAGGGTTTGGTAGTGATTCAGTACTCCCTGATAGACTGACAGACAGGGTTTGGTAGTGATTCAGTACTCCCTGATAGACTGACAGACAGGGTTTGGTAGTGATTCAGTACTCCCTGATAGACTGACAGACAGGGTTTGGTAGTGATTTAGTACTCCCTGATAGACTGACAGACAGGGTTTGGTAGTGATTCAGTACTCCCTGATAGACTGACAGACAGGGTCTGGTAGTGATTCAGTACACCCTGATAGACTGACAGACAGGGTTTGGTAGTGATTCAGTACTCCCTGATAGACTGACAGACAGGGTTTGGTAGTGATTCAGTACTCCCTGATAGACTGACAGACAGGGTTTGGTAGTGATTCAGTACTCCCTGATAGACTGACAGACAGGGTTTGGTAGTGATTCAGTACTCCCTGATAGACTGACAGACAGGGTTTGGTAGTGATTCAGTACACCCTGATAGACTGACAGACAGGGTTTGGTATTGATTCAGTCCTCCCTGATAGACTGACAGACACAGTTTGGTAGTGATTCAGACCTCCCTGATAGACTGACAGACAGGGTTTGGTAGTGATTCAGACCTCCCTGTCAGACTGACAGACAGGATCTGGTAGTGATTCAGACCTCCCTGTCAGACTGACAGACAGGGTCTGGTAGTGATTCAGTCCTCCCTGTCAGACTGACAGACAGGGTCTGGTAGTGATTCAGTCCTCCCTGTCAGACTGACAGACAGGGTCAGGTAGTGATTCAGTCCTCCCTGTCAGACTGACAGACAGGGCCTGGTAGTGATTCAGTCCTCCCTGTCAGACTGACAGACAGGGTCTGGTAGTGACTCAGTCCTCCCTGTCAGACTGACAGACAGGGTCTGGTAGTGATTCAGTCCTCCCTGTCAGACTGACAGACAGGGTCAGGTAGTGATTCAGTCCTCCCTGTCAGACTGACAGACAGGGTCTGGTAGTGATTCAGTCCTCCCTGTCAGACTGACAGACAGGGTCAGGTAGTGCTCCAGTTCTCCCTGTCAGACTGACAGACAGGGTCTGGTAGTGACTCAGTCCTCCCTGTCAGACTGACAGACAGGGTCTGGTAGTGATTCAGTCCTCCCTGTCAGACTGACAGACAGGGTCTGGTAGTGATTCAGTCCTCCCTGTCAGACTGACAGACAGGGTCTGGTAGTGATTCAGTCCTCCCTGTCAGACTGACAGACAGGGTCTGGTAGTGACTCAGTCCTCCCTGTCAGACTGACAGACAGGGTCTGGTAGTGATTCAGTCCTCCCTGTCAGACTGACAGACAGGGTCTGGTAGTGATTCAGTCCCCCCTGTCAGACTGACAGACAGGGTCAGGTAGTGCTCCAGTTCTCCCTGTCAGACTGACAGACAGGGTCTGGTAGTGACTCAGTCCTCCCTGTCAGACTGACAGACAGGGTCTGGTAGTGATTCAGTCCTCCCTGTCAGACTGACAGACAGGGTCTGGTAGTGATTCAGTCCTCCCTGTCAGACTGACAGACAGGGTCTGGTAGTGATTCAGTCCTCCCTGTCAGACTGACAGACAGGGTCAGGTAGTGCTCCAGTTCTCCCTGTCAGACTGACAGACAGGGCCTGGTAGTGATTCAGTCCTCCCTGTCAGACTGACAGACAGGGTCTGGTAGTGCTCCAGTTCTCCCTGTCAGAATAAGCAACAAATGACTTGGAAAGCATATCAGCTCCTGTAGAAATGGCACTATGGTTATTGTGAGTAGCCTAACTCCGCCTTCTAGTGAGTTTATCCAAACTCATCTCCTACCATTCTGATGGATTGGAGACTATCAGAAAATGTGGTTGTAACGTTAATAATTTGGTTGTTATTCCTTTGGTTACCTCGAGGCAGATGGCCCAAGTGAATATCATTGAATATGGCACTTTTGAATGTTAGAGCAATCACTAGTAAAACCTTTCTTGTGAATGACCTCCTTACTGAGCGCAAAGTTGATTGCATGTTTCTCATTGAAACATGGCTGTCTTCAGACTGTTGTGTTGCTCTTATTGAAGCCTTGCCCCCGGACTACAGAAATGGGAAAAGGGGTGGAGGGACAGCCTCTATTTTTACTAATGCTCTCATCTGTAAGGACATTTCGTTTGTTGTCTTTTTTTGAGCATCATGCTATACTGTTTAAATGTCAGCCACCAGTGCTGGCTCTAACCCTGTATAGACCAACAAAGCACTGCTCCACTTTCTTTCCTGATTTCTCTGAATTATTGTTCTTGAGCTATGATAAAATTGTGTTGGGCGATTTTAATATTCATGTTGACAAAGACACTGACTCCATTGAAGTTATGAGTTTTTTGAGCTCTGTGGACATTATCCAACATGTTGCTGGACCCAACCATAACCACGGACATACTCTGGACCTGGTTATTACCAAGGGGCTTTCTACTGGGCCCAACCATAACCACGGACATACTCTGGACCTGGTTATTACCAAGGGGCTTTCTATTGAAGCCTCCTCTATTGTTGATGTTGCTTTATCTGATCACCACTGTGGATTCTTTACTACCTTTTTAACCTTACTACAGGCTAATACTGAACGCATTATTAAGAAACGCTATCTGACCTCTGAAGATGCTACAGATTTTACTGAGTGTATGAACAATACTCCACCTATTCCGCCTTCCCTTTCTGATGATTTAGTTAATATCAAAATCAAATCAAATTTATTTATATAGCCCTTCGTACATCAGCTGATATCTCAAAGTGCTGTACAGAAACCCAGCCGAAAAACCCCAAACAGCAAACAATGGAGGTGTAGAAGCGCGGTGGCTAGGAAAAACTCCCTAGAAAGGCCAAAACTTAGGAATTAACCTAGAGAGGAACCAGGCTATGAGGGGTGGCCAGTCCTCTTCTGGCTGTGCCGGGTGGAGATTATAACAGAACATGGCCAAGATGTTCAAATGTTCATAAATGACCAGCATGGTCAAAAAATAATAATCACAGTAGTTGTCGAGGGTGCAGCAAGTCAGCACAGGAGAGGTCAGGAGACACTGTGGCCTATCCGATGATACCCCTGGACAGGGCCAAACAGGAAGGATATAACCCCACCCACTTTGCCAAAGCACAGCCCCCACACCACTAGAGGGATATCTTCAACCACCAACTTACCATCCTGAGACAAGGCCGAGTATAGCCCACAAAGATCTTTGCCACGGCACAACCCAAGGGGGGGCGCCAACCCAGACAGGAAGATCACATCAGTGACTCAACCCCCTCAAGTGACGCACCCCTCCTAGGGACGGCATGAAAGAGCACCAGTAAGCCAGTGACTCAGCCCCTGTAATAGGCTTATAGGCAGAGAATCCCAGTGGAAAGAGGGGAACCGGCCAGGCAGAGACAGCAAGGGCGGTTCGTTGCTCCAGAGCCTTTCCATTCACCTTCACACTCCTGGGCCAGACTACACTCAATCATATGACCCACTGAAGAGATGAGTCTTCAGTAAAGACTTAAAGGTTGAGACCGAGTCTGCGTCTCTCACATGGGTAGGCAGACCATTCCATAAAAATAGAGCTCTATAGGAGAAAGCCCTGCCTCCAGCTGTTTGCTTAGAAATTCTAGGGACAATTAGGATGCCTGTGTCTTGTGACCATAGCGTACGTGTAGGTATGTACGGCAGGACCAAATCAGAGAGGTAGGTAGGAGCAAGCCTATGTAATGCTTTGTAGGTTAGCAGTAAAACCTTGAAATCAGCCCTTGACTTAACAGGAAGCCAGTGTAGGGAGGCTAGCACTGGAGTAATATGATCACATTTTTTGGTTCTAGTCAGGATTCTAGCAGCTGTATTTAGCACTAACTGAAGTGTATTTAGTGCTTTATCCAGGTAGCCGGAAAGTAGAGCATTGCAGTAGTCTAACCTAGAAGTAAAAAAAAAGCATGGATTAATTTTTATGCATCATTTTTGGACAGAAAGTTTCTGATTTTTGCAATGTTACGTAGCTGTCCTTGAAACAGTCTTGATATGTTCTTCAAAAGAGAGATCAGGGTCCAGAGTAACGCCAAGGTCCTTCACAGTTTTATTTGAGACGACTGTACAACCATTAAGATTAATTGTCAACAGAAGATCTCTTTGATTCTTGGGACCTAGAACAAGCATCTCTGTTTTGTCCGAGTTTAAAAGTAGAAAGTTTGCAGCCATCCACTTCCTTATGTCTGAAACACAGACTTCTAGCGAAGGCAATTTTGGGGCTTCACCATGTTTCATTGAAATGTACAGCTGTGTGTCATCCGCATAGCAGTGAAAGTTAACATTATGTTTTCGAATAACATCCCCAAGAGGTAAAATATATAGTGAAAACAATAGTGGTCCTAAAATGGAACATTGAGGAACACTGAAATGTACAGTTGATTTGTCAGAGGACAACCCATTCACAGAGACAAACTGTCTTTCCGACAGATAAGATCTAAACCAGCCAGACCTTGTCCGTGTAGACCAATTTGGGTTTCCAATCTCTCCAAAAGAATGTGGTGATCGATGGTATCAAAAGCAGCACTAAGGTCTAGGAGCACGAGGACAGATGCAAAGCCTCGGTGTGATGCCATTAAAAGGTAATTTACCACCTTCACAAGTGCCGTCTCAGTGCTATGATGGGGTCTAAAACCAGACTGAAGCATTTCGTATACATTGTTTGTCTTCAGGAAGGCAGTGAGATGTTGCGCAACAGCCTTTTCTAAAATTTTTGAGAGGAATGGAAGATTCGATATAGGCCGATAGTTTTTATATTTTCTGGGTCAAGGTTTGGCTTTTTCAAGAGAGGCTTTATTACTGCCACTTTTAGTGAGTTTGGTACACATCCGGTGGATAGAGAGCCGTTTATTATGTTCAACATAGGAGGGCCAAGCACAGGAAGCAGCTCTTTCAGTAGTTTAGTTGGAATAGGGTCCAGTATGCAGCTTGAAGGTTTAGAGGCCATGATTATTTTCATCATTGTGTCAAGAGATATAGTACTAAAACACTTGAGTGTCTCTCTTGATCCTAGGTCCTGGCAGAGTTGTGCAGACTCAGGACAACTGAGCTTTGAAGGAATGCGCAGATTTAAAGAGGAGTCCATAATTTGCTTTCTAATAATCATGATCTTTTCCTCAAAGAAGTTCATGAATTTATTACTGCTGAAGTGAAAGCCATCATCACTTGGGGAATGCTGCATTTTAGCTTTGCGACAGTATCAAAAAGACATTTCGGATTGGTCTTACTTCCAGTTTGGTGTGGGGCCATTTTCGTTCCAATTTTCTGGAAGCTTGCTTCAGAGCTCGGGTGTTTTCTGTATATCAGGGAGCTAGTTTCGTATGAGAAATGTTTTTAGTTTTTAGGGGTGCAACTGCATCTAGGGTATTGTGCAAGGTTAAATTGAGTTCCTCAGTTAGGTGGTTAACTGATTTTTGTCCTCTGACGTCCTTGGGTAGGCAGAGGGAGTCTGGAAGGGCATCAAGGAATCTTTGTGTTGTCTCTGAATTTATAGCACGACTTTTGGGGCAAACTTAATAAAATGGTGGTCCGATAGTCCAGGATTATGAGGAAAAACATTAAGATCCACAAAATGTATTCCATGGGACAAAACTAGGTCCAGAGTTTGACTGTGACAGTGAGTAGGTCCAGAGACTCCATAGAAAATTAAGGACAACCATTGATGCCATAGCTACAGTAAAGTTTAATAAGGCCACATCCAAATGGAGAGCCCCTTGGATGAGTGTGGATACGAATCAATTAAGGAAAAATTGGAGAAAGGCAGAGCAGAAGTGGAGAAAGTCAAAGTTGCAGGTCCATTATGAACTTCTGAGCGAGCAACTTGGCATTTATAACAAGAAAATTAGAAATGGCAGACAGGCTCATTTTTCTAGCTGGGTCACTAATAATCCAGAATAATTCCAGAGCGCTCTTCTCAACCATGGCTTGATAAATCCTACCCTTATCAGAGATAAGATAACAAACATTAGGCTGGGTATCAGTCAAGCAAGACCTGATGAGAAGTTTGATGATATGTACCCTAGCCTACCAGACAAATGCACAATTTATTTTCCCTGGTTGACACAGACATGCTCAGGAAAGTGATAATACAATTTAAGCCTCTACCTATCCCCACCACCTTCTTTAAAACATGTAATTCCATATCTGAAGTAGTGCAAGCTATTGTTAATCACTCCCTGTTAACAGGGACTTTCCCCACTGCACAAAAAAAAAACGTTTTTGTGCCCAGCACAGAGACAGGCTTACTTAAAGTGGTAAATGATCTTAGTGCCAACACAGATGCTGAACGGCTCTTTGTCCTTGTACTCTTGGTGCTGAATTCGACAATGTTGACCATAATGTCCTTCTGGACAGACTAGAGAGGTGGGCTGGCTAGGCCCAGTTCTATGTTGGTTTTGGATCTATTTAACCGGTCGAGAGTTTTTTTGTAACCCTTGATTGAACACAATTCAGAGAAAATGCATAACACATGGCGTTCCACAAGGTTCAATTTTGGATCCGGTATTGTTCCGTGCATTGGGAAAATGTTCAGACCCCTTGACGACCCGGAGGACGAGGTGCTGGGCGATCCGGGTGGAGGCGGTGGAAATCACTCAGGAGAGAAGGGTCCAAAATGTCCCTCACCGGAACCCAGCATCTCTCCTCCGGACCGTACCCCTCCCAGTCCACGAGGTACTGTAGGCCCCCCACCCGGCGTCTCGAATCCAGAATGCCCCGAACTGTGTACGCCGGGGACCCCTCGATGTCCAGGGGGGGCGGAGGGACCTCAGGCACCTCACCTTCTTGCAGGGGACCAGCCACCACCGGCCTGAGGAGAGACACATGAAACGAGGGGTTAATACGGTAATACCTAGGAAGTTGTAACCTGTAACACACCTCGTTTATTCTCCTCAGGACTTTAAACGGCCCCACACACTGCGGCCCCAGCTTCCGACAGGGCAGGCGGAGGGACAGGTTCCGGGTCGAGAGCCAGACCCTGTCCCCCGGTGCAAACACGGGGGCCTCACTGCGGTGTTGGTCAGCGCTCCTCTTCTGCCGTTCGCCCGCTAACCGTAGTGAGTCCTGAACGGCTTTCCATGTGTCCTTGGAGCGCTGTACCCATTCCTCCACCGCAGGGGCCTCGGTCTGGCTCTGATGCCATGGAGCCAGGACCGGCTGGTAACCTAGCACACACTCAAAAGGAGACAAGTTAGTTGAGGAGTGGCGTAGGGAGTTCTGAGCTAGTTCAGCCCAGGGAACATACCTTGCCCACTCACCAGGCCGGTCCCGGCAATAGGACCGCAGAAACCTGCCCACCTCTTGATTTACGCGCTCCACCTTTTTCCACATTTTGTTATGATACAGCCTCATTCTAAAATGGATTCAATAAATACAAATCTTCAGCAATCTACACACAATACCCCATAATGACAAAGCAAAAACTTTTAAAATAAATATTTGCAAATGTATTAAAAACTGAAATACCTTATTTACATAAGTATTCAGAGCCTTTGCTATGAGACTTGATATTGAGCTCAGGTACATCCTGTTCCCATTGATCATCCTTGAGATATTTCTAGTCCACCAGTGGTAAATTCAATTGATTTCACATTATTTTTAAAGGCACACACCTGTCTATATATAAGGTCCCACAGTTGACAATTCATGTCAGAGCAAAAAACAATCCAATGAGATTGAAGGAATTGTCCATAGAGCTCTGAGACAGAATTGTGTCAAGGCACAGATTTCTGAAGCATTTAAGGTCCCCAAGACCACAGTGGACCATCCCTACGGTGAAGCATGGTGGTGGCAGCATCATGCTGTGGGGATGTTTTTCAGCGGCAGGGACTGGGAGACTAGTCAAAATTGAGGCAAAGATGAACGAAGCAAAGTACAGAGAGAGCTTTGATGAAAACCTGCTCCAAAGCGCTCAGGACCTGAGACTGGCCCAAAGGTTCACCTTCCAACAATACAACGACTCTAAGCACACAGCCACGACAACGCAGGAGTGGCTTCGGGACAAGTTTCTGAATATCCTTGAGTGGCCCAGCCAGAGAGCGGACTTGAACCCAATCGAACATCTCTGGAGAGACCTGAAAATAGCCATGCAGCAACGCTCCTCATCCAACCTGACAGAGCTTGAGAGGATCTGCAGAAAAGAATGGAGAAACTCCCCAAATACAGGTGTGCCATGCTTGTAGCGTCATAACCAAGAAGACTCGAGGCTGTAATCGCTGCCAAAGGGTGCTTCAACAAAGTACTGAGTAAAGGGTCTGAATACTTATGTAAATGTGATATTTCATTTTTTTATTTTTATTAGCAACAATTTCTAAAAACCTGTTTTTGCTTTGTCATTATTGGTTTTGTGTGTAGATTGACAAGGGAAAAAACTATGCAATACATTTTTTGAATAAGGCTGTAACGTAGCAAAATGAGGAAAAAGTCAAGGGGTCTGAAATCTTTGAGTGCACTGTTTATTGTCCGACGGCTCTGTGTTACCCCTTGGCAGCATTATCAGAAAGCACAGGATTAGATTTTCACTACTACGCAGACGATACACGACTTTGCATTTCTGTATCACCCGAGGATTTTAGCTCGATTGATAAATGATTAGACTGTATTAGTGATTTAAATACGTGGATGGCTCACAACTTCCTCCAGCTAAATCAAGACAAGAACAAGGTACTTATTGTTGGAGTCAAAGCATAGACAGAGAATCTGGCCTCACATTTGAATTCACGGGTAATAAAGATAAAACACCAGGTAATGCTCTCCTGTCTGGTCTACCAAAGAAAGCCATTGGTCAACTGCAAAACATACAGAATGCTGCAGCACGGGTACGGACCAAGACCAGACGGAGAGCATTACATTACATTACATCAGTCTTCAGGTTTCTGCAGTTTTAGAATACATTTTATGATTCTTCTATTGGTTTTTAAATCAATCCACGATTGTGCACCCCAATACGTGTCAGACATGCTTTTAAGTTATGTACCCAGTAGGTTCCTCAGGTACTCTGTCACTGGCCTTTTAACTATCCCAAAGCCTAGGACCAAGAGGCATGGAGAGGCAGCCTCTAGTTATTGTGCTGCATAAATTAAACTGGATTTGATTTGACTTTTAAAAACACACATACACACACACACACTACCTTAAGCAGCGTGGGCAACCCTGCCTGCATACAGTATTGACTGCAGTAGGTTTTTACAAATGTAGACATGACACCATGGCTTTACCCTTAGGACATTTATGTTACTGATAAAGTCAGTCATCTAGCACACATGTTTGAATGCTGGGAGGAAATCAACCAGAAATCAACCAAATCAACCATACACTACTCTACATGCTGTATTAGTTACAATAGAGCGGTTGATCTGAATAGTGGAATTAGCTGAATTACCTGAATGGATCTTGATGAGACCAATGGATGATTCCAGTTCTTTTGAAAAATCCCCTAAGAATGATCTACCACCACGTTCAGCCTTCATCTCTTACAAAGTAGTTTCACATGGAAGGTACGTTGTCTTTCTAGGGCATCTAAGACGTTGTTTGGTCTTTGGTGTAGTTGTTTACATGTTTGTGGATTGTTTTAGTTGGCTTGCTGATGGTTCGTAAAATCAGACAGCTTTGGTTTGGGCTAGATGGAGTCTGACTTGCCATGTGATGTCTGTCTATCTGTCTGTCTGTCTATCTATCTGTCTGTGTTTCTGTGCTCACTCTCTAATGCAGACCGCTTTTTTCTCGGTGTGCGTGTGTTATGTGTGTGTGTCTGCTCCACCTGAGCAAAAGATACATGTTATTATTATTTAATTAAACCCATTTCTTCTGTCTCCCAAATGGCAAACATTCCCAAACATTTCTCCCGCACAGGGGTGTGTTTCCCAAAGATTTCTCCACAGTGTGATCTCTCCCAGTCTCCCTCTGCCAGAGAGAGATTTGGTTCCAAGTTAAAGTTGAGAAAACGTGTGTGTGTGTGTGTGTGTGTGTGTGTGTGTGTGTGTGTGTGTGTGTGTGTGTGTGTGTGTGTGTGTGTGTGTGTGTGTGTGTGTGTGTGTGTGTGTGTGTGTGTGTGTGTGTGTGTGTGTGTGTGTGTGTGTGTGTGAGTGTGTGTGTGAGTGTGTGAGTGTGTGAGTGAGTGAGTGAGTGAGTGAGTGAGTGAGTGAGTGAGTGAGTGAGTAAGTAATATGAGAAACCACCCCAGCATTGACTTCTAATTGGAGATTTAATTGGATAGTTCTCTCCTTGAGTGCGTTATAGCCAAACAGTTTTTGTTGATAAATGCTTGAGGCAGAGAAAGTGTGTGTGCGTGCGTGAGCTTGTGTGTCTGAGCTCCTCTCAATAAGTCATTGAGGCGTGGTGAGTGCTCCACGGCACTCTGTGTGTTTTTGGCCTATTGAGCAGTACACCAATTACTGTGATATTAATGAACCCATGGCTGGACGTGATAAGAAATAATATGGCTCTGAAAAACCTACTTTAATGTTGACATTTAGTGTTCCACTGTCTGCCTCTCTTTATTTGTTGTCGTTCGGTTGGCACTCATCAGAAAGATGTCACTCAAATGATCTATAGTCCATTTGATTATGGATGAACTTTTCTATAAATGTCAGACGGCTTCCATCTGTCCCAGTGACACAATGTGTAATTCAGGGGTGGCCAACCCTCCTCCAAGAGGGCTAGAGCAAAATCTGCACCCAGTGGTTTTCCAGGAGAAAGGTGGGCCACCGCTGTTGTAAAACCAACACTTTCAACTGCAATCAAGTTGACGTGAATAAACCATGAGGAAGGGACTGTTTTGGAGTTACCCAATTCTATGGCATCTGGTGTCGCTCTGCTCTCCTGTCTCAAGATGTCCATATAAACTATCGTTTGTCTGTTCACCATAAACAACAACAACATTGGTTGGTTTGGGTTCAAGAGCCGTTCCCCACACAAACCTGTTGTGTAGTGTTGCAAGTGTATTCTCTTACAGTGTGCATTCTCTGTGTGTGTGTGTGTATTCTCTGTGTGTCAGTATTCTCTGTGTGTGTGTATTCTCTGTGTGTGTGTATTCTCTAAGAGTGTGTATTCTGTGTGTGTGTGTATTCTCTGTGTGTATTCTCTAGAGTGTGTGTATTCTCTAAGACAGTGTGTATTCTCTGTGTGTGTGTGTATTCTCTGTGTGCATTCTCTTAGAGTGTGTGTATTCTCTAAGCCTGCGTGTAATCTCTAAGAGTGTGTGTATTCTCTGTGTATTCTCTGTGTGTGTAATCTCTAAGAGTGTGTGTATTATCTGTGTATTCTCTAAGAGTGGATGTATTCTCAAAGACTGTGTATTCTCTGTGTGTATTCTCTTAGTGTGTGTATTATCTGTGTGTGTGTTCTCTGTATGTGTATTATCTTAGATTGTGTGCATATTTTCTAAGAGTGTGTGTATTCTCTGTGTGTGTGTCTATTCTCAAGGAGTGTGTGTGTTTTCTGTGTGTATTCTCTAAGAGTGTCTGTATTATCTGTGTATTCTCTAAGAGTGTGTGTATTCTCTAAGAGTGTGTGTATTATCTGTGTATTCTCTAAGAGTGTGTGTATTATCTGTGTATTCTTTAAGAGTGTGTGTATTCTCTGTGTGTATTCTCTAAGACTCTGTGTATGCTCTTAGTGTGTGTATTCTCTTAGTGTGTGTATTATCTGTGTGTGTGTATTCTCTGTGTGTATTATCTTAGTGTGTGTATTCTCTAAGACTGTGTGTAATCGCTAAGAGTGTGTGTGTATTCTCTGTGTGTGTATTCTCTAAGAGTGTGTGTATTATCTGTGTATTCTCTAAGAGTGTGTGTATTATCTGTGTATTCTCTAAGAGTGTGTGTATTATCTGTGTATTCTCTAAGAGTGTGTGTATTCTCTAAGACTGTGTGTATTCTCTGTGTATGCTCTTAGTGTGTGTATTCTCTTAGTGTGTGTATTCTCTGTGTGTTCTCTAAGAGTGTGTGTGTTCTCTAAGAGTGTGTGTATTCTCTTAGTGTGTGTATTATCTGTGTGTGTGTATTCTCTGTGTGTATTCTCTTAGTGTGTGTATTCTCTAAGACTGTGTGTAATCGCTAAGAGTGTGTGTGTATTCTCTGTGTGTGTATTCTCTAAGAGTGTGTGTATTATCTGTGTATTCTCTAAGAGTGTGTGTATTATCTGTGTATTCTCTAAGAGTGTGTGTATTATCTGTGTATTCTCTAAGAGTGAGTGTATTCTCTGTGTGTATTCTCTAAGACTGTGTGTATTCTCTGTGCATGCTCTTAGTGTGTGTATTCTCTTAGTGTGTGTATTCTCTGTGTGTTCTCTAAGAGTGTGTGTGTTCTCTAAGAGTGTGTGTATTCTCTTAGTGTGTGTATTATCTGTGTGTTCTCTAAGAGTGTGTGTGTTCTCTAAGAGTGTGTGTATTCTCTTAGTGTGTGTATTATCTGTGTGTGTGTATTCTCTGTGTGTATTCTCTTAGTGTGTGTATTCTCTAAGACTGTGTGTAATCGCTAAGAGTGTGTGTGTATTCTCTGTGTGTGTATTCTCTAAGAGTGTGTGTATTATCTGTGTATTCTCTAAGAGTGTGTGTATTATCTGTGTATTCTCTAAGAGTGTGTGTATTATCTGTGTATTCTCTAAGAGTGAGTGTATTCTCTGTGTGTATTCTCTAAGACTGTGTGTATTCTCTGTGTATGCTCTTAGTGTGTGTATTCTCTTAGTGTGTGTATTCTCTGTGTGTTCTCTAAGAGTGTGTGTGTTCTCTAAGAGTGTGTGTATTCTCTTAGTGTGTGTATTATCTGTGTGTTCTCTAAGAGTGTGTGTGTTCTCTAAGAGTGTGTGTGTTCTCTAAGAGTGTGTGTGTTCTCTAAGAGTGTGTGTGTTCTCTAAGAGTGTGTGTATTCTCTGTGTGTGTGTTCTCTAAGAGTGTGTGTGTTCTCTAAGAGTGTGTGTGTTCTCTAAGAGTGTGTTCTCTAAGAGTGAGTGTATTCTCTGTGTGTGTGTGTTCTCTAACAGTGCGTTTACACTATACGAGCGGCACTCGCCTAGCCACACTAGCCCCGGCCTCATGTGGGTGCTCGCAAGCAAGCTAGGTAGTGCTATGTATCAACAGCCATTGTCAGCCAATCCAGTAGTGGTTGGAAGCTATTGGGAAAATGGTCACTCGAGTGGCGATATCGCAGAGGATTTGAATAAAATTCAGTTTTCCCCAACTTTAGTCCCGCCCTGTTGAGCTCCCTCGCCCATGCTCGCATCACTCGACAGTCCCCCGCCCACTTCTCTTCTCTTGCTTTCCTGCCATTGGAAGTGAATGGCTTCCGTTGTTTCACAGCGCGATATCGCTTCCTAGTGTAAACGACCCGTACGAGTGTGTATCCTTTCTGTAGGTGAGTTTGTGTTCTGTAAGAGTATGTATTATCCGTGGGAGTGTAGATTCTTCATAATTCAACCAGGGGCATGAGGCTCTGCACTCTGACCTATTTGGATAGGGCACTCTCTGTCTCTGTCTCTGTCTCTGTCTCTCTCTCTGTCTCTCTCTCTCTCTCTCTCTCTCTCTCTCTCTCTCTCTCTCTCACTCACTCACTCACTCACTCACTCACTCACTCACTCACTCACTCACTCACTCACTCACTCACTCACTCACTCTCTCTCACTCACTCACTCACTCACTCACTCACTCACTCACTCACTCACTCACTCACTCACTCACTCACTCACTCACTCACACACACACACTCACTCACTCACTCACTCACTCACACACACACACACACACACACACACACACACACACACACACACACACACACACACACACACACACACACACACACACACACACACACACACACACACACACATTTTGACATGTGTATTTAAAAAGCTGTTGGGGTACAGTTTTAATCAGCCCCCTGATTAGCTATCCCAAATGTCGATAGATATTATCATGTCTCATACCTTCGAGGGGAATACTGGTATAGTCTCTCTCTCTCGCTCTCTCGCTCTCTCCCTCCCTCTCGCTCGCTCACTCTCTCTCCCTCACTCTTTCTGTCTGACATGATCTCTCTGTGCGTGTTTATATATGACATGATAGTGCCGTTCTAACCCTCACGGCTCTATGATAAGAGTGTAAAGTCGAGCGTAAATGTTTATTTCCAGAGATAAACCAATGGTGATATTTACCCAGATAGTGTACCAGTTAGTGTACCACATTTGGTTTATTTTGATGCCAGAAAACACTCTTCTTGTGTTCTCTCCATTTTACCAACCTCCTCCTCTACCTCTCTCTTTCTCGTTTACCACTGGAAGAAAAATGATTCCTTAACAGAAGAATAGTGGAGTGGAAACGCAGCGCTACTCTCTCCTGTCTGTCTAGTATAACGGTCTTTGAGCACTGTGAGACAGACCTGGGTTCAAATAGTATTTGTGTTCCTCCAAATACTTGAGAGCCACACTTACGTCAGCTTGTCTTGCGAAGTGGAACTAATGGAACCGTCCCAGAACTGCAAAACCTGCCCACCTGACACTCCAGTCAGGCGTGTTCGAATGCTCAGATTTTGCTGATATGAAAGTTGCTGTCTTCTTCAAACTGGCTGTACTCCCACCCCACTAATCACCACCCCCCCCCCCCCCCCCCTCTCATCTCTCCCCAGGCAGTACTACCCAGACCCCCACCCTGCCCACGCCATCCAGCTGATGAGAGTCGCCAAGCTCCAGCACTTTCTGGTTCACCTGGGGGACGCACAGCACACACTGAGACTGGTGAGCTGGGCGGTGAACCATTGTTATGGCTGCCCTATCCCCGTCTCCCCTCATCTATCTCAGGGCTCGGTTCAGGGGGTTGCAACGTTACAGAACATTTAGGTCCCTCACACTCTAATCTAGACCTCCAGCCAGTTCCACTGCTGTCTTTCTTCCTGTCTAATCAGGGACTGATTTAGACATAGGACATCAGGTGGGTGCAATTAATTATCAGGTGGAACTGAAAAACAGCCGTACTCCAGGCCTTGTAGGGTAAGATTGGAATAATCCTGGTTTAGATAGACTTTGTACAACAGATACAGTATGAGTTTCAGGCTGGTAGCATGTAGAGAGTCATGTCAGCTGTAGTCAACACATTTGTACGGGTAAGGTAATGAACACACCACATCACTGAATACACCCCTGCTCTCTCCTGTCTCCCCTGCAGGCCTATGACATCATGAAGGTTACTCACGGCAACCAGCATCCCCTGACCTCTGACCTCATCAGGAGGTTGGAGGAGTGTCGGGCGGAGTTGGACCGTGCCTAGCAACCTGCCTTAGCCACCCGAGGGGATTCGAGAAGCCCATGGCTGTTCGGAAAGTAGCACCTGTTTTTAGTGTAATGACGGTGAAGTGTTGTTTGGTTGATATTGCATCATTTCTAGAGCTTCATTTTAGTTTTCATTTTGTTCCCTGTCATTCTTCATAACCCATTAAACACACTGAAACAACCTCTTTAACTGCGTGTGAGCTGGGTTCAAATCTGTCTCCTTGTCTGAGCTGGTTCCTGTGTGTGTGTGTACACACTTATCTCCGGATATGGCCACACAGTGTTTTGCTAGTTAACTCCCCCTAAAACTGGCCAGCGTTGTGACTAGAGAGACATGGATTAGGGCTCCTGCCCCCCTCCTCCCTCAGATAGCATCCTGCAGAGTGATGTCACCTGCTGGGAGGGAATAGCACCCTGGGTGTGTGTCTGTCGGCATAACCCGGTGCTGTATGCTTGTTGGGCGATTATAGCAGAGAATGGAAGGCACTGTTGTGTTCAGGAGAACCCTAGTCTTGTCTTTGTGGGTTTAATAGAGAGGGCTATCAGTTGTACCATCGCTGCTTGTGTGTGTGTGTGTGTGTGTGTGTGTGTGTGTGTGTGTGTGTGTGTGTGTGTGTGTGTGTGTGTGTGTGTGTGTGTGTGTGTGTGTGTGTGTGTGTGTGTGTGTGTGTGTGTGTGTGTGTGTTTAGCAGTGGCCTATCAGTTATACCATCTCATCTCTCTGCATGTCTCTCTCACTTAGTCCTAACCATCTACTTCCGCTGTTAAACCTTACATAAACCTTAGGTAAACCTTGTGTACACTGATGACTGTATTTCCCACTGTGACAGTGGGAACAGAACGTGGCATTCGGCTGCTGATGGACTGACTGTGCGGTCTAAGCTGTGGATGGCGTTTCTAATTGGTCACTCTCTCGGGGTGTTCCTGATGTAGCTTCTAGCTGGGGGGTTTGTATGGCTCTTTGGATGATTTCTAATTGGTCACTCTCTCGGGGTGTTCCTGATGTAGCTTCTAGCTGGGGGGGTTTGTATGGCTCTTTGGATGATTTCTAATTGGTCACTCTCTCGGGGTGTTCCTGATGTAGCTTCTAGCTGGGGGGGTTTGTATGGCTCTTTGGATGATTTCTAATTGGTCACTCTCTCGGGATGTTCCTGATGTAGCTTCTAGCTGGGGGGTTTGTATGGCTCTTTGGATGATTTCTAATTGGTCACTCTCTCGGGATGTTCCTGATGTAGCTTCTAGCTGGGGGGTTTGTATGGCTCTTTGGATGATTTCTAATTGGTCACTCTCTCGGGGTGTTCCTGATGTAGCTTCTAGCTGGGGGGTTTGTATGGCTCTTTGGATGATTTCTAATTGGTCACTCTCTCGGGGTGTTCCTGATGTAGCTTCTAGCTGGGGGGTTTGTATGGCTCTTTGGATGATTTCTAATTGGTCACTCTCTCGGGGTGTTCCTGATGTAGCTTCTAGCTGGGGGGTTTGTATGGCTCTTTGGATGATTTCTAATTGGTCACTCTCTCGGGGTGTTCCTGATGTAGCTTCTAGCTGGGGGGTTTGTATGGCTCTTTGGATGATTTCTAATTGGTCACTCTCTCGGGGTGTTCCTGATGTAGCTTCTAGCTGGGGGTTTGTATGGCTCTTTGTTAAGGATGATCTTTCCCTGAACCTCCGGTTGGAGGCTCCCTGACTCCCTGCTTATTCTTTCCTGATTACTGGTATCCTTCAACTGCGATTTCTGGGAACCGGGGAATTTGGGGGAAATGACTGGAATTGTGCAACCCTAGTGATGGTGTTACTTCCACAGCCATCTTACCAGGTCTCTCTAGTGATTTGAGTCTCAAAAGGATGACGTGGGCTCCGCCCTATAGCGACTGCGTCACGGCGTGCCGGTAATGGCACTAACACACGCCCTCATATTATTGCTTTCGGATAACCGTCAGTTTGTCCACCGACATACAGATGAACTCTCAGGTTTTTATGGAATTTTTTATTTTATTTTACATTTATTTAACTAGGAAAGTCAGTTAAGAACAAATTCTTATTTTCAATGACGGCCTAGGAACAGTGGGTTTAACTGCCTGTTCAGGGGCAGAATGACAGATTTGTATCTTGTCAGCTCGGGGATTTGAACTTGCAACCTTTCAGTTACTAGTCCAACACTCCGATTTGATCCAGCCGTGTCTAGCTAATATGACTTGAGGTGTACTGTATATGTGACCGATTGGTATCGATGCCTATATGCTTTAGCTCTGCAGGCTAACAGTTTTGTGGCACGCGGGGAAACTCTGGTTCGAACCCAGTCAGTCTGAAATGTCTGTCTGTCTGTCTGTGGAGGACAATGAGAGAACTAGATATCACCCCCCCCCCCTCTCTACAATGAACAGACCATTTCTAAATCATCTATTACTCTCAGATTGGATTCACGATCATCTCTTCAGCTTCCATTTTGATAGGCTTGGCTTTCTTTATTCCCGTCACTCTCTCCCGCCCTCCCCCTTTCTCTCGCCCTCCCTCCCCCCTCTCTCTTTCTCTCTCTGTGATGAGTGGCGTCTGAGAGCCCAGCAGGAGAGCCAGAGATAATCAAAGGGACATCAGAGATGTTTCACCCCCGCGCCCATCCCTCTCTTTCTTTCTCTCCCTCCTCCATCCTTCTCTACACCGCCTGTCTGCCTCTCCACCTATCAAGGCATCTTTCTCCTAGGGACATTTTTCTTCCCTTTTTCTCTCTCTCTCTCTCTCTCTCTCTCACACACTGGTATAAACCAGTGTTCCAGTGGTGTAAATGCTTCTTTCCCCCATTTAAAGGCTACTTACCATTTAAAAGCCTGCTATCCAGGTCCTGTGGAAGAGGCAGAAGAGAGTGAGTCTCCCAGCCCACAGTAAACCTCCCTCAGTGCTGATCAGAGACAGTGATATGGCGAGATACAGTCGGATACAAAACCTCAATCGTTTCCTTCCTTGTCTGAACATATCTTATCGCACGACTATCCTGTTAATGAACTGCGTCGTGGATCAAATGGCTGCGAGCTGTGGGAGAGTAGATGATCAGGGACTGGTTGGTTTCCACTTCAGAGACAGACGGAGGGAGAGAGAGAGGGAGAGAGGGAGAACACACACACAGATACCTAAGGAGAAACATCCACAGTCACACGTTACCATGTTTGTGAGTTATACCAAAGGGTTGGGTCAGGGTGCTGAGATTTACAGATGTGTCCATGTGTAAAGACAATGGGGAAGTACTGTGGATACAGTAAGACAGGGAAAGAGAGGGAGGGAAAGCTCCTATTCTTCATCCACCAATGGGATTTGTTCTCTCCTCTCTCCTGGGCCCCTTTCATGCGCCCATGGACAGGCCTCTCCCCCCTTCTCTCCTCTCCCCTCGTGTGGGTGTTCAAAGCAGGGTGTCAGGAGCAACGTTTCATCCAGGGGCTGAGAATATAGAACCCTAGTAACCCACCAGAGGCCTTTCTCTCTCTCTCTCTCTCTCTGTCAGTGGCAAAGTTATTGTACTTGCGGAGCGGCATTAATATTACAAATACATTCTAATGACAACAAAAGGCTCACTTGGTCGCGGTCGCAGGCACTGATACTGCTTCTCCTCCATTGGGCAAGAGAAATGACTATTGTAGGCCTACACGCACACTGTTGTATGCTAATACCGCCACTGGGGAGGACCTGAGAAGGAATGATGTGTCACAACGTAGACAATCTGTTACATGACAGACACTGCAGCTAAACCTGGGTGTATGGAGCCTGGTTTCACTAAGTGGGTTCCATCTATGGTAGAAATTGGTTCAAATGCTCAGTTCGTAATATTACTCTTACTAGCCCTGTTTATATCTGGTACTAACATAAGTCCTTTGTTCTGATCTTGTCTACATTATGATTGTGCCCATATTGCTTTGTGGGACGATGGTTGGTTTACTAACACTCATATTCAATCGGAGGATTGTTGAGCACGGTAACTGGGTGGATGTGTAGAAGAAATTGAGAGAATAAATTGACAACTCATCTCCTCCAATACAATCCTTTATTTACAGCAATCCTTGCGTCACTGTCAGATTCTCAGTCCGTTTCTCTGTTCGATGTGTTCCTGCTGACAGTTACACACAGACATGGGTCGGGTTCAAGCAGGCACAATTAGGAAGAAACATTGTTGGTCCAATTTTTTTCATTTCCCATTTCAAACTGGTTTATTTCTCCCCGTTTTGTGCCTTCTGAACACAACCATAGTCTGTCTCTCTGGTCTGTGCATCTGTCTCTCTCAAAACACACACACAAATTAGCCCAGCCAAAGCACCGTAAGGCCTAGCTAGCACGGGATGGGACTACGGGTAAATTCCATTTCTATTCCGTCTTCTCAGGAGAAGTTTTGGCTGAATACCATTTCAAGATTTGAAGCCTGCTGTTTTGTTCAGTGAGGATTTGTTCCCTTCCCAAAATGGACTAAATTAAGTTGTGTCCAATCCTGCTATCTACAGTAGGCTACCTCTCTCACTCCTCTCAGAGACTGTGCAACCAGAGGAATAGATCTCTTTACAACACATCCGACCCCATGACAGCGGAGTGGGACGTTTCCATGGTGACAAACACAGACGTGACCAGGGTGTATTCAGGAAGGTGAGATGTTCAAACTTCGCAGAGAGAAATGTAACGAATAGAGCAGACTCGCTTCCCTAGCCTTCAAGACAATCATATTTTTTTATCCACAACACGTTTCTACGCGCAGGTTTTGTAATGTTGCAGCCGAACGTGACTCTGGAGAGTACTATCTTCAACAGGCTCCAGGTAGAAGCTGCCCTTAGGAACAGATCTAGGATCAGATTACCTATCCTTAATCATATCTTAACCATTAGAGGACTACTTCTTCCTACCCCCATCAAATGGTACAATTCCCATCTCAAAGGAGGAAGTAACAAACCAAAATAGCAGAGGAAAAAATAAAATCTCAAATAAAGATGATATTGTATATGTTGTAATCTATCTATATATGAAATGGGCTCAGCATATGTACATTATTTTGTCTTTTTTTGAATGCATAGTAACTTTGCAGACCAAAAGGTGTGTGGATAATGCATTATACAATACAAGCAACTCTCGGTTCCAGCACCTCTCTGTTCCAGCATGCCTCCTGAGTTAAATAAATAAGATCCTTCATTCATGACCATGACATAGGGGAGAGGTGAAAGGGCAAGGGGCATGACCTCTCACGAAAGGGAGGGAGAGGGAATGATGAGGATGATAATAAAATAATAAATTTTATTTATAAATGCCTTTCAAAACAGCCAAGGACACTACGTCATTAAATATGATGGTAAGATGAAGAAGAAGCATTTGTCTGAAAGTTATTTTTAGGAAACAGGCTATATATGTGTATATATATATATATATATGTATGTATGTATATATATATATATATATATATGTATGTATATACAGTGGGGCAAAAAAGTATTTAGTCAGCCACCAATTGTGCAAGTTCTCCCACTTAAAAGATGAGAGAGGCCTGTAATTTTCATCATAGGTACACTTCAACTATGACAGACAAAATGAGAAAAAAATCCAGAAAATTACATTGTAGGATTTTGAATGAATTTATTTGCAAATTATGGTGTAAAATAAGTATTTGGTCAATAACAAAAGTTTCTCAATACTTTGTTATATACCCTTTGTTGGCAATGACAGAGGTCAAACGTTTTCTGTAAGTCTTCACAAGGTTTTCACACACTGTTGCTGGTATTTTGGCCCATTCATCCACGCAGATCTCCTCTAGAGCAGTGATGTTTTGGGGCTGTTGCTGGGCAATACAGACTTTCAACTCCCTCCAAAGATTTTCTATGGGGTTGAGATCTGGAGACTGGCTAGGCCACTCCAGGACCTTAAAATGCTTCTTACGAAGCCACTCCTTCGTTGCCCGGGCGGTGTGTTTGGGATCATTGTCATGCTGAAAGACCCAGCCACGTTTCATCTTCAATGCCCTTGCTGATGGAAGGGTGTTTTCACTCAAAATCTCACGATACATGGCCCCATTCATTCTTTCCTTTACACGGATCAGTCGTCCTGGTCCCTTTGCAGAAAAACAGGCCCAAAGCATGATGTTTCCACCCCCCTTTTTCACAGTAGGTATGGTGTTCTTTGGATGCCACTCAGCATTCTTTGTCCTCCAAACACGACGAGTTGAGTTTTTACCAAAAAGTTATATTTTGGTTTTATCTGACCATATGACATTCTCCCAATCTTCTTCTGGATCATCCAAATGCTCTCTAGCAAACTTCAGACGGGCCTGGACATGTACTGGCTTAAGCAGGGGGACATGTCTGGCACTGCAGGATTTTAGTCCCTGGCAGCATAGTGTGTTACTGATGGTAGGCTTTGTTACTTTGGTCCCAGCTCTCTGCAGGTCATTCACTAGGTCCCCCCGTGTGGTTCTGGGATTTTTGCTCACCGTTCTTGTGATCATTTTGACCCCACAGGGTGAGATCTTGCGTGGAGATCCACATCGAGGGAGATTACCAGTGGTCTTGTATGTCTTCCATTTCCTAATAATTGCTCCCACAGTTGATTTCTTCAAACCAAGCTGCTTACCTATTGCAGATTCAGTCTTCCCAGCCTGGTGCAGGTCTACAATTTTGTTTCTGGTGTCCTTTGACAGCTCTTTGGTCTTGGCCATAGTGGAGTTTGGAGTGTGACTGTTTCAGGTTGTGGACAGGTGTCTTTTATACTGATAACAAGTTCAAACAGGTGCCATTAATACAGGTAACGAGTGGAGGACAGAGGAGCCTCTTAAAGAAGAAGTTACAGGTCTGTGAGAGCCAGAAATCTTGCTTGTTTGTAGGTGACCAAATACTTATTTTCCACCATAATTTGCAAATAAATTCATAAAAAATCCTACAATGTGATTTTCTGGATTTTTTTTCTCATTTTGTCTGTCATAGTTGAAGTGTACCTATGATGAAAATTACAGGCCTCTCATCTTTTTAAGTGGGATAACATGCACAATTGGTGGCTGACTAAATACTTTTTTGCCCCATTGTATATACACACATACATACGTATGTGTATATATACTGTATATATATATATATATATATACACACACACACATACGTATGTATATATATATATATATATACAGTTGAAGTCGGAAGTTTACATACAACCTAAGTCAAATTCAGTTTTTCACAATTCCTGACATTTAATCCTAGTAAAAATACCTTGTTTTAGGTCAGTTTATTTTAAGAATGTGAAATGTCAGAATAATAGTAGAGAGTGATTTATTTCAGCTTTTCTTTCATCACATTCCCAGTGGGTCAGAAGTTTACATACACTCAATTAGTATTTGGTAGCATTGCCTTTAAATGGTTTAACTTAGGTCAAACGTTCCGCGTAGCCTTCCACAAGCTTCCCACAATAAGTTGGGTGAATTTTGTCCCATCCCTCCTGACAGAGCTGGTGTAACTGAGTCAGGTTTGTAGGCCTCCTTGCTCGCACACACTTTTTCAGTTCTGCCCACAAATGTTCTATAGGATTGAGGTGAGGGCTTTGTGATGGCCACTCCAATACCTTGACTTTGTTGTCCTTTAGCCATTTTGCCACAACTTTGGAAGTATGCTTGGGGTCATTATCCATTTGGAAGACCCATTTGCGACCAAGCTTGAACTTCCTGACTGATGTCTTGAGATGTTGCTTCAGTAAATCCACCTAATTTTCCTCCCTCATTCTGCCATCTATTTTGTGAAGTGCACCAGTCCCTCCTGCAGCAAAGCACCCCACAACATGATGTTGCCAACCCCGTGCTTCACGGTTGGGATGGTGTTCTTCGGCATACAAGCCTCCCCCTTTTTCCTCCAAACATAATGATGGTCATTATGGCCAAACAGTTCTATTTTTGTTTCATCAGTCAAGAGGACATTTCTCCAACAAGTATGATCTTTGTCCCCATGTGCATTTGCAAACTGTAGTCTGGCTTTTTTATGGCGGTTTTGGAGCAGTGGCTTCTTCCTTGCTGAGCGGCCTTTCAGGTTTTGTTGATATAGGACACGTTTTACTGTGGATATAGATACTTATGTACCCGTTTCCTCCAGCATCTTCACAAGGTCCTTTGCTGTTGTTCTGGGATTGATTTGCACTTTTCGCACCAAAGTACGTTCATCTCTAGGAGACAGAATGCGTCTCCTTCCTGAGCGGTTTGACAGCTGTGTGGTCCCATGGTGTTTATACTTGCGTACTATTGTTTGTACAGATGAACGTGGTACCTTCATGCGATTGGAAATTGGATGAACCAGACGTGTGGAGGTCTACAATTGTTTTTCTGAGGTGTTGGGAATAACAGAAGAAATCAGCCATGATGTAAAGCAAAGACGCACTGAGTTTGAAAGTAGGCCTTCAAATACATCCACAGGTACACCTCCAATTGACTCAAATGATGTCAATTAGCCTATCAGAAGATTCTAAAGCCATGACATAATTTTCTGGAATTTTCCAAGCTGTTTAAAGGCACAGTCAACTTAGGGTATGTAAACTTCTGTTGGAAAAATGACTTGTGTCATGCACAAAGTAGTTGTCCTAACCGACTTGCCAAAATTATAGTTTGTTAACAAGAAATTTGTGCAGTGTTTGAAAAACGAGTTAAAGTAACTCCAACTGTATATATATATATATATATATGTATGTATGTATGTATGTATGTGTGTGTATATGTGTGTGTATATGTGTATATATATGTATGTATGTGTATACAAACATTTAGATCTGAAACTGTCTCAAGCACCAAACTATTATGAAAGTGAATGCACCACGACAGTGGCACCAAGCAGAGTGAATGGGACATTTTCCTCTACACTCATATTTAAACTCAGATGCCCCCCATTTTTTTGACCTGTAGAATAGAGCAGTGTCCCTTTAACCCATTAATCACATGGTCACACCCATCCCCTTCTATGGTCGTTATTATGATGTTCCCCTAATGGTAACATTTTCTTTTAGCCTTTGTTCATCCCTCCATCTCCCCTCCTTTCTAGCTGATGTCTCTCTGCACCTCTTGATCATCGTTAGGGGACGGGTGGGTGGTGGGTGTGTATTAGGCCTGAACCCCAGACTGAATACTTCAGTTACCATAGCCTGAGGGATGACAATGAAATCAATGGGTCATAAGATAAACCACCACCACCTCCCTTCCCTGGGTCTTGTCCGTCCTTATACATAATTTCCTATCCCCTAAAGCACTCGGTGTGGTGTCACTGTCTTCAGAGAATTTTTAAAAAGAGGTATAGAAAACGTACACGTAGCAGTTCCTAAAGTTGAATCCTAACTAGTGCAGAACAATACAAGCCACTGAGAACAGCTAGTCAGGGGAGGAAACACCGAGTAAAACGGAGCTGTGGTTTTTACTTTCCACAACTTATTTCTTCTTTTTACTTTTGAGATCTCTTCTTTTTTTCAGCTAGCACCATCTGTACACAAATACAGGAGCAATGGTTCCGATTTCGAAGTGTTCGCAAGGCACTTGTCTTTCACACACAAGGTTGGTTTTCTTTTCTTTTCTGTCGTTCTTTTCTCTTTTTTCCCTACGTGTCTATAGCTGTCTGTCAGCCAGTCCTTATTCAAAGCAAGCACAACTTTATTTACAAACTTCATCTCCAACAACTCCTCAGTAAAAGTGCTCTTCCTGTCAGGTGGGAGATATACTCCTCATTTAAAAATAAAAAAAACAACCTCTCTTCCTCCTCTTCATTCTCTTCTTCATCCTCCTCCTCTCCCTCCCTCGCTCCCTGTCCCGCTGCTTAAAAAAATATTCATCTTTAGTGTCTGCCTTTGTTCTTCTGCACCTCCTCAAGGAAATCACTCCCTCCGCTCCTTCCCTCTCTCTGCTGTTGTATCCGAGCTGCTCCAAGTTCCTTGAGTCCTAACGGTCCTAGCGGAGGTGTGGTCCGCCCGTGGGTCTACCTGCGGCAGCAGGTGACGTCGAAGCAGGTGACCATCATGAGGTGAGCCTTGCAGAAGTTGACCCTGGTTTCCAGTCTGTCTGTCATCACCTCTAGAGCCTCCAGGTACTCCAGAGAGTCCACCTCAAACGTCTGCTGCAGGTCAACTATGGGGAGAGGACAGAGAGACGATATGTTACAACCAGGGGCAGAGACAGGAACAGAGAGACGGACAGGGACAGAAGCCTTGTTTATACCTGGTGCTAGCATGCATATTTGATCTGATCCACATTGTAGCCGCATCTTTGTATAAGAAGAAAATGTAAACATGTGCCCTGATTAATACAATATGAAAATAAAATAAAGAATAATAATATGTATGTATATATATATGTGGGTATGTACAGTGGGGCAAAAAATTATTTAGTCAGCCACCAATTTCTCCCACTTAAAAAGATGAGAGAGGCCTGTGATTTTCATCATAGGTACACTTCAACTATGACAGACAAAATGAGAAGAAAAAAATCCAGAAAATCACATTGTAGGATTTTTAATGAATTTATTTGCAAATTATGGTGGAAAATAAGTATTTGGTCACCTACAAACAAGCAATATTTCTGGCTCTCACAGACCTGTAACTTCTTCTTTAAGAGGCTCCTCTGCTCTCCACTCGTTACCTGTATTAATGGCACCTGTTTGAACTTATCAGTATAAAAGACACCTGTCCACAACCTGAAACAGTCACACTCCAAACTCCACTATGGCCAAGACCAAAGAGCTGTCAAAGGACACCAGAAACAAAATTGTAGACCTGCGCCAGGCTGGGAAGACTGAATCTGCAATAGGTAAGCAGCTTGGTTTGAATAAATCAACGGTGGGAGCAATTATTAGGAAATGGAAGACATACAAGACCACTGATAATCTCCCTCGATCTGGGGCTCCACGCAAGATCTCACCCCGTGGGGTCAAAATGATCACAAGAACGGTGAGCAAAAATCCCAGAACCACACGGGGGGACCTAGTGAATGATCTGCAGAGAGCTGGGACCAAAGTAACAAAGCCTACCATCAGTAACACACTATGCTGCCAGGGACTAAAATCCTGCAGTGCCAGACATGTCCCCCTGCTTAAGCCAGTACATGTCCAGGCCCATCTGAAGTTTGCTAGAGAGCATTTGGATGATCCAGAAGAAGATTGGGAGAATGTCATATGGTCAGATGAAACCAAAATATAACTTTTTGCTAAAAACTCAACTCGTCGTGTTTGGAGGACAAAGAATGCTGAGTTGCATCCAAAGAACACCATACCTACTGTGAAGCATGGGGGTGGAAACATCATGCTTTGGGGCTGTTTTTCTGCAAAGGGACCAGGACGACTGATCCGTGTAAAGGAAAGAATGAATGGGGCCATGTATCGTGAGATTTTGAGTGAAAACCTCCTTCCACCAGCAAGGGCATTGAAGATGAAACGTGGCTGGGTCTTTCAGCATGACAATGATCCCAAACACACCGCCCGGGCAACGAAGGAGTGGCTTCGTAAGAAGCATTTCAAGGTCCTGGAGTGGCCTAGCCAGTCTCCAGATCTCAACCCCGTAGAAAATCTTTGGAGGGAGTTGAAAGTCCGTGTTGCCCAGCAACAGCCCCAAAACATCACTGCTCTAGAGGAGATCTGCATGGAGGAATGGGCCAAAATACCAGCAACAGTGTGTGAAGACTTACAGAAAAAATTTGACCTCTGTCATTGCCAACAAAGGGTATATAACAAAGTATTGAGATAAACTTTTGTTATTGACCAAATACTTATTTTCCACCATAATTTGCAAATAAATTCATAAAAAATCCTACAATGTGATTGTCTGTCATAGTTGAAGTGTACCTATGAGTGTAAATTACATTATGAAAATTACAGGCCTCTCATCTTTTTAAGTGGGAGAACTCGCACAATTGGTGGCTGACTAAATACTTTTTTGCCCCAGTGTGTGTGTGTGTGTGTGTGTGTGTGTGTGTGTGTGTGTGTGTGTGTGTGTGTGTGTGTGTGTGTGTATGTATGTATGTATATATATATTATATTATACACATACGTATACATACACACACATACATATTTTTGGGAAATTGTTCAAATAAAAAACGAAATAACTGAAACATAATTAGTCAGACTCTTTTCTAAGCACCTTTGGCAGAGATTAGAGCCTTGAGTCTTCTTTGGTATGATGCTAAAAGCTTGGCACACCTGTATTTGGGGAGTTTCTCCCATTCTTTTCTGCAGACCCTCTCAAGCTCTGTCAGGTTGGATGGGGAGTGTCGCTGCACAGGTATTTTCAGGTCTCTCCAGAGATGTTCGATCGGGTTCAAGTCCGGGCTCTGGCAGGGCCATTCAAGGACAATCAGAGACTTTCCCCGAAGCCACTCCTGGCTGTGTGCTTAGGATCGTTGTCCTGTTGGAAGGCTAACCTTCACCCCAGGTCTTGAGTGCTCTGGAGCAGGTTTTCACCATGGATCTCTCTGTACTTTGCTCCGTTAATCTTTCCATCGCTCCTGATTAGTCTCCTAGTCCCTGCTCCTGAAAAATATATCCACAGCATGATGCTGCCACCACCATGCTTCACCGTAGGGATGGTGCCAGGTGTCCTTCAGAAGTGATGCTTGGCATTCAGGACAAAGAGTTCCATCTTGGTTTCATCAGACCAGAGAATCTTTTTTTCTTCCATGGTCTGAGAATCTTTAGGTACCTTAAGGCAAACTCCAAGCGGGCTGTCATGTGCCTTTTACAGAGGAGTGGCTTCCGTCTGGCTACTCTTCTGCAGAGAAGGTTGTCTTTCTGGACCGATCTCCCATCTCCACAGAGGAACTTTGGAGGTCTGTCAGAGTGACCATCGGGTTCTTGGTCACCTGTGGAACCTTATATAGACAGGTGTGTTCCTTTCCAAACCATGTCCAATCAATTGAATTTACCACAGCTGGACTCACTGTGACTATTGTGTCTAAAGCATTGACTACTGTAATAGTGCTATGCCCAGGCCTAAACCCTGATTGGTTTACATTCTAAATACATTTCTCAGATAAAAAAACAGCAAAGTTGTACATTTACCAAGGATTCAAGAATCTTAGCTTAACAAGGAAGCCTTGAAATGGGGCAATAAGGTCACTACTTTCCCAGCCCTTATGGCGTGGCAGCACAAGAGCTGATTTTCCATACTATTAGAATATTTCCTGATAATGTTACATAAAAAATGTGGGTTATTGAGACAACAATGATGGGCGCTGCACACTTAAGCAGACCATGATCCAATTGGTCGGTCCCTGTAGATTTCTTGTTGTCTATTGCTATCAAAGCATCCAGGACTTTAATTTCTGTAAATAGCCATGTCCAGAGTGACCTAAGGGATTGTAACATACTCTGTTTCACAGAAACATGGCTCTCTCGGGATATGCTGTCGGAGTCAGTACAGCCACCTGGATTCTTTGTACGTTGTGCTGATAGGAATAAACATCTTTCCGGGAAGAAGATGGGCGGGGGTGTATGTTTCATGACTAACGACTCATGGCGTAATTGTAACAACATACAGAAACTGAAGTCCTTTTGTTCACCTGACCTAGAATTCCTGACAATCAAATGCCGACCGTATTATCTCCCAAGAGAATTATCCTCGGTCATTGTCAAAGCCGTGTATACCCCCCTCAAGCCGATACCATGGCGGCCCTCAAGGAACTTCACTGGACTTTATGCAAACTGGAAACCAAATATCCTGAGGTTGCATTCATTGTACCTGGGCATTTTGACAAAGCAAATTTGAGAACAAGGCTGCTTCAATTATATCAGCATATTGACTGCAGCACTCACACTGGCAAAACTCTGTATCACTGCTACTCTAACTTCCAAGATGCATACAAGGCCCTCCCCCGCCCTCCTTTCGGCAAATCTGACCACGACTTCATTTTGCTCCTCCCTTCCTATAGGTAGAAACTCAAACAGGATGTACCCGTGCTAAGAACTATTCAACGCTGGTCTGACCAATCGGAATCAATGCTTAAAAATTATTTTGATCACGCAGACTGGTACATGTTCCGGGTAGCCTCAGAGAATAATATTGAGGTATTTGGTGAGTGAAGTTATAAGGAAATGCATAGGAGATGTGGTACCCACTGTGACTATTAAAACCTACCCTAACCAGAAACCGTGGATAGATGGCGGCCTTTGCTTAAAACCAAAAGCACAAACCAACACATTTAACCATGGAAAGGTTTATTCGGAATATGGCCGAATAAAACAGTGTAGTTATTCCCTCCGCGAGGCAATCAAACAAGCCAAATGTCAGTATAGAGACAAAGTGGAGTCACAATTCAACAGCTCAGACACGAGACGTATGTGGCAGGGTCTACAGACAATCACGGAGTACAAAAGGAAAACCAGCCACGCCACGGACACCAACGTCTTACTTCCAGGCAAACTGAACATCTTCTTTGCCCGCTTTGAGGATAATACACTGCCACCGACGCGGACAGCTACTAAGGACTGTGGGCTCTCCTTCTCCTTGGCCGACGTAAGTAAGATATTTAAACGTGTTAACACTCGCAAGGCTGCCGACCCAGACGGCATCCCTAGCTGCGTCCTCATAGCATGCGCAGACCAGCTGGCTGGTGTGTTTACGGACATATTCAATCTCTCCCTATCCCAGGATGCACGGGTACATCCTGTTCAAGATGGCCACCATTGTTCCTGTACCCAAGAAGGAAAAGGTAACTGAACTAAATGACTATCGTAGCACACACTTCTGTCATCATGAAGTGCTTTGAGAGGCTAGTCAAGGGCCATATCACCTACACCTACCTGTCACCCTAGACCCACTTCAATTTGCTTACCGCCCCAATAGGTCCACAGACGATGCAATCGCCATAACACTGCACACTGCCCTATCCCATCTGGACAAGAGGAATACCTATGTAAGAATGCTGTTCATTGACTATAGCTTAGCATTCAACACCACAGTATCCTCCAAGCTCATCATTAAGCTTGAGGCCCTGGGTCTCAACGGCGCCCTGTGCAATTGGGTCCTGGTCTTCCTGATGGGCCTCCCCCAGGTGGTGAAGGTAGGTACCAACATCTCTTACTTTGCTGATCCTCAACACTGGAGCCCCACAATGGTGCGTGCTCATCCCCTTCCTGTACTCCCTGTTCATCAAATTTGCAGACGACACGACAGTAGTAGGCTTGATTACCTACAGGGATTAGGTGAGGGCACTCGGAGTGTAGTGCCAGCAAAACAACCTCTCACTCAACATCAACAAAACAAAGGAGATAATCGTGGACTTCAGGAAAAAGCAGAGGGAGAACCCCCTATCCACATCTACGGGACAGCAGTGGAGAAGGTGGAAAGTTTCAAGTTCCTCGTACACATCACAGACAAACTGAAATGGTCCACCCACACAGACAGTGTGGTGAAGAAGGCGCAACAGCCCCTCTTCAACTTCAGGAGGCTGAAGATATTTGGCTTGAATATAGACTTGACATCATTGGCCACTTTAATAAATGGATAACTAGTCACTTTAATAATGCTACTTTAATAATGTTTACATATCTTGCATTACTTATCTCATATGTATATACTGTATTTTATATAATCTATTGCATCTTGCCTATGCCGCTCTGTCATTGCTTATCCATATATGTATATGTATATATTATTATTCCATTACTTACTTAGATTTGTGTGTATTATGTAGTTGTTGTGGAATTGTTAGATTGCTGCACTGTCGGAACTAGAAGCACATGCATTTCGCTACATTTTATGTGACCAATAAAATGTGATTTCATTTGAAGAAAAACGGACTATAATTTCTCTCTCTCACGTTTCCACTATCAGCATCCAGCCCAATATCATTCTGAATAGGCTAGACGTTCTTTCAAAGCGATAGTCCGCTGAAATAAAATGGTGATTAATGCATCAGTGATGACATTTTTTTCCGTAATGAGGCAAGTGTCTGAATTAATTTGTTGTGGCAGAGAGGAGAAAGTAGAGCCCTTCAGAATTTAGCCAGTTTCCCATTACAACCCGAAAGAGTGGTTACATAATAATCAGATTTAGCCTTTCTGGTTTGTCTTACACAATGATTCCTCAGTTGCTTAAAAGCTTGCCAGTCCCAGACCTAAGCCTGTGTTCCTGGCCTTGACCCAAGTATCCTCTCTTATGAATGACTTCTGAAAATTCCATAGTGTACCAGGCATTCAATCTACCTTTAACCTTTCATTTTTGAAGGGCACATGATTATCCACAATAGTGTTGAAGACTCAAAGCTAAATCAACTTCAGGGATATCTGAAGGTCACTAAAATAAAGCCTGTTCATTGAAGTTTTTAAAGTTCCTCTTTGTGATGACTCAAGGCTTAGATTTTTCTATTCTCACATCTGTAACACGAACAACTGCGCAATGGGCACTAATGTCTTGGGTGAAGGCAACAGTAGGAACATATTTCTTAGGTGTATTTGTTAAAATAAGCTCAATTAGAGTTGACTTTGAGGGATCTTTTGGGTTGGGCCGTGTAGGCTTAGTCACCAGTTGGGTTTGGTTTAGATCATTACACATCTTTTAGATTGTCTGAAGCTTGCATTTCCCAATCATAATTTAAGTCACCCAGGATAATAACTTCTGATTTAGTAAAAGAAGACAACACACTAGTTAACTTTTCGAGTGCAAAAAGTCTTAAAGATAGTAACAACAAAAAAATTGTCAAGGGAAAGATATTATTTATTATATATTTTTTTAAATAAAAATGGCCACTCCACCGCCTCTACCATGTCTGTCAACTCCAAACACATTATAACCCTCAATATTAATATCAGAGTCCAGAATGTCCCCAGAGATCCAAGTTTCAGTCAATACCAAAATGTCCAGATTCGTCTGCATAGCCCAGATCTTGATGTAATCCAGTTTAGGAAGTAAGCTCCTAAAGTTCAGATGTATCAACCCAAGTCCTTTACGATTTTTAATGTCACATGGAAACTCAAACAATCTACGTTAAATAGGCGGTTGCAGGCCCTGTCTGATGGTTGATATAGTTGGTAAGGCTATAAGAATGCATAGAACTGCATCATTTGGTCGGTCTATCCCTATTCGTATGAGTAGAAATTGGAATTACTTTTCCAAGGTTAGCACCACAGGGCCTGAGGCCGCAGCCAATGTCAATATGAGGAACTCAGAGTAACCAATGATGAAATGCTATAAACGGACTTACATAGGAATTTGGTTGCTATCGCGCAAAAGCCCAGGCCCTGATTTGAAAACCGAGGGGTATTCAAGTTTGTGGAATTCCCATTTGAACCAAAAGCACTGGGTGAGTAGACCACAGTTGGCTTCTGTTTTGAGCTAACAATAGCAGATCTAAGAGTGGAGTTCAAATGAATGGGTACAAGATTAAAGCTGACAATACCCCTGGAAGTATAGACAGCAGTGCGGCAATAACGCATAGAACGAATGGGAGGTATTACCTGAGCGGGGCTTGGTCTGTCTGAGTCAATATCTTAATGCTGCCTTGAAATGTGAGGAGATGATCCAGGCTCCTAGATCTACAGTGCATGTGGAAAGTATTCCGACCTCTTTCATTTTTACACATTTTGTTACGTTACAGTCTTACTCTAAAATGTATTCAATCATTTTTTCCCTCATCAATCTACACACAATACCCCATAATGACAAAGCAAAAAAATAAAAAACAGAATATTATTTACCTTATTTAGACCCTTTGCTCAGGTGCATCCTGTTTCCATTGATCATCCTTGATGTTTCTACAACTTGATTGGAATCCACCTGTGGTAAATTCAATTGATTGGACACCTATATAAAGGTGCCACAACTGACAGTGCATGTCAGAGCAAAAACCAAGCCATGAGGTTGAAGGAATTGTCCGAGACAGGATTGTGCAAGGCACAGATCTGGGGAAGGGTACCAAAACAATTCTGAAGCATTGAAGGTCCCCAAGAACACAGTGGACTCCATCATTCTTGAATGGAAGAAGTTTGGAACCACCAAGACTCTTCCTAGAGCTGGCCACCCGGCCATACTTAGCAATCGGGGGAGAGGGCCTTGGTCAGGGAGGTGACCAAGAACATGCGGGTCACTCTGGCAGAGCTCCAGAGTTCCTCTATGGAGATGGGAGAACCTTCCAGAAGGACAACCATCTCTGCAGCACTCCACCAATCAGGCCTTTATGGTAGAGTGGCTTGGCAGAAGCCACTCCTCAGTAAAAGGCACATGACAGTCCACTTGGAGTTTGCCAAAAGGCACCTAAATGACTCTCAGACCATGAGAAACAAGATTCTCTGGTCTGATGAAACCAAGATTGAACTCTTTGGCCTGAATGCCAAGTGTCACTTCTGAAGGAAACCTGGCACCATCCCTACGGTGAAGCATGGGGGTGGCAGCATCATGCTGTCGGGATGTTTTTCAGCAGCAGGGACTGATAAACTAGTCAGGATCGAGGGAAAGATGAATGGAGCAAAGTACAGAGAGATCCTTGATGAAAACCTGCTCCAGAGCGCTCAGGACCTCAGACTGGGGCGAATGAACAGGACAACAACCCTAAGCACATAACCAAGTCTCTGAATGTCCTTGAGTGGCCCAGCCAGAGCCTGGACTTGAACCCAATAGAAACATCTCTGAGAGACCTGGGAAAAGCTGTGCAGTGAACCTCCCCATCCAACCTGACAGAACTTGAGAGGATAAGAAGACTCAAGGCTGTAATCGCTGCGAAAAGGTGCTTCAACAAGTACTGTGTGTAGATTGATGAGGGAAAGAAAATATTTCACCTATTTTAGAATAAGGCTGTAACGTAGCAAAATGTGGAGAAGGGAAGGGGTCTGAATACTTTCCGAATGCACTGAACCAATATTGCGTGCCACTTCTTCTGTTGACAAATATCACCAGCAGCTATGAGTGTAATCCAACTCTGCCATATGTGCCTTTATGAGTTTATTAAACGGATCAATATCAGCTGGTATGTCAGCTATGAGATGTACTTATGTGTTATATGATGCTCCGTCTGACAGGTCTGAGCAATGGAACAGAGATTTGATATTGGAGACAAGGGGGAGATTGTGTGTGTGTGTGTGTGTGTGTGTGTGTGTGTGTGTGTGTGTGTGTGTGTGTGTGCGCGCGCGTTCACCACAGCCATATTATAGCGAGGTAGGGGCTTTGACTGTGTAGCCAGACAGAAGGTATTATCAACAAGATTACTGTAGGTGTTAAGGTTTTGTGTGTGACTGCAGTACAAGTATCACACACACACACACACACTCGCATAAACTTACATTCGGTGGTCCATTTCTCTGGCTCCAACATCAGGTGCTGCTTGGTCTGCTCCAGCTCTTTCTTCAGCCAGTCGTACTTGGCTCGGACCTCGGAGATCCGCTGCTGCCTGTGCTCCAAGGTCTTCAGCTTAGCACTGAGATAAACCACCTCCTGATGGAGACACAGAGAGAGGAGAGGGGGAGAAGGGAGAGAGAGAGAGAGAGAAATAAGAGAGGGAGAGATTGAAAAGGAGAGCGAGATGTCGGGGGATTTTAAAGAAAGAAATTAAGTAAGAAAGAAAGAAAAGGTGAGAGAGAGAAATAAAAAAAATGAATAAAGAGAGAGAGGGTCAGAGAGAGAGAGGGTCAGAGAGAGAGGGTCAGAGAGAGAGAGGGTCAGAGAGAGAGGGTCAGAGAGTGAGGGTCAGAGAGTGAGAGGGTCAGAGAGAGAGGGTCAGAGAGTGAGGGTCAGAGAGTGAGAGGGTCAGAGAGAGAGAGGGTCAGAGAGAGAGGGTCAGAGAGAGAGGGTCAGAGAGTGAGAGGGTCAGAGAGAGAGAGGGTCAGAGAGAGAGGGTCAGAGAGAGAGGGTCAGAGAGAGAGGGTCAGAGAGAGAGGGTCAGAGAGAGAGAGGGTCAGAGAGAGAGGGTCAGAGAGAGAGGGTCAGAGAGAGAGGGTCAGAGAGAGAGAGGGTCAGAGAGAGAGGGATTGAGGGAGTAGGGGTCAGAGAGAGAGGGAGAAAGAGAGGGATTGAGGGAGTGCGTCTCAGGCGTTCAGCCAGACTGTGGGTCTGGAAAGAGAGTGTTGTGAGAGGATAGGAGTGCTATGTTGGCCAGGTAGATAAATACAGTCCACAGGAAAGGCCTGGCACCAAGTCCACGTCACTCCTTAAATCAACTACTTCTAAATCTATTACTATGAAACTATTTAACAGCAAGAAGAGGATGAGGTTGTTAAACCTTCCTGTGTTTTGAGCTAAGGCCGTGATTCAATCTGGTCGCGCGTTATAAGCAATGCAACTTTTAAAGGTAATGTTTCATTCGCCTTCACGGTAAACGCTGCATATGTCTGCTCAGTTGGAAATTCCCTTTAAAAGACACACAGCATATGATCTGCGATCAGATTTAATCCGGGCCTAAATGTCCTGGATACATTTTCCATTCCAAGATTTTTCTGAAATGTTTCTTTCCTCCTCCACCAACATCATCTCGCTCATCATCCTTCTCTCTTACTCTCTCTCCCCCCCCCCCCCTTTGTGTGTTCCCTTTCTCTCTCCCTCTCCTCTACCTCTCTCTCACCATCCATCTTTACCATATCCATCCAAATCAAACTTTATTTGTCACATGTGCCGAATACAACAAGTGTAGACCTTACTGTGAAATGCTTACTTACAAGCCCTTAACCAACATATTTACCAAAACAAACTAAAGTAAAAATAAAAAAAATTGTAAAAAGTAACACAATAATGAAGCTATATACTGGGGGTACCGAGTCAATGTGAGGGGGTACAGGCTAGTTGAGGTAATTTGCACATGTAGGTAGGGGTGAAGTGACTATGCATAGATAATAAACAACAAGTAGCAGCAGTGTACAAAACAAATGGAATGGGGTCAATCTAATAGTCCGGTGGCCATTTGATGAATTGTTCAGCAGTCTTATGGCTTGGGGGTAGAAGCTGTTATAAGGAGCCTTTTGGTGCTAGACTTGGCGCGCTGGTACCGCTTGCCCCAGACTTGTCACCCATTCTATAACTTGAGTGACTGGAGTCTCTGACAATTTTATGGGACTTCCTCTGACACCGCCTATTATATAGGTCCTGGTTGGCAGGAAGCTTGACCCCAGTGATGTACTGGGCCATACGCATTACCCTCTGTAACGCCTTACGGTCAGATGCCGAGCAGTTGCCATACCAGGCGGTGATGCAACCGGTCAGGATGCTCTAGATGGTGCAGCTGTAGAACTTTTTGAGGATCTGGGGACCCATGCCAAATCTTTTCAGTCTCCTGAGGTGGAAAGGTTTTTGTCATGCCCTCTTCACGACTGTCTTGGTGTGATTGGACCATGATAGTTTGTTGGTGATGTGGACACCAAGGAACTTGAAACTCTCAACCCACTCCAATACAGCCCCGTTGTTGTTAATGGGGGCCTGTTCGGCCCGTCTTTTCCTGTAGTCCACGATCAGCTCCTTTGTCTTGTTCACATTGAGGGAGAGGTTGGGAGTTGTGTTTGGACACGCAGTCGTGGGTGAACAGGGAGTACAGGAGTGGACTAAGTACACACCCCTGAGGGGCCCCAGTGTTGAGGATCAGCATGGCAGACGTGTTGTTCCTTACCCTTACCACCTGGGGGTGGTTCATCAGAAAGTCCAGGATCCAGTTGCAGAGGGAGGTATTTAGTCCCAGGGTCCTTAGCTTAGTGACAAGCTTCATGGGCACTATGGTGTTGAACACTGAGCTGTAGTCAATGAACGGCATTTTCACGTAAGTTTTCCTTTTGTCCAGGTGGAAAAGGGCAGTGGCGATTGAGATTGCATCATCTGTGCATCTGTTGGGGCTGTATGTGAATTGGAGTGGGTCTAGGGTATCCGGGAGGATGTGAACCATGACCAGCCTTTCAAAACACTTCATGGCTACCGATGTGAGTGCCACGGGGTGGTAATCATTTAGGCACAGGGCACAGGGACTATGGTGGTTTGCTTGAAACATATAGGTATTACAGACTCATTGAGGGAGAGGTTGAAAATGTCAGTGAAGACACTTGCCAGTTGGTCTGTGCTTGCTTTGAATACACGTCCTGGTAATCCATCTCGCCCCGCGGCTTTGTGAATGTTGACCTGTTTAAAGGTCTTGCTCACATCGATTACCGAGAGCATTGTCATTCAGTCATCCAGAACAGCTGATGCTCTCGTGCATGCCTTAGAGTTGCTTGCCTCGAAGTGAGCATGAAGGCATTTAGCTTGTCTGGTAGGCTCGCGTCACTGGGCAGCTCGCGTCTGGGTTTCCCTTTGTAGTCCCTAATAGTTTTCAAGCCCTGCCACATCCGACGAGCATCAGAGCCGGTGTAGTAGGATTCAATTAAAATAATGTATTGATGCTTTGCTTGTTTGATGGTTCGTCTGATGGCATAGCGGGATTTCTCATAAGCATACGGATTAGTGTCCCGCTCCTTGAAAGTGGCAGCTCTAGCATTTAGCTCGATGCCTGTAATCCATGGCTTCTGGTTGGGATATGTACGTACGGTCACTGTGGGGACGACGTCGTCGATGCACTTATTGATGAAGCCGATGACTGAAGTGGTATACTCTTCAATGACATTGGATGAATCCCGGAACATATTCCAGTCTGCTAGCAAAACAGTCCTGTAGCATAGCATCTGCGTCATCTGACCACTTCCGTATTGAGAGAGTCACTGGTACTTCCTGCTTTAGTTAATCAGGAGGATAGAATTATGGTCAGATTTGCCAAATGGAGTGTGGGGGAGAACTTTGTATGCATCTCTATGTGTGGAGTAAAGGTGGTCTAGAGTTTTTTTTTCTCTGGTTGCACATGTGACATGCTGGTAAAAATATGGTAAAACTGATTTAAGTTTGCCTGCATTAAAGTCCCCAGCTACTAGGAGTGCCGCTTCTGGATGAGCATTTTCTTAGTGCCAGCATCGGTCTGTGGTGGTAAATAGACGGCTACGAATAATATAGATGAGAACTCCCTTGCTAAATAGTGTGGTCTACAGCTTATCATAAGGTACTCTACCTCAGGCGAGCAATACCTCGAAACTTCTTTAATACCAGCTGCGTACCAGCTGTTATTGAGACACACACCCCCACCCCTCGTCTTACCAGACGTAGCACCTCTGTTCTGCCGGTGCATGGAAAATCCAGCCAGCTCTATATTATCTGTGTCATCGTTCAGCCACGACTCGGTGAAACATATTACAGTTCTTAATGTAACGTTGGTAGGATAATCGGAATCGTAGGTCATCAATTTAATTTTCCAATGATTCCATGTTAGCAAGTAGAATGGAAGGCAGTGGGAGTTTACTCGCTCGCCTACGGATTCTCAGAAGGCAGCCCGATCTGCGTCGTCTTTTCTTCACGCAAATGACTTGGATTTGGGCCTGTTCCCGGGAGAGCAGTATATCCTTCTTGCCGGACTTGTTAAAGGAGAAAGCTTCTTCCAGTCTGTGGTGAGTCATTCCAGTTCTGATGTCCAGAAGTTATTTTCAGTCATAAGAGACGGTAGAAGCAACATTATGTACAAAATAAGTTTTCAAAATAAAGTTACAAACAACGCAAAAAAACTAACAAAATAGCACAATTGGTCAGGTGCATGTAAAACGTCAGACATCCCGCCATCTTAACTCTTCGGCGCCATCCCTCTCTCTCTCACCTTGTTTCCTTTCTCTCTCCTCCTCTGCAGGCGCTCCACGTCGTCTATCTTGTAGACCTTTATCTCGAAGGGTTCTGTGGTTCCCCTGGGGGCGGGGCTTAGCGGGCCGTCTACCCAGCGTACGCTGGAGCTGATGGCGGGCTTCCTGATCAGAGAGGACGAGTCCAGGGTCAGGCTGGGAATCAGACGACGACGCTGGGTACCTGGACACACACACACACACACACACACACACACACACACACACACAGCAAAAGACACAGACGCATGCATGCACACAGTTAATGGGGACACCGGGAGAATAATACTTTTTGGTATTGTTGTTCCCATTTCAATTTCCATGTATATGCTTTATTCACATTATTGTGTTGCCAAAGCAACAATGTTGAACAATTCAACATTGAAAAACATATATCACAATAAAGGAAAACTAATATTTTGGTATTAGTTTCATTAGACCATTGTTGACATAGTTCCAAAATGTTTTGCTTGTCAGCAAATCATGTTTTCAAGATATGTAACCAGTGGTGTAGTGGAGGCTATACGCAGGTATACACCGTATACCCACTTTCACTGGGCATTGTGTATACTCACTTCTTAACCCCTACTTATACTTCTGATCGTGGACTTCAAGAAACAGCAGAGTGAGCACCCCCCTATCCACATCAACAGGACAGCAGTGGTGAAGGCGGAAAGCTTCAAGTTCCTCGGCGTACACATCACTGACAAAGTGAAATGGTCCACCCACACTGACAGTGTGGTGAAGAAGGCGCAACAGCACCTGGCTTGACACCTAAAACCCTCACAAACGTTTACAGATGCACAATTGAGTGTGTCACCGCCTGGTACGGCAACTGCACCGCCCGCAACTGAAGGGCTCTCCAGAGGGTGGTGTGGTCTGCCCAATGCATCACCAGGGGGCAAACTACCTACCCTCCAGGACACCTACAGCACCCGATGTCACAGGAAGGTCAAAAAGATCATCAAGGGCAACAACCACCCGAGCCACTACCTGTTCACCCCGCTATCATCCAGAAGGCCATCTCGAATCCCACCGTACCTTCACCGCTGTGCAATCTGGTTTCCGAGCCGGTCACGGGTGCACCTCAGCCACGCTCAAGATACTAAACGATATCATAACCGCCATCGATAAAAGACAGTACTGTGCGCCATCTTCATTGACCTGGCCAAGGCTTTCGACTCTGTCAATCACCATATTCTTATCGGCAGACTCAGTAGCCTCGGTTTTTCTAATGACTGCCTTGCCTGGTTCACCAACTACTTTGTAGACAGAGTTCAGTGTGTCAAATCAGAGGGCATGTTGTCCGGTCCTCTGGCAGTCTCCATGGGGGTGCCACAGGGTTCAATTCTCGGGCCGCGTCTTTTCTCTGCATATATCAATGATGTTGCTCTTGCTGCGGGCGATTCCCTGATCCACCTCTACGCAGACGACACCATTCTGTATACTTCTGGCCCTTCCTTGGACACTGTGCTATCTAACCTCCAAACGAGCTTCAATGCCATACAACACTCCTTCCATGGCCTCTAACTGCTCTTAAACGCTAGTAAAACCAAATGCATGCTTTTCAACCGTTCGCTGCCTGCACCCGCACGCCCGACTAGCATCACCACCCTGGATGGTTCCGACCTAGAATATGTGGACATCTATAAGTACCTAGGTGTCTGGCTAGACTGTAAACTCTCTTTCCAGACTCATATCAAACATCTCCAATCTAAAATCAAATCTAGAGTCAGCTTTCTATTCCGCAACAAAGCCTCCTTCACTCACGCCGCCAAACTTACCCTCGTAAAACTGACTATCCTACCGATCCTCGACTTCGGCGATGTCATCTACAAAATAGCTTCCTACTCTACTCAGCAAACTGGATGCAGTTTATCACAGTGCCATCCATTTGGTTACTAAAGCACCTTATACCACCCAACACTGCGACCTGTATGCTCTAGTCGGCTGGTCCTCGCTACATATTCGTTGCCAGACCCACTGGCTCCAGGTCATCTACAAGTCCATGCTAGGTAAAGCTCTGCCTTATCTCAGTTCACTGGTCACGATGGCAACACCCACCCGTAGCACGCGCTCCAGCATCTCACTGATCATCCCTAAAGCCAACACCTCATTCCTTCCAGTTCTCTGCTGCCTGTGACTGGAACGAATTGCAAAAATCGCTGAAGTTGGAGACTTATCTCCCTCACCAACTTTAAACATCTGAGCAGCTAACCGATCGCTGCAGCTGTACATAGTCCATCGGTAAATAGCCCACCCAATTTACCTACCTCATCCCCATACTGTTTTTATTTATTTACTTTTCTGCTCTTTTGCACACCAGCATCTCTACCTGCACATGACCATCTGATCATTTATCACTCCAGTGTTAATCTGCTAAATTGTAATTATTCGTCTACCTCCTCATATCTTTTGCACACAATGTATATAGACTCTTTTTTTTTCCTACTGTGTTATTGACTTGGTTATTGTTTACTCCATGTGTAACTCTGTGTTGTTGTATGTGTCGAACTGCTATGCTTTATCTTGGCCAGGTCGCACTTGTAAATGAGAAATTGTTCTCAACTAGCCTACCTGGTTAAATAAAGGTGAAATAAAATAAAAAAACATTTTTTAAAAGGCGAGGTCAGTACAGGTTCTATCTCAAGGCCATCAGACTGTTAAATATCCATCAGTAGCACCTTAGAGGCTGCTGCCCTTATATACATAGACTTGAAATCACTGGCCACTTTAATAATGTTTACATATTTTGCATTACTAATCTCATAAGTATATACTGTACACTATTCTATTCTACTGTATCTTAGCCTATGCCGCTCTGACATTGCTCGTCCAAATATCTATATATTCTTAATTCCATCCTACTTTGAAGCAAGGTAAGACATGCCTCAGAATATGAGGCAAAAAATTGAGGAACAGGCAAAATATAGGAATGCAAATAATAGGCTTAACCATCTTCTGGTAGATGGAAAGGCTTTCCCAAAAACCTTCTCTATTAAATGTTAACTAGCTACAAAGTAGCTTATGCCTACCTGTCAGAATGATATCATGATTATTTGTGTCAATCCAGTGGCCATTTCTTATTCAAACTCCATCTCATGTGCTACAGAAACATGGCTAAGCAAACAATAGTGCTAAGTGCCTGCACACTTGAATTAAAGGGTACTTACTCTCAAAAATCTAAATGTATTAGATCTTCTTTTTTTTTTATAACAGAGCCAAAAGCCCAGACCTCAAAGTGATCTCCTGATGTGGTCTAAGCACTGTTATGGACTTAGAACATTCAATTTTGTTGTTTTTCTGGAAAAAAGTATGACTTTTTGGGGAAAATCTGAAACCTGTGAATGTCTGACTCAGTTTATTTGTTTCAATAGTAGTCCTACTATTAGACTACTAGCACAGTACAGATTGGGTTTCCTGACTGTGAATCACCAATATTGGATTTATCATTTTAGGTCATTCAGAGTGTACTGTATGCCACTTGATTGCTGACAAGCAAAACATTTTGGTACTGTGTCAACAATAGACTAATGAAACAAACACCAAAAGATCCTTTGTGGGTTGAGTTTGCCTTTAAGAAACATTCATTAGAATGTGTAGAATTCAGTAGGATCTATCTCTCTTGCTCATCACCTACAGGACAAATAAGAAACATACAGTAGGCTGCGTTTACACAGTCAGCCTAATTCTGATATTTTGCCCAATTATTCAACTGATTGTTCAAAAGTCCAATATTTGGCAAAAGATCAGAATTGGGCTGCTTGTGTAAACGCAGCCCCAGTGCAACTCTACACCTGTGACTGGGTCAGGAGAACAGCATACTGATGTGTTGTTTTGTTCTGTTCTGCTGACAAGGACGTGACCAGGCTTTAGTTTGACAAAGGCAGCAGGAGTAAACATCAGGGCAAATAGCTGATAAGCAAACCAGGACAGATAGCTGATGACAGAGCCAAGAGTCCTACACTGCCATTCTGCCAGGGGCTGGCGTTGGGGTGGGAGCTGGGGTTAGGTCTAGCATTGGAGTAGGGGTTGGAGAGAGGGGCCTAGGTTTTGGGGGGGGGGGGGGGTTGGTTGAGTAGGACTTCTGGCAACGACAACAATCCAGTATTTAGCATGAGTTCCTGGGGGAGGATGGGGGAGAGAGGAGAGAAAAAACAGAACGGTTGAGAGGGGAGATGGGGAGAGCAGCAAAGAGGAGAGAAGAGACAGGGAGAAAACGCAGCAGAACCGAACAGAAGATAAGAGAGGGGAGAGAGAGAACAGAGAAAGAGGGGAGAAGAGAACAGAGAGGGGAGAAGAGAACAGAGAGGGGAGAGAGAGAACAGAGAAAGAGGGGAGAAAATAACAGAGAAAGAGGGGAGAGAGAGAACAGAGAAAGAGAGGGGAGAGAGAGAAAGATAGGGGAGAGTGAACAGAGAAAGATAGGGGAGAGTGAACAGAGAAAGAGGGGGAAGAGTGAGAACAGAGAAAGAACAGAGAAAGAGAGGGGAGAGAGAGAACAGAGAAAGAGAGGAGAGAGAGAACAGAAAGAGGGGAGAGTGAACAGAGAAAGAGGGGAGAGAGAACAGAGAAAGAGGGGAGAGAGAACAGAGAAAGAGGGGAGAGAGAGAACAGAGAAAGAGAGGGGAGAAGAGAACAGAGAAAGAGAGGGGAGAGAGAGAACAGAGAACGAGAGGGGAGAGAGAACAGAGAACGAGAGGGGAGAGAGAGAACAGAGAACGAGAGGGGAGAGAGAGAACAGAGAACGAGAGGGGAGAGAGAGAACAGAGAACGAGAGGGGAGAGAGGACAGAGAAAGAGGGGAGAGAGAACAGAGAGAGTGGAGAAGAGAACAGAGAAAGAGATAGAAGAGAACAGAGAATGAGATAAGAGAAGAGAACAGAGAACGAGATAGGAGAAGAGAACAGAGAAAGAGATAGGAGAAGAGAACAGAGAAAGAGATAGGAGAAGAGAACAGAAAAAGAGTGGAGAGAGAGAAGAGCATTTGGTGGGTGGAGAGATAAGCCTAGCAGGTCAGTCCCTCTTATCTGACCAGCGTGCTGGAATGCGCGCGCGCACACACACACACACACACACACACACACACACACACACACACACACACACACACACACACACACACACACACACACACACACACACACACACACACACACACACACACACAGAGGGGGGAGGCGAGAGGTGACGTTAATAAGGTTCCGTCTGTCTCTTTGTCTCCGTGCGCAACAGAAAGGTCACAAAGACAGATCTGCTCTAAGTCACCTTCGAGTCACCCATTTGTACCTTATTACTGCCTGCTGCATCAGGACACAGTAGAGAGAGAGAGAGAGAAACCAAGCAATGGAAAATCCAATATTACAGTAAAGAGCAACCATACATGAGACCCTCAACTGGAAACCTGATTAAAAAGTGTTTTTTCCCAAGCCAGCCTCTCTCTCTCTCTCTCTCTCTCTCTCTCTCTCTCTCTCCCTCCATCCCGCTTCCTCTCTCTCCCTCTCTCTGCTGGAGCAGCCACAGGCCGGGCTGTGTTGGCCCGGGTTCTGCAGTTCCAAGTCAGCCATAGATAAGCCTGATCACTGTTCCCTCTTACTGCCTCTCTGGACGGGAGGGGGGAGAGAGAGAGGGAGAGGTGGAGGGCAAGTGGAGTGTAAGTGGAGAGGGAGACTTAAGGGAATGGAGGGTAGCTTTGGAGAGGTAGGGGGTGGCAAGGGGGATGAAAAGGGGTCCCAGCATAGAAGGGAGGGGGGAGGATAAGGGAGAGGAGAGGGAGGAATGGAGAGGGTACAGGGGTTAAAGAGTGCACTGCTTTCTTGAGGCCACCCACAGAACTCCCTGACAATGGCCATCTGTCTGCCCAACAAGACCACTCTCACTACCAACCTCTCAGGGGTGAGGGGAGAGGGAGGGAGGGGGATATGATGAGAGGTGAGGAGAAAGGAGGGGTTGAAACCTGATTTAGTTATTTATTTCCAAATGTGTTTTTTTATATATATAAATGGAAGTCTTGTGAGCTACATTTCGCTGCTGCTGCGATTCATATCGAAATGGGGCAGTTTATTAACCAAACATGTTATCTGGAATAGAGGGTTCATTCATCAGTGTTTTTAACCATGCCTAGGCTGGTTCTGGGCAGTGGGGCTGAGGAGCATAGGCTCATCCTCGGAGAAGGTGACAGCCTAATGTGGAGATTCATCATGGCTGACTTTAAGAGAATGACTCTTGAATTCTTTCACTATCACACGCCTCCCTGACTGGCTGGCTGCTTGCCTGCCTGCCTCCCTCCTTGCCTGCCTGGTTGCCTGCCTGGTTGCCTGCCTCCCTCCTTGCCTGCCTGGTTGCCTGCCTGGTTGCCTGCCTCCCTCCTTGCCTGCCTGGTTGCCTGCCTCCCTCCTTGCCTGCCTGGTTGACTGCCTGGTTGCCTGCCTCCCTCCTTGCCTGCCTGGTTGCCTGCCTCCCTCCTTGCCTGCCTGGTTGCCTGCCTGGTTGACTGCCTGGCTGGTCACCTTACTTACCTGACGGCTTGTTTCATATTCAAAGGTTTTATTCTACTCAGGACAGAGCATGAACTGGAGGTTGAGTATGAGGGATGTAAGCTACGTGACTACGGTTATAGTTAGTTGAACAAAGGTAATTGAACATCTATAGTGCTACCCTTTAAATGCATTTCTGTACTGTTTTGTGTAGTGTATAAATGGACCAGGAAAACTAAGCACAAAGGAAGGGAAACCCTGTGAGCAAAAGACGTTAAAATAACGTTGAAAGTATGTATTTTGGGTTGAAAAAATGTTGAAAAAATGTATTGTGCTCACTGGGATGCAGCATAAGGGGCAGACCTGTGTTGTTGTTCCTCTTCTTGTTGTTCTTGAGGCTACGGCGGCTGCTGCTGGTGGCTGAGCTATGTTCGCTCAGAGAGTCCTGGGCAGAGGAGGTGCTTCCTGTGGCCTCGCTGTCCCTCAGCATGCTCTCGTAGCCACTGCTGGCCCCGCTGTGGTAGAACAGGGCTGTCTTCCCCATGGCCGGGGGCAGCTCCCCACTCAGAACACTACTGTTGTCACTGGCATGGCCGCTGCTGCAGCGCTGGGGCCGCTTGGGGGCTGTGATCTTACTGTATGGAGACGGCAGAGTGTGGACCATCACTGGTCTCTCCTCTCCCTGTGCCCCTCCACCACCTGCTCCACCTCCACTTCCTCCGGCACCCCTCTCCTCCCCAGCTTCGGAGCCTCCTCCTCGGTTGTGACTGGTGGATCGAGAGCCTCCGTTGCCCTGAAGCAGCTCGGAGATGCGTCCGTTGGCGGCTCTCAGAGGCAGCTTGGCGGCCAGGCCTCCCCCTCGGCTGCGACTCAGAGACTGGGTGGCCCAGGAGCCAGAGCTGGGTTCCTTGTTTTGTCCCAGGGCCTGGCTGGAGGTCTGACCCTGGGGCTGGGTCTTGCCGTTGGGAGGCAAGCTGGAGCTGCGGTTGACAGACTGGGGAAGAGACTTGGTGGAGAAGCTGAGTGTCTTGGTGCTGGAGGCCGAAAGGCTGCGGGTCTTAGGGCTGGCCATCAGCAGCTTGCTGACAGCTGAGATCTTCGACTGGCTCGACTTGGGCGACTTGGGAGCACTGCCGGGGCTGTTACCGGAACCGTTTCCATTAGGGGAGGAGGATGACACTGAGCCACAGCGGATGCTACGTCCGGGATGGGGCATATTGCAGTCCCCCCTCCCCCCTCCGGCTGCCCCCTTCCAGCCCAGAGAACTGAGGCTCTCCCCCCTCTCCAGGGAGAGGCAGTCATAGTGGGGGCCAAGAGAGCTGTGACCTCCATGGGACCGCCCCAGAGAGTTGGTTCTGTTAGCCAGTTGCTCTAGTTTAGCACTGAACAACCTACTGCTCTCCACATTAGACCCCTTCTGTTTCCCTCCTCCAAGTCCATCTAGGTCCTCCTGGGTGCTCCCCAGGAAGGAGAGGCCATGGATGGGTGCGTACAGGGGGCTGAGGGGGCCTCCTGCCCGGTTCTTCTGGTCCAGACTGGACTTGCGTACTGGTGGCAGCGGTGGGATCCCTTTCTGGCGGGAGAACAGGCCTTGTCTCCCGGACGACCCCCGTCGGTCCAGTGTTGCCCTCGGACTACAGGGGGTGGAGGTGGTGATCCCTAGGCCCCGAGACTCCCCCCCTGCCCCTCCTCCATTAGCGCCGTAGCGGAGTGAGTCCTCATCCAGGCCGTCGTGGCGGTTGATCCGGTGCCAGCCGCGGGGCAGACTGGCGGTGCGCAGGATGTCGGCAGAGTAGACGGGAGTCATCAGACACTCCCCAGAGCTGACCAGCACCATCTCACAGCCGTCCACCACCCTCTTACAGGAGTCTGGAGAGGAGACGGTCTCACCGCTGCTGGAGCTGCAACGGTCCCCTCCGTAGCCACTGTCCACCCTGCTGGCCCTGTCACCCTGGGGCCAGGCCTGGGTCTTAGCTGGGTCTGTCTTGACTGGTGGCTCCACCACCCTCTTCTCCGGCTTCACCTCACACACCAGCTCCTTAGGCCTCACATCGCCTCCATCTCTCTTCATCCAGGGGTCGTCGAAGCTGAGATCGCTGGACATGGAGGCCAGGACAAGGGCTTGGGCTGGGGCAAGCTTGGCTGGGTCCTTGGACAACAGGTGAGTCTTGGTAGGGGAGGACAGTATAGTGGGCTCCTGTATAACCATGGGTTTGACGGCCACACAGGGGTGGACTGTGATGTTGGTCTTGAAGGGGATGAAGTTGCTGGAGGCCCCCAGGGTCTGGATGTTGGAGACGGTGATGTTGGTCTTACCCATGGAGGGAGACAGTCTCTTCAGCCTCTCTTTAGTCAGGGTGCTCTTCTCCTTCTCCGTTCCTTTCTCATCTCCACACAACACTACGTCGCTGTCAGGAGTCTTCCTTCCTCTAGAACCCAGGGACACCTCATCTTGCTCCTCTGCCCCAGAGAGAGGCACCTGTGGGGGGTCTAGCTCGGCCAGAGCCTCCCCATGTCCATAGGACTGGCCGAAACTGTGCAGGGACTGATCCCCGTCACTCCCAGCACTCAGCTCACTCAGCCATGATGAGATGGACGACCGGCAGCTAGGCAGCGCCGCCATCGCCTCTCCTTCCATGCGAAGCTTCGCCATGCTGACTTCCGCCATGGCGATCACCCCGGCAACTGAGGCGCTTGTCATTGTGACCATTCCGGTGGTCGTAGCAATGACAGTAGTGTTGTTTCCGTAGCACTCCAGGTCATCGCTGATGCTGCTGATGATGGAGACAGGGCGGGATCCCGAGGCCAGGGCGGTGACGGAACAGTCGCTGGTGAAGCTAATAATGCTAGTGGGACGACCGCCACTCTCCAGCAGGCCCCGGACATCCAGCCCCTCCTCACACCCCAGGGTGAATACCAGCTCATCTTCCCCCAGAGAGCGAGGGTCTGCTGGGGCTGGGGTAGAGGACGGGCTGGGGGCTAGAGCAGGAACTGGGGCTGGGGGGAGGCAGAGAAAGATGGGAAGGAGAGGATAGACAATGAAAGGAAAATGTGTAAGGAACGTGAAATGAATTCGCTGTACGAAACCAGTATCATACATGAAAAACACTTGTCACAGAAAAATAATAAAGAGCAAGACTTACTGTCCCTGCGTACATCCAGAGGTATCTGAGGAACATTATCGTCACACAGGGTCTCAGCCGACCCCAGGCTGGCAGACAAGGAGTTGGTGCGCTTTAGCACCTGGGGACTCATTCTCATGGGGGAGGTCCTGGACAGGGACTCCAGCTGCAGCAGGGAATCTGTAGAGGACCTCCCACTATCTGCAGCCAGGCTGTCTGCAGTAGACAGACTCTGGCAGGACAGAGGGGGCGTTCCCGGAATCACACCCTTCTGGGTGTAGACCTTGATTATAATCATAATCATATATTGAATTTTTATAGTTCTTTTCAAGGACCCACAGATGCTTCACAACAATTTTCTTGTTTTTTGTACATTTTCATGGAAATGCATTTTATGAGGTAAAAGTCAACCCAATAACTGTAAAATAGCACAAGCAAAGACCGTAGAGGTGTGAGAGACAGATACTGTACCTTGCAGCGCTGTGAGGGTGAGGAAGGAGGTCTGTAGTCAGAGGTCTTGGTAAGAGAGGCGATGCCCAGCCGAGGAGAACCCAGGGGGCGGGGCTTACCATCACTGCTACTGCCTGCGCTCAGAGACTCACGACTGTCAATCAAATAGAAAGGAAGAGAAATAAAAAAGAAATAGAAGATATTGAAAACAAAAATACCTTCAAGAGAGACATTCAAATTATAAGGCAGTCGATAAAACTATACAAGCTAAAGGAACAATAAGTTGAGTTTTTTTGTAAATAAATATATATATATATACACTTTTTTACCCCTTTTTCCTCCCCAATTTCGTGGTATCCAAGTGGTAGTTACTGTCTTGTCTCATCGCTGCAACTCCCGTACGGACTCGGGAGAGGCGAAGGTTGAGAACCATGCTTCCTTCGAAACACAACCCAACCAAGCCGCACTGCTTCTTGACACAGCGCACATCCAACCCGGAAGCCAGCAGCACCAATGTGTCGGAGGAAACACCGTGCACCTGGCGACCTGGTTAGCGTGCACTGTGCCCGGCCCGACACAGGAGTCGCTAGTGCGTGATGAGACAAGGATATCCCTGCCGGCCAAGCCCACCCCAACCCGGACGAAGCTGGGCCAATTGTGCGTCGCCCCATGAGCCTCCCGGTGGCTCGAACCCAGAATCTCTGGTGGCACAGCTAGCACTGCGATGGGGTGCCTTAGACCACTGCGCCACCCGGGAGGCCCTAATAAGTTATGTTTTGTGTTATTTTTCATGTGGACCCTAGGCAGAGTAGCTGTTGCTTTGTAACCGCTAATGGGGACCTTAACAAACAAACAGATCTGACCTGTCATGGAGGCTGGCGCTCTTGGCCCTCTGTAGAGGGTTAGTGTTGGTGTGTCCAGCTCCACTGCTTCCCATCACACTGCAGCTGCCGGTCAGGCTCAGACTCTCTATCATGGTCTGGGCCAGTTCTGCCTCTTCCACCACCTCCCTGATCTCCTGCAGCTGCTCGTCATTGGACATCCTCCTGGAGGTCTCTACCTCCACTCCCACCCCTCCCGTAGGCTCCGTCTCAGACCCAGGGGGGACCAGGGTGTCAGACTTGGCCCCCCTACTAACCGGCACCTCCTCAAAGGGGAACTTGGCCACCTCTTCGCTCCCGTCGATACACTCCAGCCGCTCCTGCAGCTCGGCGAAGGTGTTGCACTTGAGACACTCCGCCCCTTCCTCTGGCACAGGGGGCAGGGGTTGGCCCAAGGGTTGGAGGAGAGGGAGTGGGGGCTGGGTTAGGGAGATGAGGGACTGTGTAGGCAGGGCAGAGGGCTGGGTGTGTGTCTGTGTAGGGGCAAGCTGTGGCTGGGGCTGGGAGAGTACTGTCTGTTGCTGTTGTTGTTGTAGAGTTGGTGTAGTCGGCAGGACGCCAGACTCTGCTTTGCTCTTCAGCAGAGCAGGAATGATGGGGACAACCTCTGGCGGACCCTCGTTGTCGGTCAGCTCACGGTCCGAGATAGCACCCCCATTGGGGCCCACGTAGATGACGGTGTCGCAGGACTGCTCGCTACTGGAGTAGTCATCTGGGTCGCTGGAGAGGTGCAGCAGGGGAAGGTTGGAGTCGGCAGAGCTACGGGAGTGGAATGGTCTCAGGTGGGTGGGGCGACGCATACGACCCTCCTCACACGAACTCTCACCCCCTGACGAACTGGACGTGTATTGCTGAAGAAGAGAGGGAATGTGAAAATGGATGACAGAAACAACACATTTTGAAACAAACCAATTAGAATCTCGGTTTCATTTACTGGCCTGCTATTGTAATGCTGTGTCATCAAGTTCCAGCAATACTGAAAGTGTTGTTTTTTTAAAACTGAAATATCAATCTGAACATTTAGAAGTTGAGCCCCAGAAGAAAGAACTGTGAAATGCATGAGAAGGAGAATTCCTCTATGTCATGGACCGATTATATTGATTGAATGAATGATTGAATGACTGAATGTGTCTAAATTGATCATGCCTACCATACTGACTTTGGTCTTCTTCTTCTTCATACGGAGGAGGCGCGAGGCGATCTGGAGGGTGGAGAGCGTGTCAGAGAAGTTGCTAGGCGACGAGGAGATGTGGGCGATCATGGTGGTCCGACAGTTCATGTTGCCCAGTGACTCTCTCAGTAGCATGGTCAGCTTACTGTCCCTGGAACACATACATACACACATTACATCACGCACATACACTAACACAGGCATAAGCACACACACACACACGTGTTAAACCGTGCACACACACACACATTACATCGCGCACGCACACACAGACTCATGCATGCACACACACACATATACAAACACATACTTTATGTGCACACAGAAACACACATTAATCTGAAGGATAATATCTATCAAACCCTTAAAATCACTGTTCACCTCCCTACCAATCAGCAACGATCTCCAGACATGAGCATTAGCTACGTCGATGGTTAATCTCTCTATGGCTGGAACATGTGGGACAGTAGCTGTAGGATTGTGTGTTTATTTAATGCTCTCCCTCTCCTGTGTTTGTTATAGGGTTAATTGACTGTCTGCCTGTGTTTCTGTGTGTGTGTGTGCGCATGTGGTGTGTGTGCATGGGCATGTGTGTGTGGTAGGTAACTCCTGTGAGCTGTTTGGGACCCTCAGGGCAGAATGGAGTGCAGGCTCCTCTGTGGCTCAATACCTCATGCTGCTGTCCTCCTTTTATAAAAACACAGCCTCTGGCCAGCCCACCCACCCACACACACACACACACACACACACACACACACACACACACACACACACGCTACCCCATCCTTCTATCGCTTTACTTTGCCTCAACTGTCCTCAATGTTATCCTCTTCTCTTTCCTCCCTCCATTCCTCCCTCTCTCTCGCTCTCTGTCTCTGAGTCATGTCATTAGTAGTAGTTACCAGTGTCTTCGTCACATCAACGTTAGTAATTGCATCTCCCTCGCCTGACATCTCTATCAAGTCTCTTAATTAATCTCATTAAGCAGGGTAGAAATGGGAGAAACGGCTGAAAATGGAGAAGAAAGGGGGGAAAAAAGGTTGGAGCTGCGAGTGTTTAGGTCTAATTAAATTAAGCAGAAGGATCAGTGATTTGTTCAGAAGGGATTTTATATTCTTGCACGGTGAGATCCAGTTATTTAAACTAATGTTCCACACCTTGAAAATGGCCCCAACCTATAATTTTATACGCATGCATGTGTGTGTGTGTATTTGTGTTTGTACGCCTCGGTGTGTGTGTGTAATGTTTACAGTTCTGGCATAAAGTGGTGGGGTGCTTTGCAATGTAAATGCCGAGCTCGTGATTAAATTAGAGAGTGCAGGAGCTGAGCTATCTGCACTGAAGGAGGGAGGCAGAGAGGGAGAGAGAGGAGGGATGGAGGGAGAAGAGCCTGCATGTTCTTGGGAAAAATGTAAATATGCACACGACTGTTTCAAAGCCTCTGTCCCCTTGCTTTCGTTTCACTCCTTTCCTCCTTGTTCTTTTCTCTGCCTCTCGTTCCTTCAAACTCTCTCTCCTCTCCCCTCTCTCTTATTCCCTCTCTCACAGTCCCACTCATTCTCTTCAGGAAGAAAACAAACCAAAAAAAAACTATTCCTAGCGGTCTCAGGTAATAATAATGAAGCAACATTTGTTATTGGGCTTTAAATCAACCCCCCACAGCACCTTTCTCTCTCCCTCTCTGCCACGCCTTCTCTTCCTCTCTCCCCTCTCTCTTTCTCTCTCTCCGTGCCTGTCTCTCTCTCTCTCCCCATTTCACCCTCTCCAAAGCTTCAGCAGGCATTTAGTCACTCTGACCAAGGGCAGCAAATGTCATTCTATACATTATTATTACACATGGTAGTTATGCAGAATTAAGTCCGGGCCGGGCCTACATGAATCATTGTGTGTCCAATGATCTGCATATTAAAGTGTACTATCTCATTAATATATCTACAATAATTAGCAGGTTTATTCATAGGTTTAAAGTCTACTATTAACATGACATGGGTGTGATATATTGAGTTGGATATGTAGAGATAGATATTGAGCCAGTCACCAGTGGAAGCTGACCCAGGCCCCATCTCCCCCAGTCCCAGTTAGTCACACACACTTAGGGAGGGTCATTTAGGGTATCCAACCAACGGGACATCAAAAACTGTAGTATCCTATGTTTCACGGAATCGTGGCTGAATGACGACATGGATTTTCAGCTAGCGGGATACACGCTGCACCGGCAGGATAGAACAGCACGTAAGACGAGAAGGGGGGCGGTCTGTGCATATTTGTAAACAACAGCTGGTGCACGAAATCTAAGGAAGTCTCTAGATTTTGCTCGCCTGAAGCAGAGTATCTTTTGATAAATTGCAGGCCACACTACTTGCCTAGAGAGTTCTCAGCTATATTTTACGTGGCTGTTAATTTACCACCACAGACTGATGCCGGCACTAAGACCGCACTCAGTCAGCTGTATAAGGAAATAAGCAAACAGGAAACCACTCACCCAGAGGTGGCGCTCCTAGTGGACGGATACTTTAATGCAGGGAAACTTAAATCAGTTCTACCAAATCTCTATCAACATGTTAAATGTGCAACCAGAGGGGAAAAAAATTCTAGATCACCTGTACTCCACACACAGAGACGCATACAAATCTCTCCCTCGCCCTCCATCCAACCACAACGCTATCCTCGTGATTCCTGCTTACAAGCAAAAATTGAAGGAGGAATCACCAGTGACTCGGTCTATAAAAAAATGGTCAGATGAAGCAGATGCTAAACTACAGGACTGTTTTGCTATCACAGACTAGAACATGTCCCGGGATTCTCCCGATGACACCACATCAGTCACTGGCTTTATCAATAAGTGCATTGAGGACGTCGTCCCCACAGTGACTGTACGTACATTCCCCAACCAGAAGCCATGGATTACAGATAACATTCGCACTGAGCTAAAGGGTAGAGCTGCCGCTTTCAAGGTGTGGGACTCTAACCCGGAAGCTTACAAGAAATCCTGCTATGCCCTGTGACGAACCATCAAACAGGCAAAGCATCAATACAGGGCTAAGATTGAATCATACTACACCGGCTCAGACGCTCGTCGGATGTGGCAGGGCTTGCAAACTATTACAGACTACAAAGGGAAGCACAGCCGTGAGCTGACCAGTGACACGAGCCTACCAAACAAGCTAAATCACTTCTATGCTTGCTTCGAGGCAAGCAACACTGAGGCATGCATGAGAGCATCAGCTGTTCCGGACGACTGTGTGATCACACTGTCCGTAGCCGACGTGAGTAAGACCTTTAAACAGGTCAACATTCACAAGGCTGCGGGGCCAGTTGGATTACCAGGATGTGTGCTCCGGGCATGTGCAGACCACCATGGTCCCTGTGCCCAAGAACACAAAGGCAACCTGCCTAAATGACTACAGACCCGTGGCACTCACGTCCGTAGCCATGAAGTGCTTTGAAAGGCTGGTAATGTCTCACATCAACACCATTATCCCAGAATGCCTAGACCCACTCCAATTTGCATACCGCCCAAACAGATCCACAGATGATGCTATCTCTATTGCACTCCACACTGCCCTTTCCCACCTGGACAAAAGGAACACCTATGAGAGAATGCTATTCATTGACTACAGCTCAGCATTCAACACCATAGTACCCTCAAAGCTCATCACTAAGCTAAGGACCCTTAGTTCTAAACACCTCCCTCTGCAACTGGATCCTGGGCTTCCTGACGGGCCGCCCCCAGGTTGTGAGGGTAGGTAGCAACACATCTGCCACGCTGATCCTCAAAATTGGAGCTCCCCAGGGGTGCGTGCTCAGTCCCCTCCTGTACTCCCTAGTCACCCACGACTGCATGGCCAGGCACGACTCCAAAACCATCATTAAGTTTGCTGACGACACAACAGTGGTAGGCCTGATCACCGACAACGACGAGACCGCCTATAGGGAGGAGGTCAGAGACCTGGCCGGGTGGTGCCAGAATAACAACCTATCCCTCAACGTAACCAAGACCAAGGAGATGATTGTGGACTACAGGAAAAGGAGCACCGAGCACGTCCCCATTCTCGTCGACGGGGCTGTAGTGGAGCAGGTTGAGAGCTTCAAATTCCTCGGTGTCCACATCAACAACAAACTAGAATGGTCCAAACACACCAAGACAGTCGTGAAGAGGGCACAACAAAGCCTATTCCCCCTCAGGAAACTAAAAAGATTTGGCATGGGTCCTGAGATCCTCAAAAGGTTCTACAGCTGCAACATCGAGACATTGGTTGCATCACTGCCTGGTACGGCAATTGCTCGGCCTCCGACCGCAAGGCACTTCAGAGGGTAGTGCGTACGGCCCAGTACATCACTGGGGCAAAGCTGCCTGCCATCCAGGACCTTTACACCAGGCGGTGTCAGAGGAAGGCCCTGAAAATTGTCAAAGACCTGAGCCATAGACTGTTCTCTCTACTACCGTATGGCAAGCGGTGCCAAGTCTAGGACAAAAAGGCTTCTCAACAGTTTTTACCCCCAAGCCATAAGACTCCTGCACAGGTAACCAAATGCTTACCCGGACCATTTGTATTGTGTGGCCCCCCCAACCCCTCTTTTACGCTGCTGCTACTCTCTGTTTATCTTATGTGCATAGTCACTTTAACTATACATTCATGTACATACTACCTAAATTGGCCCGACCAACCAGTGCTCCCACACATTGGCTAACCGGGCTATCTGCATTGTGTCCCGCCACCCGCCAACCCCTCTTTTTATGCTTCTGCTACTCTCTGTTTATCATATATGCACAGTCACTTTAACCATACCTACATGTACATACTACTGCAATAAGCCTGACTAACAGGTGTCTGTATATAGCCTCTTTTTTTCAAATGTCTTTTTACTGTTGTTTTATTTCCTTACTTACCTACACACACACACACACACACACACACACACACACACACTGTTGTATTTGGCGCACTTGACTTTGATTTGATTAGGGAAGGGCAAGAGTAAGAAATAGATAGAATTATGTCATTTTTTGTTGTATCTGAGTAATACTGCAGAGCAATTGAATCCAACCTCCAAGAGGTCCTCACACAGACACACACACAGTGCACACGTACTTGTAGGGGATATGTTTGCTGCCATTGACCAGAGCCAGGATAACGTTCCCCAGGGCAGACAGAGACAGACACAGCCCTGCTGCTGTACTACCACTGCTCTCCCTGCCCTTCTCTCCTCCCAGCACCTTCACACAGCTGCCCAGGTCTATCAGGTGGAGTCTACTGCGACCTCCCGACACTGGAGAGAGGGAGAGAGGCAGGGAGAGAGAGGGACAGGAGGGAAAGGAGGGACCGAGAGAAAGGGACAGAAAGAGAGAGAGAGGAAGGAAAAAGAGAGGACAGAGAAAAATTGGGGAGACAGAAGGATACATTAATCATTGCGCAAAACATTTTAATTTTTTTTTTTACAGTGTGTTACAAAACTCAGTAGCAGTATTTCACAGGGTGATAGATCCAGAACACACTATCCAACACTTCATCCCCCAGCATTTTTGATCTGCTCATCTCAGAGGAGGTCATGCATGTCAGCCTCAGCACACACACACGCGGGCATGCCCGCACACGCACACATGCACACGCATGGACGCGTGCACACACACGGCTACATTGGGCAGCAGGTATCCTAGCGGTTAGAGAGTAGGCGGATGGTCGCTAGTTTGAATCCCCGAGCCGACGGTGTGAAAAACCCGTCAATGTGCCCTTGAGCAAGGCACTTAACCCTAATTGCTCCAGGGTCGCTGTTATTCATGGCAGACCCTGGCCGTGACCCTACTCTCTGAGGGCGTCTCGGGGGGAGTTGGGATATGTAAAAAATAAAAAAAACATTACCATTCACACATTAGTGTGAAATAGGACAAATATAACAGCCTGCCACCTGGACCAGCTCAGCTGTGTGTTCAGCTACGTGTCCTTCCTTGTCAACACATCACCTGTCGGAAGCGTGTGTGCGTGTATACACTGCCTTCCTTGTGTATGCTCTGGAAGTTAGTCATTACGAATACCTCTGTAGGTCCGTTCAGCACATCTGGTTCCCATTTACCTTCTCTGAGCAGTGTATTAGTGTGTGTTTGTGTGTGTGTGCGCATGTCTTTCCATCTGGGGATTAGAGCAGGGTTCCCCAAACTCGGTCCTGGGTCCCGCCCCGGGTGCACGTTTTGGTTTTTGCCCTAGCGCTACACAGCTGATTCAAATCATCAAAGCTTGATGAGGAGTTGGTTATTTGAATCAACTGTGTAGTGCTGGAGCAAAAACCAAAACATGCAGGACCGAGTTTGGGAAATCTGGGATTAGAGTGTATGTCCCTGTATGCATAGCTATATAGGTCTTTGTGGATCAGTCTAAGTGTGTGTGTGTATGTCAGTGGAAGCTGCCGAGGGGAGGACAGCTCATAATAATGGCTGGAACAGAAACCATGTGTTTGATGGTTTTGATACCATTCCACCTATTCTGCTACAGCCACTGCCACAGCCATGACTGAATCAGACTGAGGTGTTGTATGATAAGGAGAAATGAGCGGATGCAGATTGTGTGTGTGTGCGCGTGTGTGTGTGTGAAGCTGTCTTTCCTTAAAAGCAGGTAAGATTATACGTCTCCATCACACATAGGGAACAACACCTTCTCCTAGCCTTGTTATCACATATCTGACTACGTTATCACACACACACACTATTAATACGCACACATGACATCACCCTGTAGAAGTAGCGTGGAGACAGTCTGACTGACAACCTGGGACACGACAGATACTGTGTGTGTGTGTGTGTGTGTGTGTGTGTGTGTGTGTGTGTGTGTGTGTGTGTGTGTGTGTGTGTGTGTGTGTGTGTGTGTGTGTGTGTGTGTGTGTGTGTGTGTGTGTGTGTGTGTGTGTGTGTGTGTGTGTGTGTGTGTGTGTGTGTGTGTGTAGGTAGTACTCACTCCCTCCCTTGCCAGTCTTCTCCATGCGGTACTGGTAGATGTGCAGTGTGAACAGCATGTGTGAGTTGAGATGCTCCTCCGGGTCGGCGTCATCTCTGCTGCTGTACCGAGCTGCTATGGCTGCATCCAGGAAGAAGGCTGCTTTCTCTGGCGTGGGGGCTCGCAGCTCACTCTGGTTCTGGAGCTGGGGGGAGATTACAGAGTAGGTGAGATAGAAAAAAATAGACTAATTCTACAAACCACAGGACAGTCATTTGTCTTTCTGTGTGTTTGTGTGTATGCTTCCTTGTGTGTGTGTGTGTCATGCAGTGTATGGTGTCTGTGAAGACAGGCAGAGTAGCATTATAACTCAAATGCTGTGGGGTATCATTAAAACATGAGATTAGCTAGGGATTACACTGATACCCTTGTCTCACACACTAATCCTATCAACACACACACACACACATACACGCACATACACTAAGATGTCAAACTAAATGACCCCAGAAGAGAAAATAACTAAATGATTCTTAGAGGTTTGCGGTTTTTGTGTTCTCTATAGATGTAGACTCTGTGTGTAGACTCTATAGATGTACACTCTGTGTGTGTGTATAGTATGTGTGTGTGTGTGTGTGTGTGTGTGTGTGTGTGTGTGTGTACAGTATGTGTGTGTGTGTGTGAGTGTCTCTGTATCTGCGCGCGTGTGTGTAACCTTAGAGAGTGTTAGGTTAAAAACAGCCAGCTAAGATAACAGATCCTAGTGCCTGAGGGTAGACATACAGAGATATATATATATATATATATAATGATATATTACTACAGTGATCTAAGTCTGATATTGCCATCATCATTCACGGCCTTAGCCGTAATCCTGTGGGTTTCCTATGAGACACCACAGTGAGACAGACTGTAGAGGAAAACACTGGAGGAAACAGAGCACTCAGTGTCTGGGATGGAAGGCAGGGGCCTTCCTCTGTTACCCTCCTTGTTGTCTTGTGGGTTCGTGAGCTACTCTGTTAGTGTTTCTCAATCCTGGTCCTGGGGACCCAAAAGGGTAAACATGACATTTTTTTTGTCCGAGCACTACACACGGGATTGATTAGTTGAATCAGGTGTGAAGTGATAGGGCAAAACGTATAATGTGCTCCACTTTGGGTCCCCAGGACCAGGATTAAGAAACACTGATGTTTCTGCCTCTGGGACCGTTTTTTTTAGATGTAATTTTACCCCCTTTTTCTCCCAAATTTGGTTATAATGATCTCGTCTTATCGCTGCAAGTCCCCAACGGGCTCGGGAGAGTCGAAGGTCAAGCCATGCGTCCTCCGAAACATGACCCGCCAAACCACGCTTCTTAACACCCACTCACTTAACCCGGAAGCCAGCCGCACCAATGTGTCAGAGGAAACACCGTTCAACTTGACGACCAAAGTCAGCCTGCAGGCGCCCGGGTCGCCACAAGGAGTCACTAGAGCACGATGAGCCAAGTAAAGCCCCCCCCCCCGGCCAAACCCTCCACTAACCCAGACGACGCTGGGCCAATTGTGCGCCACGCTACAGGATTCCCCGTCACTACAACCTGGGGATCGAACCCAAGGCTGTAGTGATGCTGCGCCATTCGAGAGGCCTTGGGTCTGGTGTTTTGCATGGACCCCAGGAAGACTAGTTGTTGCTAAAGTGAAAGCTAATGCTAATGGGGATCAGAATAATTAGACAAGTTAAGTGGACGGCCACAGAGTGTGTAGGGCTTTGTTATCAATCTTCTGATGATTAGTTGACGTTCTGACGAGCGGCATTTTACCTGCATGCCACAGATGGGGTCCTCGCAGAGGTAAACTCCAGGGGACTGGCTGTCCTGCAAACTGCCTGTCGCCACTTCAGACAGCAAGTCCTTCAGGTTCTCATCTTTACCCCAAACCTAGAACATAGAGCATAGTACACTTACCATCAGAACCCCACATCTAGAACCCAATCTTTCCCTCACACCTAGAACATATTTGATACATATTATAGGATCCCGTAATTCTGTAAACAACAGAATTAGAGTTGGTTTCCCAGACCCTGATTAAGGCTCCTCCTGGACTAAAATGCATACTCATGGAGAATCTCCTTTAATCTGCGTCTAGGAAACCGGCTCTTACGCTTCATTTACACAGGCAGCCCGATTCTGATGTTTTCCAATCAGATCAGCTCTTTTGACGATAATTGGGCAAAAGATCAGAATTGGGCTGCCTTTGTTAATGCAGCCTTAGAGTGAGGGAGTGACAGACCTCTACGGCTGAGACTCGGACAGAGAAGCGTGCTCCCGTCTTCTCCTTCCTCTCGTTGATGAGCTTGAAGAGCCAGGAGATGGCACAGGGGATGATCCCCAGGGTCTGCATGGACTCGTCACCACCTATCATGGTGTAGGATTTACCTGGAGGACACACACACACACACAGACAAAACTCCATCAGCAGTAAAACAATCATTAACATAATCATCTCTTCCAAAACACCACACACACTCTGTCCTCTTTCCTTTCTCCCATGTCTACAGCCCACCCCTTTGGTCTGATTTCTAAATGAACTCCGTTTGTGTGTATCCCCACTGTGTGTCCAGACCAGCCCCTACGAACCTAGACGCAGGGGGACGACCCCTACTGTTGACGGAAGAGAGATCAAACACACGGATAAACAAAGCCATATGTCGCACATGCACACACACATCCACATGGTGTGTGTGTGTGTGTGTGTGTGTGTGCATACATCTGTGTGTATTTTTGCAATGTGCCTTTCATTCTGCCTTGTTTTGTGTGCGCGCCAGGTTAAACTGTATGTGTTCTCCATCAGCCTTTTATGTCTCGACTTAATCAGAGTAGAATCATTTCTCAAAAGCCTTTGTCATTGCTGCCTGCTAAGTGTTTAACTCCGTCTTCTCTGATGTTTTGTTCATCCATAGAGACATTAAACGTCACAGAGGATTCATTTACAGTAGGTACTCAATGAGATCATTAATAATGTGATTGGACGAGGGCAGCCAATCACAATGCTGGACTGCCTTCTAAAGATGATCTCTAATCATTTCTTATCCGCTACTATAATTCAGTGTCACAGCGCACCGCTTGATATGGTGTCTGTTGGCTTAGAGACCGTTAATTGACAGAACTTTGGATCTGAATCTGCCTCGTCTCTGTCACACATGACACCAGAAGACCGCCATGATGTTAGATCTTCCAAATTAAATTAACTTTTGAGTAAGCAATAAAGAACAGTGCTTTGTGGCTGTACAACATAGGACAATAAAAACCATTCCATTCAGAGTTACTGTACTGCTCTTGGCTCAAGCTGTCAGACTCATTCCTTTCACACTCCTCTCTCTCTCTGTGTGTCTGTGCATTCATGTATTTTGTTTGTTGTTTAATTTCAGAACGTTGTGACTCATACTCTCTGGTGCTACAGAAACTTAATCACAAGCTCATTGTGCCATGAGCAGTCAGCAATCAGCAACAACTCTCTCTCTCTCTCTCTCTCTCTCTCTCTCTCTCTCTCTCTCTCTCTCTCTCTCTCTCTCTCTCTCTCTCTCTCTCTCTCTCTCTCTCTCTCTCTCTCTCTCTCTCTCTCTCTCTCTCTCTGTGAATACTGGCACTCTGACTAAGATAGCAGTGCACAGGCTGGATTGTAGATCACTTTGCCTCTGCTCAAGACTAGCTGGTATTCACACCTTCCATCTGACACAACATGCCAAGTAGCAGATCAACAGGGGAATGGTCTGACCATCCCCCACCATGTCATATTGTCTGTGTGGGGTATATGCTGTGGGTGGTGGTTGGGAAGACTGACAGTGGAGTGGGATGTAGCCAGGTGGGGTAGTAGTCTGTCAGTGGGATACTGGTAAGGCATCTTCCATCATCATAGCTTAGAGCGATTCTTGCTTATAATTGGCCTGAACAACAGAGTACAGAACTGGTAATGCTGACAGGCCAACAAGCATCTTCAGAGGGAGAGGGAGAGAGGGAGTTAGAGGCAGAAATAGATGAGAGAGAGAAAGAGATCCCACAGTGACAGGATTGCTACATTGATTACAGACATAATAAAGATGGCTGCCATTAAAGGGATGGCCGTACGGCCCAGGGCCAGTAATCCAATCAGAGGACTCGAGGAGGATGAGGTAATGCAAGAGCAAGAGAGCGTGGGATTCAATTATCTACAATGTTCCCCTCTCTCCTCTCTCCCTCCTCCTCTGTTCATAACCCGGCCATCCATTACTCTACCTTCATCTACATGCCCTCAGTCCTTATTGAATCTCATCTGATTTAAATCGGTGGTTTAGGGGGCTGAGGTGGGTTGGGACAGACAGACAGATAGATAGCTAGACAGACAGGGTTTATTACCCGCCTGTGATGTTATATGTATTGATTGGATTTACAGGACAGAATCAAATGGAATGAATGATTCATAAAAAGAGACTGGCCTGTGAGGGTATTTGATCTCTATTAGGGACCAGTGCAGCACAGTTTATTCTATTCCAACATCAAACACACACACAAACGTGAATGCACGTGCACACACACACACACACACACACACACACACACACACACACACACACACACACTTACAGATCTCAGAGCCTGGAGCCTCAAACCCACCCTCCTTCTTTCAGTGATCCGTTTTGTGGATGTAAAATAAAAGCTAATGCAATAATCTTCTCCAGGCCTGGTAGGCTAGTGGAGCAGAGAGGGCTCTGTCTTTATTCCTAAAGCGAGGATTCTGGCATTAATTTCCATGACCAGCGAACCAACACGCGTGTCCACTGACATCACACCACAGGCTGATATATGGTGGGGTTGGTAGGGGCAGGGTGGTGTGTGTGTGTGTAGTTTTGCATGTATGTGTAAATGTGCATGTGTGTGTAAATGTGCATGTGTGTTCGCGAATGTGTGTGTGTTGCTAAAGGGAATATTCTGTGTTTAATTACCAGGACCAGTGAGTGTGTCCTCTGACATTCCACCGGAGGCTGATAGATGGCGTAGTCGGCGGGTGGGGGACTTTTCCATTCCAGAAGGTTTTACTAGCGATGGCCATACGATGCTATGTGGTCACTTTCCATAGCTGATTGCACTTATTGTGGGGCGGCACGTAGCCTTGCTAGATCGAATCCCCGAGCTGCCCCTGAACAAGGCAGTTTAACCCGCAGTTTAACCCACTGTTCCTAGGACGTCATTGTAAATAAGAATTTGTTCTTAACTGACTTGCCTGGTTCAATAAAGGCTAAATATATTATTTTTTTTAAGTCACTCTAGATGAAAGCAGCTGCTAAATAATATACAGTGCCTTCGGAAAGTATTCAGACCTCTTGACTTTTTCCACATTTTGCTATGTTACAGCCTTATATTAAAAAGGATTCGTTTTCTCTCCCCCTCATCAAAAGCATGAGCTGGTGCACAGCCAAAGAAAATGATTTAGTGTAGAGGTGCTGACTAATGGTGAATGAACTGTAGGCTATAAAAACAAAGGGAGTCGCACACTTTGTGTATAAACTCCAAGTAATTTATACATAGTGTGTGTGACTCTGTTTTTATACCCCTCATCAATCTATACACAATACCCCATAATGACAAAGCAACAACTGGGTTTTATACATTTTTATGAATAAACTGAAATATCACATTTACATAAGTATTCACACCATTTACTCAGTAATTTGTTGAAGCACCTTTGGCAGCGATTACAGCTTAGAGTCTTCTTGGGTATGAGGCTACAAGCTTGGTACACCTGTATTTGGGGAGTTCCTCCCATTCTGCTCTGCAGAACCTCTCAAGCTCTGTCAGGTTGGATGTGGAGTGTTGCTGCACAGATATTTTCAGGTCTCTCCAGAGATGTTCGATCAGGTTCAAGTCTGGGCTCTGGCTGGGCCATTCAAGGACATTCAGAGACTTGTCCCGAAGCCACTCCTGCGTTGTCTTGGCTGTGTGCTTAAGGCTGTTGTCGTATTGGAAGGTGAACCTTCGCCACAGTCTGAAGTCCTGAGTGCTCTGGATACGGTTTTCATCAAGGATATCTCTGTACTTTGTTAATCTTTGCCTCAATCCTGACTAGTCTCCCAGTTCCTGCTGCTGAAAAATATCCCCACAGCATGATGCTGCCACCACCATGCTTCACCATAGGGATGGTGCCAAGTTTCCTCCAGACGTGATGCTTGGAATTCAGGCCAAAGAGTTCAATCTTGGTTTCATCAGACCAGAGAATCTTGGTTGTCATGGTCTGAGAGTCTTCAGGTGCCTTTTGGCAAACTCCAAGCGGACTTTGATGTGCCTTTTACTGAGGAGTGGCTTCTGCCAAGCCACTCTACCATAAAGGCCTGATTGGTGCATGGCTGCAGAGATGGTTGTCCTTCTGGAAGGTTCTCCCATCTCCACAGAGGAACTCAAAAGCTCCGTCAGAGTGACCATCAGGTTCTTGGTCACCTCTCTGACCAAGGCCCTTCTCCCCTGATTGCTCAGTATGGGCGGGCGGCCAGCTCCAGAATGATGGATGCCACTGTGTTTTTGGGGACCTTCAATGCTGCAGACATTTTTTGGTACCCTTCCCCAGATCTGTTCCTCGACACAATCCTGTCTCGGAGCTCTTCAGGCAATTCCTTCAACCTCGTGGCTTGGTTTTTGCTCTGACATGCACTGTCAGCTGTGGGATCTTATATAGACAGGTGTGTGCCTTTCCAAATCATGTCCAATACATTCAATTTTCCACAGGTCGACTCCAATCAAGTTGTGAAAACATCTCAAGGATGATCAATGGAAACAGGATGAACCTGAGTTCTGAAGTCTCATAGCAAAGGGTCTGAATACTTAAGTAAATAAGGTATTTCTGTTTGACATTTTTTATACATTTGCAAAAATGACCTGTTTTCACTTTGTCATTATGGGATATTGTGTGTAGATTGCTGCTGATTTGTATGTATTTTATCCATTTTAGAATGAGGCTGTAATGTAACAAAATCTGGAAAAAGTGAAGAGGTCTGAAAACTTTCCGAATTAACTGTAACGGTTTGTTCATTGTGTGTTATTTTGTCCCAGCTGTTTTTATCCTGTGTGTGTGTGTGTGTGTGTCTGGGCTGTAAGAACAGGCTTATGACATGTAGAGAATTTGTCATGGCTAGACTGATTACATGACTGTGAAAGCATGGACGCTGAAGGCACACACAGACAGTAAGACAGACACGTTACAGAGAGTGGATCAGGCAGGGTCCTGACACTCATTACTGTGCCCTTCTGAGGAGGGACCTCAGTGGGATTAAACTGGTGGAGATTCAGCCTCCTGCTCAGACAAGACAAGACCAGGGCTACTGAACTGGAGGAGATTTGAAGTGACATTAGTCTCCTCTCTCTCTCTCTTTCTCTCTCTCTCTCTCTTTCTGACCTGTTCACCCTCTCTTTCTCTCTACCCTTGTCTGTCCCTGCATTCCTCTCCCCCTCGCTCTCCCTCTCTCATTCTTCTTTCTGTTCCACTCCCTCTTCTTGCCCGGCTGCTCCCATCTCCCTCTCCCCTCTCTCCCTCTCCCCTCTCCCTCTCTCCCATCTCCCTCTCCCCTCTCTCCCATCTCCCTCTCCCCTCTCTCCCCCATCTCTCCCATCTCCCTCTCCCCTCTCTCCCATCTCCCTCTCCCCTCTCTCCCATCTCCCCTCTCTCCCATCTCCCCTTTAATGTTCTTCCCTCCCTCCCCATGCAGTCTGTCCTGATAGTAGAGGCTAGCTGAGATGCAGTCATGTTGATCAGAGAGCGTCACACTCAGAAAATCAGCGGTCGATACTTTGCAAATGCATTCACTTTATTTTCTCCGTTTGTCAATGTCTGGCTACATACGGCACAACATTGTGTGTGTGTGTGTGTGTGTGTGTGTGTGTGCGCCATACAACAAAGGCTCAGATCAGGTTCATACACACACACACATCCTTACCCAGTTTAGAGTGTCCGAAGCAGAAGACACAGCCATCTGCTCCGTTCACCACCGACTGAATGACCTCAGCTACAGTACCAGCACACACCTCCGCCTAGAGAGAGAGATTGGGATTGGCTAGGGGGTCATTTGGAATTGGCTGGGGGGGGGGGGGTAATTTGGGATTGGCTGCCCTGCGCATAATCAGATCTCTACCTGTGATGCATCATGGGGGAAGGCGGCGTCAAAGGCAAACATCTTAGGTGGGGCCTGATTGACTCCTCGTTTCTGGAGGGTGTTTCCTTGCATCTGGTTGGCTGATGGATCCATAATGGTCACCTGCTTCTTCCTGGTGTCCACCTTGAGGAAAGAGCTGGACTCTGCTGCGTCCGAGGACATCACGGGACACACACGCACCATCACCTTCACCTGGTGGAGGGACAGAGGACAGGACCAGAGAACTCAGAACAGGGGATCGTAAACTCAACAGAATCAGATTGTAGAACCCAACAATAGAACAGAAGTAGGTCAAGATAATATCAGGTCAAACCCCTAAAGCCATAGAGAGGCCAGTTGAACCAGGATAAAAACCAGTTGAACCGTTGTAAAAACTATTTGTAAACAATTGAACCATAGTAAAAAAACTGTAGAACCCCAGTAGAAACGATAAAATCCTATTGTTTCATTCATGGGGGGCTGAAACCCTCTTCTGCGCTAAACCTAACAAAGACAAGCCAGCTATTTAGTTCTTAGAAGACACGCATCAACACCTGCATCACCTCTCCCTCTTTTTCCTGTGTTAGACTTCAAAGCTTTAAGCGGAGCAATCTTATTTTAGCTCTCTCTCTTTCACCTCCTCTCTCTCCTCTCCTCCCCCCCCCCACACCCACACACGCCAACACTCGTTTGTTGTCACACCTCGTTGGCGTTGAGGTTTTTTTATCGAGAGAAAAGCAGCTGACAGATCTCAAACTTTTCCCAGAGCTCCTGCAGGTTCACTTATCTACTTCTTTACTCACAGCTAGGAGGAGCTTTAGAGAGCGGGATGGGGATAAGGGAGAAATAGATAGCGGGAGGATGGAGCAATTCAGGATGGAAGAAGAGAGAGGGGAGGGAGTGAGATGGAGGGGAGAGAGAAAAAAGGGAGGAGAGGAATGTAGGGGGGGAGGGAAAGGGAGAGGAGGGAGTAGAGGAGAGGATGCAAATTCAGATCCATGCTGTCATTTCCCCCACCACCGAGACCAAACATGAGTCACCGTCAGAAGACAGGTTCTGCTTTAAGCTTCCGCTAAACGTTGCTCTGGGATTAAAAACGGGACGGCGTTCCCAAACGCTCCCAAACACACTGTGCTTTCAGACAGGACGCTCCAGAATGCTCAGAAAAGACAGAATTACAGCCGGATAGAGGGGAGAGACGTGAGCAGAGATGAAAGCAAACAGAGTAAATAGCAGATAAGTGAATAGAAAAGATTTGAGCCTTGAGGACATGAAGGCATGAGTCTGCGTCGTGTTGTGTAACAGCATTGAGCAGCCAAGGAGAACGGAAACACAAATGAAAGACATTCACCATGAACGCAACGCAGCAGGAATCTGCGTGCTAACAAAATAATGTCATTTGAATAACTGAAAACATGGGGCAAATGCAATAACAGTGTGTGTGTGTGTGTGTGTGTGTGTGTGTGTGTGTGTGTGTGTGTGTGTGTGTGTGTGTGTGTGTGTGTGTGTGTATAGTGTGTGTGTGTATAGTGTGACAGATAGAGAGAGAGGGGGACGGAGGGAAAAGTAAGAGAGAGAAAGTGAATGAGGGAGAAGGGAATATGATGGATCCCCCCTCTCCTCTGCAGAGGAGTAAGGTAGAATGGTTTGCTTGTAGAGCCAGCAGCACTGAGCTGACATTCTCCAGATCTCCTCTCAAACGCAGCTCACCATTAAAACACACTGACATTAAAAAGATTCTCTAGGACAAGACGTTTTAACAGCGCTTCTACAGTGGACTATACAAATTATTTGTCTCTCTCTAATGGAAATGACTGATTTTTTATTCAAAGTGAAGATACAGTGCCTTGCGAAAGTATTCGGCCCCCTTGAACTTTGCGACCTTTTGCCACATTTCAGGCTTCAAACATAAAGATATAAAACTGTATTTTTTTGTGAAGAATCAACAACAAGTGGGACACAATCATGAAGTGGAACGACATTTATTGGTTATTTCAAACTTTTTTAACAAATCAAAAACTGAAAAATTGGGCGTGCAAAATTATTCAGCCCCTTTACTTTCAGTGCAGCAAACTCTCTCCAGAAGTTCAGTGAGGATCTCTGAATGATCCAATGTTGACCTAAATGACTAATGATGATAAATACAATCCACCTGTGTGTAATCAAGTCTCCGTATAAATGCACCTGCACTGTGATAGTCTCAGAGGTCCGTTAAAAGCGCAGAGAGCATCATGAAGAACAAGGAACACACCAGGCAGGTCCGAGATACTGTTGTGAAGAAGTTTAAAGCCGGATTTGGATACAAAAAGATTTCCCAAGCTTTAAACATCCCAAGGAGCACTGTGCAAGCGATAATATTGAAATGGAAGGAGTATCAGACCACTGCAAATCTACCAAGACCTGGCCGTCCCTCTAAACTTTCAGCTCATACAAGGAGAAGACTGATCAGAGATGCAGCCAAGAGGCCCATGATCACTCTGGATGAACTGCAGAGATCTACAGCTGAGGTGGGAGACTCTGTCCATATGACAACAATCAGTCGTATATTGCACGAATTTGGCCTTTATGGAAGAGTGGCAAGAAGAAAGCCATTTCTTAAAGATATCCATAAAAAGTGTTGTTTAAAGTTTGCCACAAGCCACCTAGGAGACACACCAAACATGTGGAAGAAGGTGCTCTGGTCAGATGAAACCAAAATGGAACTTTTTGGCAACAATGCAAAACGTTATGTTTGGCGTAAAAGCAACACACCATCCCCACTGTCAAACATGGTGGTGGCAGCATCATGGTTTGGGCCTGCTTTTCTTCAGCAGGGACAGGGAAGATGGTTAAAATTGATGGGAAGATGGATGGAGCCAAATACAGGACGATTCTGGAAGAAAACCTGATGGAGTCTGCAAAAGACCTGAGACTGGGACGGAGATTTGTCTTCCAACAAGACAATGATCCAAAACATAAAGCAAAATCTACAATGGAATGGTTCAAAAATAAACATATCCAGGTGTTAGAATGGCCAAGTCAATGTCCAGACCTGAATCCAATCGAGAATCTGTGGAAAGAACTGAAAACTGCTGTTCACAAATGCTCTCCATCCAACCTCACTGAGCTCGAGCTGTTTTGCAAGGAGGAATGGGAAAAAATGTCAGTCTCTCGATGTGCAAAACTGATAGAGACATACCCCAAGCGACTTACAGCTGTAATCGCAGCAAAAGGTGGCGCTACAAAGTATTAACTTAAGGGGGCTGAATAATTTTGCACGCCCAATTTTTCAGTTTTTGATTTGTTAAAAAAGTTTGAAATATCCAATAAATGTCGTTCCACTTCATGATTGTGTCCCACTTGTTGTTGATTCTTCACAAAAAAATACAGTTTTATATCTTTATGTTTGAAGCCTGAAATGTGGCAAAAGGTCGCAAAGTTCAAGGGGGCCGAATACTTTCGCAAGGCACTGTATATATATATATATATATACACACACACACACACAGAACATATTAAAACGTACACTGAGTGTACAAAACAAACGTTGTTCCCTCAGAACAGACTCAATTCATCGTGACATGGACTCTACAAGGTGTCAAAAGCTGCCCCATGTTGACTCCAATGCCTCCCACAGTTGTGTCAAGTTGGCTGGATGTCCTTTGGGTGGTGGAACATTCTTGATACACACAGGAAACGGTTGAGCATGAAAAACCCAGTTTTTGACACACTCAAACCGCTGCGCCTGGCACCTACTACCAAACCCTGTTCAAAGGCACTGAAATCTCTTTTGTCTTGCCCATCCACCCTCTGAATGGCACATCAAAATCAAAATGACCAGGAAACGACAGGGAGAAAGGCCTTCCAGAGAGATAAGAGTAGGGTGTGTGTGCGCGCATGTGTGCGTGTGTGTGAGAGAGAGAGAGAGAATGTACCTGCTGCCTGTCTACTATGATGAGAGTTGAGGTGTAAGCCTGGCGAGTACAGTTAACGGTCAGGTCAAGACTTCACATTAAATTCAAAGACCTTTTGCAATATAAACATACACACACGTACACACTCCTGAGCGTCCAGGGCCCTATCTTGACCCCAATACAAAGGCCCATCATATCAGTAAGTGCCTCAGGGGAAGGATTTGTGTAACTCATATTGTGTTCCCCACAGATATCCATTTCCTCTTCCTGTCTCTGTGGGAAAGCACACATTGCATGATTACACAGCACACACCGGGACTTATATGTAATTTACGTACAGGCTTAGATACTGTGTGTGTGTGTGTGTGTGTGTGTGTGTGTGTGTGTGTGTGTGTGTGTGTGTGTGTGTGTGTGTGTGTGAGAGAGAGTATGATAGAAAAAGAAAGCGAGAGAGTCTGTTTATAGTGTTTCTATAAAACAACTAAGAGCCAAGATGTTGATGATGTTAAATGTATCTTGGCGTTGTGGCTGCTCTTCATTAGACAGACAGTTAGCAGGTCCTTAAAGGAGCAATCAGCAGTTTAAAAAAAAAATAACAAAGCCGACACCCCGCCATTGATTTTGGTAAATACCTTCCGGATTGGGGCTGGAGAAATGTAACCACGCTCAAGCTATGGATGCAAGTACTGACCATATAGGATATACGTTTCGTTTTAACCATGTTTTGAGGCTATACAGTGTTTATTTACAATTGCATTGTTTACAAACATTGGAGTAAAACAAGCTTCTATTTTGGGTTCTGACGGGGTGCGACAGGTCGAACTAAGCTCATTAGGCATTCATAAGTCATGTTCTTCAAGAATCTGTGGGTGTATACTGGATGTACCAATCGCACGACGACAGAGACAGAGCTATAGGCTCTTTGTTCAGCTTAAACAGGGTGGGGAAAGGGGGGGGGGGGGGGTCCTACAGTAGGGGAAAGAAAGAGCAATGGACGAGGAGAGGTTGAGAGGGGTTAAGGATATAAGAGGGAGGAGGGGTTGGGAGAAGGCCCATTAGTAGTGTATTTGAGTGGAAGCTCTCATCTCTCTCTGCGTTCATCAAGTCCCCTGGAGCAACTCCTCAGACAGACACTGATGTCACCCTGATAACAGCTCTTCTGTCTCTCTCTACCTCTCGCTCTCTCTCTCTAGACCCTCCATTCTTTATCTACACCTCTCCCCCTTCTCCCTCTCCTCCTCCATCTCTCTCTATCCCCCCTTCTCTCTCTCCCGCTCCTCCTCCTCCATCTCTCTCTATCCCCCCTTCTCTCTCCCTCCCTCTCCTCCTCCATCTCTCTCTATCCCCCCTTCTCTCTCTCTCCCTGTCCTCCTCCATCTCTCTCTATCCCCCCTTCTCTCTCTCCCTCTCCTCCTCCATCTCTCTCTATCCCCCCTTCTCTCTCTCTCCCTCTCCTCCTCCATCTCTCTCTATCCCCCCTTCTCTCTCTCTCCCTCTCCTCCTCCATCTCTCTCTATCCCCCTTCTCTCTCTCCCTCTTCTCCTCCATCTCTCTCTATCCCCCCTTCTCTCTCTCCTCCTCCATCTCTCTCTATCCCCCCTTCCCTCTCTCTCTCTCCTCCATCTCTCTCTATCCCCCCTTCTCTCTCTCCTCCTCCATCTCTCTCTATCCCCCCTTCTCTCTCTCTCTCTCCTCCTCCTCCATCTCCCCCTTCTCTCTCTCCTCCTCCTCCATATCTCTCTATCCCCCCTTCTCTCTCTCCCTCCCTCTCCTCCTCCATCTCTCTCTACCGCCCCTTCTCTCTCTCTCCCTCTCCTCCTCCATCTCTCTCTACCCCCCCTTCTCTCCCTCTCCTCCATCTCTCCATCTCTCTCTATCCCCCCTTCTCTCTCTCTCCCTCTCCTCCTCCATCTCTCTCTATCCCCCCTTCTCTCTCTCCCTCTCCTCCTCCATCTCTCTCTATCCCCCCTTCTCTCTCTCCCTCTCCATCTCTCTCTATCCCCCCTTCTCTCTCTCTCCCTCTCCTCCTCCATCTCTCTCTATCCCCCTTCTCTCTCCTCCTCCATCTCTCTCTATCCCTCCCTTCTCTCTCTCCTCCTCCTCCATCTCTCTCTATCCCTCCCTTCTCTCTCTCCTCCTCCTCCATCTCTATCTATCCCCCCTTCTCTGCCCCCTCATCTCTCTCTATCCCCCCTTCTCTCTCTCCCCCATCTCTCTCTATCCCCCCTTCTCTTTCTCCTCCTCCTCCATCTCTCTCTATTCCCCCTTCTCTCTCTCCTCCATCTCTCTCTATCCCCCCCTCTCTCTCTCCTCCATCTCTCTCTATCCCCCCCTTCTCTCTCCTCCTCCATCTCTCTCTAGCCCTCCCTTCTCTCTCTCCTCCTCCTCCATCTCTCTCTATCCCCCCCTTCTCTCTCTCCTCCATCTCTCTCTATCCCCCCCTTCTCTCTCTCCTCCATCTCTCTCTACCCCCCCTTCTCTCTCCTCCTCCATCTCTCTCTATCCCCCCTTCTCTCTCTCTCCTCCTCCATCTCTCTCTATCCCCCTTTCTCTCTCTCCTCCTCCTCCATCTCTCTCTATCCCCCCTTCTCTCTCCTCCTCCATCTCTCTCTATCCCAACCTTCTCTCTCTCCTCCATCTCTCTCTATCCCTCCCTTCTCTCTCTCTCCTCCTCCTCCATCTCTCTCTATCCCCCCCTTCTCTCCTCCTCCTCCTCCTCCATCTCTCTCTATCCCCCCCTTCTCTCTCCTCCTCCTCCTCCATCTCTCTCTCTCCTCCTCCTCCATCTCTCTCTATCCCCCCCTTCTCTCTCTCCTCCTCCTCCATCTCTCTCTATCCCCCCCTTCTCTCTCTCCTCCTCCTCCATCTCTCTCTATCTCCCCCTTCTCTCTCTCCTCCATCTCTCTCTATCCCCCCCTTCTCTCTCTCCTCCATCTCTCTCTATCCCCCCCTTCTCTCTCTCCTCCATCTCTCTCTATCCCCCCTTCTCTCTCCTCCTCCATCTCTCTCTATCCCTCCCTTCTCTCTCTCCTCCTCCTCCATCTCTCTCTATCCCTCCCTTCTCTCTCTCCTCCTCCTCCATCTCTATCTATCCCCCCTTCTCTCTCTCCTCCATCTCTCTCTATCCCCCCTTCTCTCTCTCCTCCATCTCTCTCTATCCCCCCCTTCTCTCTCTCCTCCTCCTCCATCTCTCTCTATTCCCCCCTTCTCTCTCTCCTCCATCTCTCTCTATCCCCCCCTTCTCTCTCTCCTCCATCTCTCTCTATCCCCCCCTTATCTCTCCTCCTCCATCTCTCTCTATCCCTCCCTTCTCTCTCTCCTCCTCCTCCATCTCTCTCTATCCCCCCCTTCTCTCTATCCTCCATCTCTCTCTATCCCCCCCTTCTCTCTCTCCTCCATCTCTCTCTATCCCCCCTTCTCTCTCCTCCTCCATCTCTCTCTATCCCCCCTTCTCTCTCTCTCTCCCCTCTCTCTATCTCCTCCATCTATCTCTATCTCCCCCTCTCCTCCATCTCTCTCTCCCCCCTCTTCTCCATCTCTCTCTATCCCCCCCTTCTCTCTCTCCTCCTGCTCCATCTCTCTCTCCTCCTGCTCCATCTCTCTCTCTCCCCCTGATGCGATGCCAAACAAAGCTCTTGGCTCTCAGCTCCCCGTCATGATGTCACACTGTGTGATACAAACAACCCAGTCTGCCTGTCAGGTCCCAAGTCTACACTGCACCAGGCTGGTCCATCTGTCCATAAAGGCATCAGAAGTCGAACAACGAGTAGCTCACAGCAGAACCGATGGCCTAGCAGGTAGCAGAGGTCCCATTCCAACAGCTGATGTATTCTTACTGTAAGAAGGCCTCTTGTTTACCTTCAAAACCTGAAGAACATGTATGAAGGTCGGCTGGTAAATATTGGCTTTATGTCTCGTTACTTTAAACCCTGACCAGTATGTGTCAGTGGAGGCTGCTGAGGGGAGGACGGCTCATAAATAAATGGCCGGAACGGAGCAAAGGGAATGGCATCAAACACCTGGAAACCATCTGTTTGATGTATTTAATACCATTCCACTGATGCTGCTCCAGCCATTACCACGAGCCCGTTCTCCCCAATTAAGGTGCCACCAACCTCCTGTGGTGTGTGTACGGCCTTAGGACACAGGCAACATAACATGTTATGCTGCAGCATTTAATGAATAAGTAACCGTGTGACTGAGCTGGGAATGAATCGATAGCAATGTTTCTGACGTTGTCATCGTGTTGCCGATAAATATTTAATCACCATGTCATTTGACGAGGCAGGAAAACACAAACTCTCCGCAGTCGTTTTTAGAGTATCAGTTAAAAGAGGCTCGACTGAATAATTCACAGGGTCTCTCTCTCTCTCTCTCATAACTGGGGATGTGATAAGAGAGAAATCTGATTAAGGAAGAGTACCAGTGGGACTGTGTGTGTGCGCCTGTGTCTCACAGGTATCCCACTGCTGGCCGCTGATTGTAACCATGGAGACCGGTTAAGCCAATATCAAACTAATGTGAGCTTTTAAATTACAGAAAATAATCCCATGAGACCAGTTTTGCCAACAATCCAAGGAAAGTAGCTGTCGGCTGCTCCATTTGTCGCTAGAAGTTGCTAGATGACGTCATGACATAATAGTGACTTCATAATGACCATTTGCACATGCTTATGCTGTCCATCAGTCTCTCAAGCAATGAGAAGTTCTCCAAATCAAAACTAAATAGAATGTTTGAAGGAGAACATAAAGGAACCCATTTTAATTAAATTCACTTCACTTCAGCAGCGAGAGGACTGAGAGGCTACAGCAGAGAGAGGACTGAGAGGCTACAGCAGAGAGAGGACTGAGAGGCTATAGCAGAGAGAGGACTGAGAGGCTACAGCAGAGAGAGGATTGAGAGGCTACAGCAGAGAGAGGACTGAGAGGCTATAGCAGAGAGAGGACTGAGAGGCTACAGCAGAGAGAGGACTGAGAGGCTACAGCAGAGAGAGGACTGAGAGGCTACAGCAGAGAGCGGACTGAGAGGCTACAGCAGAGAGCGGACTGAGAGGCTACAGCAGAGAGCGGACTGAGAGGCTACAGCAGAGAGCGGACTGAGAGGCTACAGCAGAGAGCGGACTGAGAGGCTACAGCAGAGAGAGGACTGAGAGGCTACAGCAGAGAGAGGACTGAGAGGCTACAGCAGAGAGAGGACTGAGAGGCTACAGCAGAGAGAGGACTGAGAGGCTACAGCAGAGAGAGTACAGAGAGAGGGCGAGGACTGAGAGAGGCTACAGCAGGGAGAGGACTGAGAGGCTACAGCAGGGAGAGGACTGAGAGGCTACAGCAGGGAGAGAACTGAGAGGCTACAGCAGGGAGAGGACTGAGAGGCTACAGCAGGGAGAGGACTAAGAGGCTACAGCAGAGCGAGGCGGGGAGAGAGGCTTTGGAAGGGGAGCAAGACCGCAGAACAGAGTAGCACAGCTGAGCTCAGCTGAACGGAAACACACACAAACAGGGAAGTTGCTAAATCATCCAATAGTCGCTGGGGAAGCCTTAAAAAGTAGCTACATTTGTCACTGTACTCTTTTACCAATAAGTCACTGGAGGGGTCTGAAAACTAAATCTAAACTAAATCTAGCAACAAAGTTGCTAATTTGGCAACATAGCTTAGAGACTGCCCTTACTAACACACATGTATACACACACACACATAGAGACACAGAGAGTGTGAGAGGAATGAGTATGACAACACACACACAAAAGCTCTGACAGTCTTAATGCAGAATCAGGCATCCCAAACCCTCTTTCTCTCTCTCCCTCTCTCTCCATCTCTCTAAATATCTGTCTCTCTTTCCTCCCTCCTTCAATCTGCCTTGTTGTTCTCCTGGCTCGTGTCCACCCCTCTATCTCACAATTAAGCCTTTCGTAGGCCTGCCAATACCACCACTATTAATATTTTACCCACAACAAGGTAGCAAAGTGGCTATTGAATTCCCATACTCTGCATGCACACACACACACACACACACACACACACACACACACACACACACACACACACACACACACACACACACACACACACACACACACACACACACACACACACACACACACACACACACTGCCTGTGAGGTGTTGTTTTTGGCCTGATCTGAGACAGCTATTAATAATGGCTTAGGCTTCTTAGTGTCATTGCTCTCAAGGCTGCCACTCGTTCCAGAGCGTGTCTGTGTGTGTGTGTCTGTCTGTGTGTGTGTCGGTCTGTGTGTGTGTTTCTGTTTGTGAGCGTCTGTGTGGCTGTGTGGTTAACACTTTGCTGGGTGATTGAAGTGACCGTGGAAGCCCCACAAAGGAGGGGAGGAGAGGGAGTGAAGTAGAAGATGGGCGGATTGGAGATAAACCTAATCGATGGACAAGGAGGACGAGGAGGAATCAATCGTATATTATGTTAAGACGATGAAATGTCATTCATTTGTTTTGTCCACAAAATAACCTCTCTTAAATCAAGCTGGTATCAACACATTTTAGCTTGAGGTTCTGCTAAATGATCTCCCAATGGTGTGCAATATTTTAGACAACATTTTCCACAGTGACAGATGGACCTCTCCATTTCTCCATTTCTTCATTCTTTCACATCGGTCTCTTCAGCGAGTACAGGTAGAGCTGCTAGCAGCCTGAGGTTCACAAACCAGCACTTTATCTTTCCTTCAAGGGACTTCCTTTTAAGTATGCCTAGAGATAAGAACACACATCATTTAATTTCCTTTACTGATATAAAATATCTCCCCCCCGCAATCTGGAGGTGAATGGAAGCATCCCTGCTGGGCTGATTCGATTAAGGTGAGCCGGAATGTACCAAAACCCAAGCGGAGGAGGGGGGCAGCAAATCCGACGGCACACATCGCGGTATGGTCTAATATCTTACCTGCTCTCACAGGTTACAGGCAGCAGGGAAATGTGGAAATGTGTGCGTCTGTGTATGTTTGTCTGTATGTGTGTGGTAGGAAAAAGGCCACGGCAGCAGGAGTGAAGGTGACATTTTGTTTATCTGGAAATGTCACCCTTTCTATTCCTCAGGATACCGTATGTACGTGTGTGTGCGCTCATAAAGTCCTACCTTGCCCAGTCCGGGGGTGTCTTTGATCTTGCTGGCAGCCCGTAACAGGCAAGGTGGGGCGGGGGGAGGGGCGGTCTGCAGGGTCCCACTGAAGTTGGTGGGGAACAGAGGGGGGTCACACACCACTGGGGGGGGCGCTGGGCGCTGCTTCTTCTTCTTCGATGACAGGTTCAACTTCTGAGCAGCTCTACAGAAGGAGAAAGAGGGGTGGGGGGTGGGGTTCAATTCCAATGTTAACCAATCATCCAACACGTTACAGTGTTCATCTACTGCTGATTGAAGCAAGTTGGGAGATAACGGAGAGAGAGGGCAACAGACCCACAGAGAGTAAGAGATGGAGAAGGAAGAGAGAAATATTTCCCCCCCACCTAAGAGCACACAGAGTGATCATGATGTGTAAGGCATTGTGAGAAATGTGTTCCCACTTAAAAATCCAGCTGTAGAGAGTGGTTAAGTGGACGCCTTCGAAAAAAAAAACCCACAGTGAAGATAGTTGTTCCATGCCATCATGGCGACGCTTCCTCCCCAACACCACCACAATTGCGGAAGCTCCGTGTGCCCTGTTCTAATTGCTCGTTCATGTTGCTAATTGGGGCTGGATTACGCGCCCAGCTCACCACATCAATAACGAACACACGCACACACACTTAAGCAGCGACATCTGTAACTGGGAGGGGAGCACCATTTCACTGTCATCACAGTCTTCACAGTCTTCTCTTTCCACTCGCTCTTTTCTCTTCCCTGTCTCTCCTCTCCTTTCTCCTTTTAGTCTAAATTACACTATCGTGGCTAGGAAACGTGATGACATTGCTAAAGTTGTCAAATCATTTTTTGTAGGAAACAACTTTGTCATCCTGATGACGTCGTCAAATGTACTTCAGACAGATCATAATGTTGTCAGCTAGCTAAAATCCGGTGCTCTCCTCTTCTCAATCGTAGCTAGCTAGCTGATGTTATACTACATCTAATGTTAATCTGACGACATCACAATAACCACGTTTCCTTCCACAGTTTTTAATGCGAATAAAGACATACCATATAAAATCCTGACAGCTGTGATGGAATCGGGACGTTTTCATAAATGCCAACAGATCAGTTGTTCGTTTGACATGGTGGGATCTTTTGGTGTCTGTAAAATGAATTGTGTGAGAAATTGCGGTGGAAGCGTATCATCATATCAAAGTAAACTTAGAGTCACGCGATGACATCAGACAGTAGGTGTGTGGTCCTCTAACTACGATTCGGGAAACCACGCAGTTTATAAAAGATGAAATAAGATGAAACCATGCAGTTTATTAGAGATGAAATACGATGAAACCATGCAGTTTATAAAAGATGAAATAAGATGAAACCATCTAGTATATAAAAGAGGAAATACGTTATGAACTGGACTTCACAGGGTGGTGAAAGTGCGCCGTGATGAGCTTGATGCTCCTTTCCGATAAATGTTGAGGGTCTTATTCTGGTGACATGCTGATCGACGCTCGACTGCCGTTTGACAAATGAAAAGAAACCACACACAGTGGGGCTGTTACCTGGACACAGATTAAGCCTAAGAGGAGACAAACTGAATTCCTATCATGGAGGACTGGCTTGAATTCTGAGGATGACCACAATTGTATTTTCACCATGAGCAAAAGCTATTGATTTTCTACCCAAAGTTGCAAAGAAAATGTTGTGATCCATTTAATTAACAGAAGCAACATGGATAAAAGGGTGTGGTGGCAGTAGCAGGAACAACGGTATCTAGTGGGCAAAACGTGGTGCTTTCAAACTAATGTACAGTGCATTCGGGAAGTATTCAGATCCCTTGACTTTTTCCACATTTTGTTACGTTACAGCCTTATTCTAAAATGGATTAAATAGTTTGTTCACCTCATCAATCTTCACATAATACCCATATTTACAAAGCAAAAAAAAGCAAAAACAGGATTTTAGAAATGTTTTCAAATGTATTAAAAAAAACAAAACGGAAATACCACATTTACCTAAGTATTCAGACCATTTCCTCAGTACTTTGTTGAAGCGATTGTGCGTGTGTGTTCCCGTGTGCATATGCGTGCACAGGGGTCGCGAGCATTGAACCACTCCTTTTTGGGGGTTGCGGGTCAAAAAGTTTGAGAACCACTGCTCTATGGGACCTGATGTCACCGCCTTCACCATTAACACACATAGGACAGGGACAAATACAGACACGGTTACCGACACGGCCACAAACATGGATATGATTGCAGTTACCAATGGTTACCGACATGATTATGATCACGGTTATGAACAGTTGCCAGTTACCAATGGTTACAGATAAAAAAAAAAAAAATTTCATGGCAGCCTGTCTTATCCACTCAATCTATCAATATCGCCCAAGGTGCTCTTTTCAACTCCGCCTTCCTTTATAAATCCATCCCTACAACTCTCTCTGTTCTATTTCTCAAATGGCTCCCTCTCTCCCTCTATCTCTTCATCTCCAACTGATTGTGTTCTTTCTTTCTCTTTTGGGTGTGTGTTTTTACCCATCAGGCCTAGGGGGTAAAATAAATAGTAACCCACTTTGAATGTTACATATTTTTGGGTGGGATCTCTAAGCGATGTTATATCAACTTTTCATGTGTATCTGAGCTCTTGCCGTACTCACAGGTAGAAATACAGCCGGGAGGACGTAGTATTGTGATAAAGTCGCTCTCACTACACTGGAAGGTAACAGGAAGATGACTTTTAGATCACAAAAACGTGTCAGAAGTTTATATACAACTCAGCCAACTACATTTAAACTCAGTTTTTCACAATTCCTTACATTTAATCATAGTAAAAATTCCTTGTCATAGGTCAGTTAGGATCACCACTTTATTTTAAGAATGTGAAATGTTAGAATAATACTAGAGATAATTAGCTTTTATTTCTTTCATCACATTCCCAGTGGGTCAGAAGTTTACATACACTCAATTAGTATTTGGTAGCATTGCCTTTAAATTGTTTAACTTGGGTCCAACATTTCGGGTAGCCTTCCACAAGCTTCCCACAATAAGTTGGGTGAATTTTGGCCCACTCCTCCTGACAGAGCTTGTGTAACTGAGTCAGGTTTGTAGGCCTACTAGCTCACACACGCTTTTTCAGTTCTGTCCACACATTTTCTATTGGATTGAGGTCAGGGCTTTGGGATGGCCACTCCAATACCATGACTCTGTTGTCCTTAAGCCATTTTGCCACAACTTCGGAAGTATGCTTGGGGTCATTGTCCATTTGGAAGACCCATTTGCAACCAAGCTTTAACTTCCTGACAGATGTCTTGAGATGTTGCTTGAATATATCCACATAATTTCCCTGCCTCATGATGCCATCAATTTTGTGAAGTGCACCAGTCCCTCCTGCAGCAAAGCACCCCCACAACATAATGCTGCCACCCCCGTGCTTCACGGTTGGGACGGTGTTCTTCGGCTTGCAAGCATCCCCCTTTATCCTCCAAACATAACGATGGTCATTATGGCCAAACAGTTCTATTTTTGTTTCATCAGTCCAGAGGATATTTCTCCAAAAAGTACGATCTTTGTCCCCATGTGCAGTTGCAAATCGTAGTCTGGCTTTTTTTATGGCGGTTTTGGAGCAGTGGCTTCTTCCTTGCTGAGCGACCTTTCAGGTTGTGTCGATATAGGACTCGTTTTACTGTGGATATAGATACTTTTGTACCTGTTTCCTCCAGCATCTTCACAAGGTCCTTTGCTGTTGTTCTGGGATTGATTTGCACTTTTCGCACCAAAGTGCATTAATCTCTAGGAGACAGAACGCATCTCCTTCCTGAGCGGTATGACGGCTGCGTGGTCCCATGGTGTTTATACATGCATACTATTGTTTGTACAGATGGATTTGGAACCTTCAGGCATTTGGAAATTACTCCCAAGGATGAACAAGACTTGTGGAGGTCTACAATTTTATTTCTGAGGTCTTGGCTGATTTCTTTAGATTTTCCCATGATGTCAAGCAAAGAGGCACTAAGTTTGAAAGTAGGCCTTGAAATACATCCACAGGTACACCTCAAATTGACTCAAATGATGTCAATTAGCCTATCAGAAGCTTCTAAAGCCATGACATCATTTTCTGGAATTTCCAAGCTGTTTAAAGGCACAGTCAACTTAGTGTATGTAAACTTCTAACCCACTGGAATTGTGATACAGTGAATTATAAGTGAAATAATCTGTGTGTAAACAATTGTTGGAAAAATTACTTGTGTCATGTACAAAGTAGATGTCCTAACCGACTTGCCAAAACTATAGTTTGTTAACAAGAAATTTGTGGAGTGGTTGAAAAATGAGTTTTAATGACTCCAACCTAAGTGTATGTAAACTTCCGACTTCAACTGTACATGTCAGATTTCAATACTGGCCGATATCATAACGCGGGAGTTTCTCTTCTTTTGAATCAATGAATCTGTAATTTAACATATTTCTCCTATTTTTCTGCCTCTTCAGTCCAGGGTGTTTTGCATGGTGCAAACATCAGACTCCACTCTGCAAGGCACACAATCTGCAGGTTGAACATGTTGAGATTGTAGACTCCTATATTGATAGTGCAGTTTGTTTAGGCAAATTACAGTTTACAGCTTTACAGCTAATTTTATAGCTACTTCGCATGCTGATGTTGACTTTGGTATTAGCAAGCAAGCCCATAGAGAGAGCTTTGCATTGTGGGTTATATAGGCGACTTTGAGCTGCAACAGATTTCCACGATTTCCATGTATTTTCTAACAACAATTTGAATTGAGGTGTGTTTCCGTCTCTTCTTTAATTCACATAAAAGTAGTTCATTTCAATGTTGCGGACAATTTATGTTTGAGGCTTTACTGAGCCGGACAAACGTATCTTTTTGACGAGAGCGCAAGCACTTCCCCGGTGTTTCCGGAGATCAAGTATGAAGACATTTGCGCAGTCTTGCACAAACATTTTCCCCCTGGCACATTTTCTGGCTGGTGCTCGCATTGCCTTCATTATTGTTTTCCATCCAAATAAGAACTTTGGACATGTGTGCGTTCCTATCAAAGTAAATGCCTTATTTTCTGTATATCATGTTGTTGTTTCTACCGTATGTACGTATTTATGTTTGTATGGAGCATAATGTATTTACAGTTTTATTCACTCAAGTACTGGTGACAAATCATGCATTCCGATTCTTGCATAGATTGTAATGGACACATATGATGTGTGTAAAATACTCTTTGGAAGGTTGTACTGATTATGATGAGCTAATGCTAAGCTATTTGCCAGCTATGTTTGGTGTCATGTTTGTTGACATTATACAATACATTCTGGGTGTCACGCAAACGTCTGCCAGACCAACGATGTTATAACAAAATGAGGTGAAGGGATGGTTCACTCCTCTTTCAAGTAAACTTCTGGAAGTGAATGAAGGGAAGTGAATGATGGTAGACAACACCCCGTTCAACATGCACACTGCAAACAGACAAAACTCATCTTGTCTCCTCTTGTTATCGTTGGTGGACGTAAAAACACTAACATGGCGGCGCGCACTGTAATGGGTTAGGGTCGGTGGCAGGGAAGTCAGGCGCAGGAGAACGAACTTGGTATAAACAGAGTTGTTTAATAAGTGCTCATAAAACTCCAAAAACCAAAATATACAAAAAAGTAACATAAGTGGGTACAAAACCCGTCACACACCAGAACATAACTTGCACATAACATACAATAAAACAATCTCTGACAAAACATGAGGGGAAACAGAGGGTTAAATACACAACATGTAATTGATGGGATTAGAACCAGGTGTGAAGGAAGACAAGACAAAACCAATGGAAAATGAAAAATGGATCAGCGATGGCTAGAAGGTCGGTGACGTCCGACCGCTGAACACCACCTGAACAAGGAGAGGGACCGACTTCGGAAGAAGGCGTGACACGCACAAACTACCCATCGTCTGATTATTTTTTTAGAAAGGGTTTTACTCAATTATTTTGATCAATGGTGAGCTCACCTATGATGTGATGAATTGTAAATAATAATTGCTATTAGCTAATTCATATTATGGTTTCTGTCAGCCGAGAGTTAGCTAAATATGACCGCTTGGGTTATGTCAATCTTTCCTCAGTTAACACTAGCCTACATTTTCCAGTTTGGATGATTGTGTTATGCTGTAGCTACTTCTGTGAATGTCTGAACATTGCATCCAAAAATAAACTGGTCACATTCAGGACATAACTTTGTAAGGACTGTGTTTGTGCAAAAGTGTGGCCAGCTCAAGCGCTGACTGTTGTGTCAATCGAAGCTGGACGTTCCAAATACGCATTCTAATCACTGTACCGCTGTAGAATGATCACACCCATGTGATGGTACGTGTCAAATGGTTAACACGGTAGATTGAAGTGGTTTTGGGTGGATTATTTCATTAAGGTTTACTCAATCACCACCAATCACATAGCCTGAGTCTGAGAGAGCACGCGCACACACACGCACGCACGCAGGCACGCACGCACGCGCACACACACACACACACACACACACACTCACACTCACACTCACACTCACACTCACACACAAACTCACACACAAACTCAAAGATACCGACGGTCTGCTGTGTTAGTGTGACTTCAGAGAGATGCCTGTATGATGATGAAGAGGAGACGAAGACAACGACACTTCTCGAAGTAGACGAGACAATTAGACTGCTCTGTCTCTCACCCTCTCTCACCTCCCTCTGTCTCGCTCTCTCCCTCCATCGCTCCTCTCTCTCACAGTGCCTCGAGTGTGCTACCGACACAGTCATTTCAGAGAGCAGAGTAGAAAGTCCAACAGCACTGAAGTGACAGAGCTGTCATAGACGGTCTTTTATAATGTGAGTCTCTTTGCAAGTTTATTTTCACACGTGTGTGTAGGTATGTGTAAGAGTGTGTGAATGTTGTCTCAGTTATTATAATGAAGGTATGATGTTATTTTATCTGCAAGGGAGGAGAGGACGATATGTGTGTGTAGGTAGGTGTGTGTGTGTGTGTGTGTGTGTGTGTGTGTGTGTGTGTGTGTGTGTGTGTGTGTGTGTGTGTGTGTGTGTGTGTGTGTGTGTGTGTGTGTGTGTGTGTGTGTGTGTGCCTGTGTGTGAGAGTGCAGGTTACATGTGGTCATCAAACCGCACCACGAGAGGCGGGTGCTGGAATGTTTAGTCTGTTTCAGGGTTCATTCAGGACAGTTGCCACGGTAATTAAAAATATACTTTTTTTGGAGCGAGTCTGTGTGTGTGTTAGTCCCTGAAGAGTTGACAGAGATCCAGGGAAGTTGTGTGAAGTGCAAAGTGAGATAATTATGGTGACACTCATTAATGAGTGAGAGACTTCTTCTTCTCTCACTCCCTCCTTCCTTTCCATCCCTCCCTTCCTCTCCTAACCAAACCTCCTTAATGATCTGGCAGTGTCTGACAGCCTGAAAAGTTTTCTGAAAGTGCACACACACACAAACGCACATACACACGCACACAAACAAACGCACACGCACACACACCTCTCTGTCACATTACTCTGTGTGCACTGAAGCTAATTGTATCCTTGCTGCCCTATATACACTACCATTCAAAAGTTTGGGGTCACTTATAAATGTCCTTGTTTTCGAAAGAAAAGCACATTTTGTTGACCATTAAAATAACATCAAATTGATCAGAAATACAGTGTAGACATTGCTAATGTTGTAAGTTCCTCTTGCTGCTCCATAGGCAAGTACCATGGTCTTGTAGTGGATCCAAGCTTCGACAGGAAGCCAGTGGAGTGTGTGGAGGAGCAGACATGGGGCAACTTGGGAAGGTTGAACATCAGGCAGCCTGCAGCGTTAAGTTGTAGGGGTTTGATGGCACAAGCGGGGACCCCAGCCAACACCTAGTAGTAGTCCAGACGGGAGATGACATGTGTCTGGATTAGGACCTGCAATACTTCCTGTGTGAGGTAGGGTGGTACTCTACAGATGTTGTAGAGCATGAACCTGCAGGAGCCAGATACCTGCAGAAAACAACATGGTGTTGTCCAGGTTCACGCCAAGGTTCTTTGCACACCATGATGGAGAGGCCTTGGAGTGAAGGAAGAGCAGCTCTGTCTTGTCAAGGTTGAGCTTGAGGTGGTGGGCCCACCTCCAAGCTGAGATATCTGCCAGGCATGCAGAGATGAGTGTCGCCACCTGGGTGTTAGACGGGGGAAAGGAGAGGAATAGTTGAGTGTCATCTGTATAACAGTTATAGGAGAGACCATGTGAGGATATGACGGAGCCTAGTGACTTGGTGTATAGAGAGAAGAAGAGAGGGTCTGGGGGACATCGAAGCAAGCAAGTGAGAGTACGTGATGCAGACACAGATCCTCTCCACGTCACCTGGTAGGAGCGGCCTGCCAGATAGGATGCAATCCAAGAGTATGCAGAGCCTGAGACACCCAGCCCTGAGAGGGTGGAGAGTAGGATCTGATGGTTCACGGTGTCCAAGGCAAACGATAGATCTAGGAGGATGAGAACAGAGTAGAGAGAGTCAGCTTTGGCAGAGTGGAGAGCCTCCGTGACACAGAGAAGAGCAGTCTCGGGTTGAGTGACCCATCTTGAAGCCTGACAGGTTAGGGTCAAGAAGATCGTTCTGAGAGAGATCTCGGTCTGAGACCTTATGTGTTTTGGAAAGAAAAGAAAGAAGGGATAACAGTCTATAATCTTTGACGTCAGAGTGGAGCGACTCTGGACATTTTGAAGTCAGTGACAAGGGATGAGTTGATGACGGAAGTGAGGAATGGAAGGTCTCCAGCGATGGTCTGAGGAATGGAGGAAGGGATTTGTCAAGCGGGCAGGTTGTCGGGAGGCCAGATGTCACTAGTAGCAGGATTTAATCTGGAGAGGGAGGAGAAAAAGAGGTCAAGGCGTAGGGTAGTTCAGTGTGAGTGTGTGAGAGTTAACGAGGAGTGTGAGAGTTAACGAGGAGCAGATGTCGTCCACCTTCTTTTTCAAAGGGGTTGACAAAGTCGTCCGCAGAGAGGGAGGAGCGAGGGGGTGGAGAATTCATGATGGAAAATAGGTAGAAAAGAGTTCCCTAGGGTTGGAGGCAGAAGCTTCAAATTTCGAGAGATAGAAAGTGGCTTTAGCAGTGGATACAGAGGAAGAGAAGGTAGAGAGGAGGGTGTGAAAGGAGGACAGGTCTTCCAGAAGTTTAGTTTTCCTACATTTTCACTCAGCTGCCAGCAGCCCTGTTCTGTAAGCTCACAATGAGTCACTCAGCCATGGAGCGGGAGGGAGGAAAGGGGACAGTGTGAGTTATAGGAGGTGGAAAGGGAGGAGAGTAGGGTCGAAGAGGCAGAATCAGGGGACAGGAGGGAGAAAGATTTAGCAGAAGGGAGAGATTATAGGATGAGTGTAGTGGGAGACAAACCTTGCCTCGCAAAGCCGCCTGAAACCTAGCCTTGCAAAGCCACCTGATCCCGCAAGCTTACATTAACCCCCCAGAGTCAATATCTGTGCCCCCACGGTAATCTAATCAGCATAATAAAAACATCCCCATCAAAATCCGTCTGTTTAAACTAGAGATATCAATTTTTTTGCACGGGCTGCGTCTCAATCCACCGCATCCACCAATGGCGGCCTTCTGCATCTGCGGTGGAAGGTAGTCGAGCTGCAGTGGTGTTTGTCAGACCATGAGACATCCCCAAAATCGGTCTTCTCAAGAGTTGCTGGCCAATGTTGACTCCAATGCTTCCCACAGTTGGGTCAAGTTGGCTGGATGTCCATTGGGTGGTGGACCATTCTTGATACACACAGGGAACTGTTGAGAGTGAAAAACCCAGCAGCGTTGCAGTTCTTGGCACAAACCGGTGCGCCTGGCACCTACTACTAGACCCCGTTCAATTTTCAAATGGTTTGTCTTGCCCATGCACCCTCTGAATACACAATCCATGTCTCAATTGTCTCAAGGCTTAAAAATCCTTCTTTAACTTGTTCAACTTGTAGAATTAACAAGTGACATCAATAAAGGATTATAGTTTTCAGAAGACTAAAATATAGCAAAAATGTTTGACATAGAAGCACCGGATTTTCATTGATAACAATTTAATAAATAAGAAATAATATTCCACCCATGAGGCCAAAGAGCTGCTTTTGGTCTTAGACTGCAGGAAAGGGCTACCCTGTCGCCTCACCTACACTGATTGAAGTGGATTTAACAAGTGACATCAATAAGGGATCACAGCTTTCACCTGGGTTCACCTGGTCGTGGAAAGAGCAGGTGTTCTAAATGTTTTGTATACGCAGTGTCTATGGAAGTAGTTTAGCGCCAAAAAGGGGGTTAAAGAGGGGTACGTTTTTTTAAAAATGACACTGATTTCTCTTGTATCACTCGGACAAAGGACAGACACTTTAAAACAAACTTCCTTTTGATACATTTTTGGACAATCTGTTTTTCCATGAATCTGTTATTCAATGCATTTCAATGGGCCAAATTCAACAATGTTTCATCAAATAATTGTTGTATATATTCCTTTATACCTAAAGGGGTCCGAAAACTCTAAATCAAATAGCTAAATGATCCTTGGTATGACCATCTTAAAACAATTCCACATTTTAGTTTAGTAGAAATGTCGGATTCTGAAGTGAGACTGTGAGAGCATGTTGATATAAACCGAATGAGGTAGTGTTAGCTACCGTTAGCCCACACAGTATAACCCCTGGCACTGTTAACAGATGCTGCTGCATTATTCACAACCTTTCGCAGGTGCGTGTGTGTGTGTGTGTGTGTGTGTGTGTGTGTGTGTGTGTGTGTGTGTGTGTGTGTGTGTGTGAGTCTGTGTGTGTGTGTGTGTGAGTCTGTGTGTGTGTGTGAGTCTGTATGTGTGTACATGTGTGTGTGTGTGAGTGCATACCTGTGTCTCTCCCTCTCTCTCTTGGTGCTATGTGATAACATGAACAAAACAACAGTAACATCAATTCTTAGAACAACAAAAAGCTCAAGCTAAGCACAGCATTCTACCTGTGCCTTTACGGAAGCATGTCCACTAAAAGAGAACGATGTTCAGAGCATAATACTGACCTAATATCTGACCTAAAGCCAAATTCAGATACAACAGCCGAGATATGCAGTTTTAGAACAAAGTTTGCTTGATGTGAACGGTCTAGTTTTAGAATGTCTCATATTGGTTGCTGGAGTTTCCAAGATTCAACATGTAAAATCTTAGCTAAAGACTTGCGACGAGACGGATCCCATTTGCAAATCGGAGAACAGCGTGCTGATGGTTTGTGTTTAGTCCAGCAGCTAGCTAGCTAGGTATTTTGTTGCAGTTAGCTAGCTTAACTTGCTGATATTAGGTCCTTAAGTGTTCACTCTTCCTGATGCATGCATTTCATGATACTCGTTTGATACACCACCTTGCTACAATGAGTGGCAACTTTATATCAAAGTTGTATTACGTCATTGTAAAGACGCTCCATTGCCGTGGAAACGGTCTCAACTGCCCGTCTCGTCTTCTTAATCTGAATGCCCCGTCTTTAGTCAGCTGTGACAACACAAAATTTGAAAACTGTCTCGTCTCTCCTTATGTCTGCCGCCTATTGTATCTGAACCGGGCTTTAGTCCTTGTCTCCTTCCCTCTTTCCCTCTGCTCTCTCTTTCATTGAAATCCCCCCCCCCCTTTCTCTTTACCCTCCCCTCTGTCTCTTTTTTAAAATCTTTCCAGTAGTTTCATGTCCTCCAGGGGATGTATGTTTAGAAAGTTTCCGATCAGACTGCCTCCTGTCCCAGCCTCGCTACAGCCTCTGTCCCCCTGACCCAATCACCCCATGGAGCCCCGTCAAAAAGGGTGTCACTGGCCGCTCCTTTGAATAAAACACTCTTCCCATCCCTCCACACCTTCTCTCATCCCTCACTAGCAGCTCTCTCTCCTACCCTCCCTCTCTCCTTCCTTCAGTAATATCTGAAGTGAAGACTGTCTCTCGAAGAGTAGTGACTAAAACTGCTCCTGGACTCCCAGAAAACCTCCTCTCCTCTCATCTCTGAGGTTGTAGCTAGCATTACCTCCTTATGCTTTATACCTCTCTTCTCCTCTCTCTTTCCTTTGCTCATCATTCTCTAAGGGCTGAACCTCCATACACAGGTAAGATACGTGGTCAACTCACAGGAGACTACACTAGTCTCCACAAAATCTCTCTCTCTCTCTCTCTCTCTCTCTCTCTCTCTCTCTCTCTCTCTCTCTCTCTCTCTCTCTCTCTCTCTCTCTCTCTCTCTCTCTCTCTCTCTCTCTCTCTCTCTCTCTCTCTCTCTCTCTCTCTCTCTCTCTCTCTCTCTCTCTCTCTCTCTCTCTGGTACATTTTGACTCTGTTGGTTGACGTGGAGAAACAGACAAACACAAACACGCCAAATACAATCTTGAATGACTTCTAGCAGAGGAGGGCACATTGGATCAGGTCCAAAGAACTGTCATCTAGTTGTCACCGACACTATGGCCCTGACCCTGCAGATAGGCAGCCAGGCAGCAAGAGAGGTGTGTGCGTGGTAACTTTTCAGATAAAACTAAACTAAATATATTCACGTGTCACGTGTCCCCATATAATTGTTTACAATACAGTAGCTTCAACAGGACTCTGTAGGGTAGCACCACATTGACTTCAACACATAACCTAGTAGGCTCATGGTTCTCACCCCCTTCCATAGACTTACACAGTAACTATGACAGCTTCCGGAGGACGTCCTCCAACTTATCAGAGCTCTTGCAGCATGAACTGACACGTTGTCCACCCAATCAAAGGATCGGAAAATGCAGTGCATAAAATGTGGTGAATGGTTGACTCAAAAAAAGAGAAAGACAATAGTTGAATAGTTTGTAGGAGAAGCAAGAGAGAGCGGGAGAGAGAGAGCTAGCTATATTTGTTTATTTTGTTTATTTTTACTTTCCCTTAGCTAGCGAATGCAGCAAGCTAGTTTAGCCTACTCGGACACCTGGCTCAAACAAAGAGGGATGCTATGTTAACTAGCTGGCTATCCAACACTAGAACTTTTCCAAGTCAAGGTAAACTTTTGGTTTCATTAATTTATTGCCACCAAGGCCGTTAAAGTGCTTACTGACTGTACACTGTACTGCATGATTGTAGCGAGTTTACTAACACGTTAATTCTAGTACATGTAGCTATGTTTACTATGAAGTTAGCTAATACTGATGACAACGATGTAGAGCAGGCTGTGTGTAGCAGTTAGTAGTTATGATATGAAGGTTTAGGCTTGAAAAGTTTTTTTTCGCCTGGTCACAGACAGCTGATGTGTTGTGCACTGAAGTCCAAAAGTGAAGGGAAAAGGTGAGAGGAGAAGAGCGCATGGATGCGAGAAAGAATTATAGCTACAATGATTAATTGTGGCTGCTATGAAAGTGAACTGTGTTTGCGTGTAATCAGGGGTGTATTCATTCCACCGATTCTGTTGAGAAACTTTCTTAAAAGGAAGCAAATGCAACAAAACGTAGCTAAACATACCTGAATTTGTCCAATAGAAAATGTTGTTTGCAACTGTTGGACTAATGATTACACCCTAAATCAGCTCGATGCAGGCAAGAGTGTGCAAGGCGGTATTGAATGTGTCACATCTTGATTACTCAAATTTCTCTCGACCTGTGTACCTACATTGTAAACTTTCATTCATAAGCTAGGTTGTAGCAACCTCATGATGGGTATAGGGAAAATGTGACTATCATGTAGCAGCCTAAAACTATCGATGTTACATTGAGCTGGGTGAATGGAATATGAATGACAGTCATCCAATATGCTGTAATAGAAATAAGGCCATGCTCAAAAAAAAAACTTTTCCTCCCTCATCTTAAACGGCACCGATCGCCACTACCTTCAGAGGGTGTGTGTGCAGGCGTGTGTGTGTGCTTGTGTGCTTGTGTGCTTCTGACTCGGGGCCATACAGGCTGTCCAGTTTAAGCGGAGGGAATGCAGGCGAATTGAATGAAGAGAGAGAAGGAACAGGAGAGAGAACTTGGCAGCAGCGTTCTGGTTGGAGACCAGGGAGAAGAGTTGAATCCAGCAGTCTGATCTCATTAAGATCACTTCCCAGAGAGAAGAAAAGACAGAAAAAAGCTCCCCTGGATTTTAGTAAAAACATTCAATGTCATGGTGGTAGTTCAGGAAATCAATCTCACATGAGTTAATAATGCCTAGGCCTTTGCTCGGTTGGATAACACACACACAGAAAGAAAAGCAGAGAGAAAACAAGAGCAGAGGAGAGACGAGAAGAGAGGAAAGGATGACGAGAGCACAGGAGAGGGGAGGGGTTGGAGAAGAGCATCTAATCTACCTGTCTCTCTCCATGTGTCTCTACCATGCTCAGAGAACGGTAGAACCTTCCCTTGAGATTACTGAACGACGGAGAGCAAGAAAGAGGCAGGCCTCCATCCCTCACCCAACCTGTCCCCATGGAAACCACCTGGAACAGCCCAGCTCCCCTCCCCAGCAAATGCTCAGACAGGCGCGTGCCTCACACATACACACACGCTGGCACGCACACAAAGCTGCGCGCACTCAACACACACACACAGCTCGCCTTCAACACACTTGCAATACCAGAACACACACAGCAGACATCATGTCCACACACCACAGTCTCTACTATAGGTGGAGGCATTTTTGGGGGGTAGGCAGTGCCTTCCTTTCCTTCTATTTGTTTAGAATTGAATCAATTTAACACACATGTTCTATTTCCAGCTCTATGGGGTTCTGAAGGACATGAACCCTATAACCTCTAACCCAGCCTTACAGTATATAAGCTAGTGTTGTCACATTGCTGTCCTCCCTTCTTATGATGATCAGTGACCTCAGAGACAGACATTCTACCGATCTCTTTCTCTCTCTCTCTCTCTCTCTCTCTCTCTCTCTCTTTCTCTTTCATTCTGCCGCACATCGATTGACTCAATTCAATCATTCAATAAACATTCCCCTCAACTTCTCCCTCGGAGCTGAGAGCTGAAGATATTTTCTCTCTTTTTATCTTTCACTCTCTCTCCGTCTTTAACTCTTTCCCTCTCCCTCTCTCTCTCTGCTTCTCTCTCTCTCTCTCTCTCTCTCTCTCTCTCTCTCTCTCTCTCTGCTTCTCTCTCCTTCCCTCTCTCTCTCCCTCTCTCTCTCTCTCTCTCTCTCTCTCTCTCTCTCTCTCTCTCTGGGGCTCTGAACTTTGCTTTCCTGACTGAAATTATCAATATAACCTATAAGACGTCATCAGAACTTCTCAATTGAATCCAAAATGATAAAAGCGAATCAAAATAGAGTGATGCCAGGAGACAGACTGGCGCTGCAAACTGAACTTCTGCTCTCTGATGCTAATTCAAATGTATTTTGTTTGGGTGCTGATGCGCAAACACGCACACATAAACACACACATGCGCACACACACACACACACACAGTTTTTGTCTGTCTAGGCACTGGTGCTATAATTGCTTAATGAACTATTAGCTGGTAATTAGTGGAGGAGAGATGCTGGTTATTTGAGGCCAGCAGCCACCTCCTAAGACCGGAGTGACAGGATGAGAGCCAACCCACGGGGGGGGGGGGGGGTGATTGCAACAGTGCTGGGCATATTCGGCCAGATAAACCCCCCTCAGCCTCGAAAGCACCGAAAGCCTGTGTGTCTATGTACGCTGACGACTCAACAGTATATACGTCGCCTACGACAATAAAATAAATAAATGACACCCTTAAGCGAGAGCTTCAGTCAGATTTAGAATGGGTAACTAGCCGTAGGCTAGTGCTAAATATCTCAATAAATAAGTATAGTTTTTGGGACAAATTAGTGGCTCAACTCTAGAACTATTATTGAATAATATTGCGGTTGAGCAAGTTGAGGAGACTAAACTGTTGGGTGTAACCCTAGACAGCAAACTGTCATTTAGACGCAATGGTTGCTAAAATGGGAAGAGGTCATGACATCTCAGTCGACTAGGCAGGTCCTACAGGCCCTAGTGTTGTCGCACCTGGACTACTGCCCAGTTGTGTGGTCATGTGTGGCAAAGAGGGACATAGGTAAAGAGCAGCACGTATTGCACTTAGATGTACACGGAGGGCGAATGTCAGTATCATGCATGTCAATCTCTCCTGGTTCAAAGTTGAGGAGAGATTGACTGCATCACTATTGGTCTTTGTGCGAGGTGTTGATGTGGTGAAGTAGTTCGCACACAGTTCGGACACTCATCGGCAATGTTCCCTCAAAAAAAATTCAGCACTGAATTTCAAGTCTGCTGAGCACAAACTTCAACGATGTGTATTTCTGTGCAACTTCCAGCATTCCAGAATGTGTTGAAGGCTGTGTTTGTGTGTGTGTGTTGAGTGTGCGCAGCATTTACAACATTAACAATATCTACACAACATCTACACTGTATTTCTGATCAATTTGATGTTATTTTAATGGACTTTTCTAAGTGACCCCAAACTTTTCAACGGTAGTATATAAACACATACACACAAAATGCAGTGCACTGCTAACCTCCTGGCAGGTACCAGAACTGAGTTTCCATGACTACCGCCAGAGCCTTCAGAAACACCTTTGGTTCCTGTAAACGTTTTTGTGTTGAAAGCACTGAAGCCTGACATCAGTGTGTGTGTGTATGTGTGCCAAGCCTGTGTACTGCTTATTCAAGCAACCAGTCACCGTAACCAGACAGCACCATGAAGACACCTGTGGCTTTAACCACTATAGTTGCATTTTGTGTCCACGCACGCACTCACACACACATGCACACACACACACACACACACACACACAGCGATTCTGGCAGGATTCTATGAGACAGGTCCTGGGTGTGTGTGATGGGCTTCACTCCCTGTATCTCTGTTAGTTTGTATCTTCTCCCACAGATAGATTTGGATGAGAAACCACCTGCATGAATGTTTAGTAGTAGTATTTATTAGGATCCCCAATTACTATTTCTGGGGTCCAAACAGGAAACAAAATACAACATATAAAATACATAATATACATAATACTACATAATATCCTGCCTCTGCCTCACTCTTCAGAAACAGATGGCTCCTGTCCTATGAGCCCATTCCGGGTCGCACAAGTCAAGGCTCGTGCAAGGCCACCCACCTACAAAATACAAAACATAATACAGTGCAAATTACAATACAACATATTTTTTTAAATGGCTGTGTTTCTTCATAGTCCCCGTTGTGCCATAAGGTGTTCTTTTATCAGTTTTTTTCAAATCTGGTTTTATTGCTAGCTTGAGTTACCTGGGGTGGCAGAGAGTTCACAGTAGTCATCCCTCTATTTAATACTGTGCATTTCCCAGCCTCTGTTCTGGACCTGGGGACGGTGAAGAGACCTCTGATTGCATGCCTTGTGTTGTAACCTCTAAGCTGAGTAGCCCGAGACTGCCTTGCATCTCCCCTTGGAGTGCCATGCAGAAGAAATATCAGCCCATGGAGAGAAGCAAGAGATTGAACTTCACTCAACTTTCTAGAGCTGTGGTCACCAACCGGTCGATCGATCTGTTGTTTGTTATTTGTCTCGGGCTGTTGGCGGTAGGTGCACCCGATTCAGCTGCTCTGCGTCTCGGGTAGTTGAAGTGTTGCAATTTTGAACCATTTCATGTGTCTGTGGGTACAAACTCTGCCTTAACGGCCGGCCCGTAAGAGAAAATCAAGAGCATAATAGGCTAACCGCTAGCCAATCAGATGGCTCAGATCGCCATGCCTGTAGTAATGTAGCAGGCATATAAGAAAGATACAGCGAAGTTGATACTGTGAGATTTTAAAATGTTTGAAACCATAACTAGAGAGAGACTGTCAAGAGTGAGTTCACGTTTAAGTTCTTACTCAGCACTACTGTCAACACTTTGTGTTCAACACTTTCATAAGCCATAAAATGTGCATTCTTCCTATTTCCACTCTACAACAAGCACTGCAGCGGTAATGAATGAGTAGGGAAATGTATCGATAGGCTTGCGTTTTTGTTATTATTAGCGGTTTGGGTATTTTATTTTTTTTAATCTAGGAATATTTCACTTTCTCTGTACATAGGAGTAACAACATTCATTTGTGTATGAGGCATAAATAATGTGGTGCGACTCAAGTTCTGCCATCCACTGGAAGACGGTGTCCCTTTTCGGTAATTGTTAGTGGAGGAAAGGGAGAGCAGAGATGTTGAAAGGCGGACCCTCAGGCTGCTGCTCTCTCCCTCCGCTCAGACTGTTGCATAGGCTTACATTTTGTAAGTCATGTTAAAAAAATGATCTGAGCGGTAGATCTCGGCTTGCATTTTGACTCAGAAAGTGATCGTGACTCAGAAGGTGATCGTGACTCAGAAAGTGATCGTGACTCAGAAGGTGATCGTGACTCAGAAAGTGATCGTGACTCAGAAGGTGATCGTGACTCAGAAGGTGATCGTGACTCAGAAGGTGATCGTGACTCAGAAAGTGATCGTGACTCAGAAAGTGATCGTGACTCAGAAAGTGATCGTGACACAGAAAGTGATCGTGACTCAGAAAGTGATCGTGACTCAGAAAGTGATCGTGACTCAGAAAGTGATCGTGACTCAGAAAAGGTTGGTGAAAGCTGCTCTAGAGTTTTCCCTGGTAAGACTATTAACGTTTCCATCTACTGTGGCAATTGTCATCAAATCAACGCAATATTAGCCCATTTCAAATTAACACCCCAAAAGAAAATGAATTATGCAAGAAATGTTGATGTAGGTAGAACGCATCGGAGTAGGATTTTATTGCAATGACATGCAAGACTCAATGTACTCTACACAGACCAGTGCGGCATAACCAGAGCTGCAGTAGGCCAATATGCAAATAGACCATATACAGTGCATTCGGAAGTATTCAGACCCTTCCCTTTTTCCACATTTTGTTACGTTACAGCATATAAAATATTAGGTATTTTATATGTTGTATTTTGTTTCCTGTTTGGACCCCAGAAAGAGTAATTGGGCATCCTAATAAATACTACTACTACACATTCATGCAGAGGTTTGTCATCCAAATCTATCTGCGGGAGAAGATACAAACTAACAGAGATACAGGGAGTTATGTCCATCACACACACCCAGGACCTGTCTCATAGAATCCTGCCAGATTCGCTGTGTGTGTGTGTGTGTGCATGTGTGTGTGTGTGTGTGTGTGTGTGTGTGTGTGTGTGAGTGCTTGGACACAAAATGCAACTATAGTGGTTAAAGCCACAGGTGTCTTCATGGTGCTGTCTGGTTACGGTGACTGGTTGCTTGAATAAGCAGTACACAGGCTTGGCACACATACACACACACACTGATGTCAGGCTTCAGTGCTTTCAACACAAAAACGTTTACAGGAACCAAAGGTGTTTCTGAAGGCTCTGGCGGTAGTCATGGAAACTCAGGTCTGGTACCTGCCAGGAGGTTAGCAGTGTGTCAAACATTGCATTTTGTGTGTATGTGTTTATATACTACCATTCAAAAGTTTGGGGTCACTTAGAAACGAACGAAAAGCACATTTTTTGTCCATTAAAACAACATAAAATTGAAAAAAGTTGTTAATGTTGTAAATGACTATTGTAGCTGGATTTTTATGGAATATCTACATAGGTGTACAGAGGCCCAGTATCAGCAACCATCACTCCCGTGTTCCAATGGGACGTTGTGTTAGCTAATCCAAGTTTATAATTTTAAAAGGCTAATTGATCATTAGAAAACCCTTTAGTAATGTTAGCACAGCTGAAAACTGTTGTCCTGATTAAAGAAGCAGTAAAACTGGCCTTTAGACTAGTTGAGTATCTGGAGCATCAGCATTTGTGGGTTCGATACAGGCTCAAAATGGCCAGAAACAAAGATCTTTCTTCTGACACTCGTCAGTCTATTCTTGTTCTGAGAAATGAAGGCGAGAAATTGCCAAGAAACTGAAGATCTCAAACAATGCTGTGTACTACTCCCTTCAGAGATATCACTCATTGACGCAAATGAACTGACACCGTATCTGTCCCTCTCTCCCTGCTCTCTTCTTATCCCGAATGACCCAATATACCCATAACTTATTTATCTTCAACTCCATCCATAGTTTAAGTTAAATAGATGAATAGTTTAATCGTGGTGATCATTATGTAAGAGTGTTTTAAGTGGTAACAGATGAAGAGCATACATTACATTACATTACAGAGAGAGAGAGAGAGAGAGAGAGAGAGAGAGAGAGAGAGAGAGAGAGAGAGAGAGAGAGAGAGAGAGAGAGAGAGAGAGAGAGAGAGAGAGAGAGAGAGAGAGAGAGAGAGAGAGAGAGAGAGAGAGAGAGAGAGAGAGAGAGGGTTAAGGCTAATTGGGAGACCTGGGCTGTAAAGAGGAGCGGTCTCCAACATAAGTCACACACGTGCGCACACATACAGTATGCATACACAGAGAGAGAGAGAGTGTATGTAGCACGTCCAATGTTCCTATAGCTCCTATTAACATTGCAGCTCAGGTCTCATGATTTGAGTAGGAGTCACCTGTACAGTGCTGGAGAGAGTTGTTTAAGTGGACCATGCTTTTGGACAATTCACAGACACTGCAGCAAATAAAACCTAATAAAAACACGTGTCTTGTCCAGGACTGGACTCTACACAGACCAGTGCAACATAGCTCATCAGAGTGACAGTAGGCCTATATGCAAACTAGCCATTTGCCACACGAGCCTGCCATCGTTCACTTTGAACTGGACTGTGTGTTTACAGGCTGTAGCAACAGCGCAACTTTAGATCATTTGAACACTTTGCCAAAAGCCACAAAATACACCTGAATGGATTTCTGCAAATATGTAAATTCCACCAGGAGTTCTCTTACATTTGGGAACTTCACAGTCCTATTGATCAAACAACCATGAACAGTTAGGTTCTCTCTCTCTCTCTCAATTGCCTATGCACATCAACAACAACAAGATTAACAACTAATGTTAGCCGGAGCGAGATGAGCTAAAACCTAACGAGGGGGAACAGTAGATAAACCCTCCCACATCTTTTCAGCTGGTAGTTGCACCGATAAACGATGGAGAATGGTAGCCTGCTCGCCCTTCTGCAGTTTGCCTGCCAATGCATGCTGGTCCCAACCCACGTTTTGACAACTGAGTGGGAACTTGCCTGCCTGCCCGCCCGCCCATTTGAATGATGCCAAATACATTTCATTGACAACTAAGAGATATGCTAACAGTCGTTCAAGTTCAGCATAGCTACCTAGCAATCGACTCACATTTCTTTCTAGCTAACCAAATGGCACCTGCATCTCCACTGATAAACGATATGGGGGGAAAAGGTGTCCCTTCACCCACTCATCCAATGACTTGACATCCTCCCAGCAGCTAGCTAGCTAATGTTAGCCTCCGTGTTTTTAGCTTGATAAATTATTAGTTACATAAATAGATAAGCTAGCCTATTAGCCACGTTATGACTGACTTGTGATCATTGCCCTTGCTGGTTTGATTGTATTGACATTCCGAGGCTTCGGTACGTTCGTCGGTATTTGTACAAAATATTGAGCCACTGAAACTGAAACAGTGTATCCCAAATAGCTAGAAGCAGCAAACAATGTACCAGTTGTGATTTGCAACCTGACAGCAAAATTTGTTGGACTACAAAAAATGTATTGGTGAATTATATTAATCATGCATTGAACTGCATCCATCTATTCTGCCAACAATGCCTTGCTCTAATGTCATAGACTTTTGAGTCAAATATAACCTATTTTTAAAGTTGGTTTTGTAGCATAAACTGGGGATTTCATATAGTCCTTTTTCTCCTCCATTGTAGAAATGACTGAAACAGTGTCAGTTAACCATTTGAGGTACCGGTCTGCAACATTCCAGGGACCAGTGCTGGCCTCCAAACTGCAGGCTGAGGAACACTGCAATAGACACTATAGACATTATGTTTCTAAACTCTTACTAACTAAAGTAGCTTTCCCTGTAAATGTGTTCTCTCCTCTGGCCAGAATAATGCTGAATTTACTGAGAAACACCAATTAGCATCTGTTTAGTCTTCAATCCTGCAGGCTAAGTGACTCAGTTAGGACCACAATTACAGTGCTAGAAAGTGTGTGTGTGTGTGTGTGTGTGTGTGTGTGTGTGTGTGTGTGTGTGTGTGTGTGTGTGTGTGTGTGTGTGTGTGTGTGTGTGTGTGTGTGTGTGTGTGTGTGTGTGTGTGTGTGTGTGTGTGTGTCTGTGTGTGTGTGTGTGTGTGTGTGTGTGTGTCTGTGTGTCCGTTGGATATTACCCCAGCATAGAGTAAATTATCCAGTGCAGTGCATTCTCCTCTCCACTAATAGTATTTCATCTGAGTCACAGATGTGATCTTCCTGTCTGGGTTGGCGCCCCCCCTTGGGTTGTGCCGTGGCGGAGATCTTTGTGGGCTATACTCTGCCTTGTCTCAGGATGGTAAGTTGGTGGTTGAAGATATCCCTCTAGTGGTGTGGGGGCTGTGCTTTGGTAAAGTGGGTGGGGTTATATCCTTCCTGTTTGGCCCTGTCCGGGGGTATCATCGGATGGGGCCACAGTGTCTCCTGACCCCTCCTGTCTCAGCCTCCAGTATTTATTCTGCAGTAGTTTATGTGTCGGGGGGCTAGGGTCAGTTTGTTATATCTGGAGTACTTCTCCTGTCTTATCCGGTGTCAGGACTACCTGGCATGATGACATGATGACTCCTTGCTGTCCCCAGTCCACCTGGCCGTGCTACTGCTCCAGTTTCAACTGTTCTGCCTGTGATTATTATTATTTGACCATGCTGGTCATTTATGAACATTTGAACATCTTGGCCATGTTCTGTTATAATCTCCAACCGGCACAGCCAGAAGAGGACTGGCCACCGCTCATAGCCTGGTTCCTCTCTAGGTTTCTTCCTAGGTTTTGACCTTTCTAGGGAGTTTGTCCTAGCCATGGTGCTTCTACACCTGCATTGCTTGCTGTTTGGGGTTTTAGGCTGGGTTTCTGTACAGCACTTTGAGATATCAGCTGATGTACGAAGGGCTATATAAATACATTTGATTTGGTCTCTAGCCAAACATGGTACCCAAACCAAACACTTTTCAACATCTAAGGACAACAGGATTTCCTACACCTCTCAGATAGCAGTCAACGGCCTCATTGAGCTCATGTCTCTCTCCCTCGTCTATCCATATCTGCCCTCCTTCCTCCCCCTTTTCCCCCCTCCTTCCATCCCCTTCTCTTTCACTCGCTCACATTTTCTCTCTGTCTTTGTCTCTCTCTCTTTCTCCATCTCTCCCTCTCTGCTTCTCGCTACACACACACACACACACACACACACACACACACACACACACACACACACCACTGAAGAGGACAGAATGGGGAAGATAGATGAATGGAGGGAGGAGAGGAATGAGATAACAGGAAAAAGGTTAAAGAGAATGAAAAGAGGGCAAGAGAGGAAAGGAGATAGTATGAAAAGAACGTCAGAGAGAGAGAGAGAGAGTGAGAGAGAGAGAGAGAACTGCTGTAGTTTTTCAATCCCTGGGTAGTGTTATGTCTCTCCTACACCACATGATCTCTGTAAAGTGGCTGTAAAAATACCACCCACTCAACTCAAACATTAACATAAACACCTGCCAGCCATGCAGAGAGAGGAGAGGAGTTTGAGAGGAGAGGAGAGGAGGTTTCGTCCTAAAAACAACAGTATCAAACAGTATATGGTTCTACTGCAGTAGGTAACTTAACTATGCATTACCATAAACACCTGCTATGTGTGGCAGTTATATTCTTTCCAGAATCCTTCATTTGAAATTGGTTTAATGGTATGTACAGAATGGACACTGCCTTTTCAAACACAAAGAACAGTACGGGAACAAAAAGAAAGCACTCCTGTCTCTCCCTCTCAATGAAAGGATAGGATGTTCACCCATAGAAGGATTCAAGGTTTATACAAATGTCCATTCAGTAGAGAATTGCGTCAGAAAAACAATCACCCACTCCCATGTCTCTACCATATATGGTTCAAAAGGTACAGACAATTTACTCTGAGAATGTAGCATGTTTAGAGTGAATGAAATGTCATCACGGGCATGATCAAACACACACACGCACGCACGCAGACACATACACACATGTTCAACACAGGTGAATAGTCAATTAGCGTAGAAAGGGGGAGAGGGTGGGGGGTTGGTGTGGGCATGAAGGAGGTAGGAGATAGGTCACCTCTGGGTGAGGAGGGGTTGTTTTGGGAGACAGAGGGAAGTGCATTCTCAAACAAACATTGTGAGTATAAGCACTTAACAGGTTGACAGTGAGATTGCCAGAAGCAGTTTGACCGTCAGTGTGTGAGGGAGGATTGTCTAGAGAACAGACAGGGAGGGAACAGTCTGCAACACATCCAGGAGGAAACAGTTACAGACAGTGTCTGCCCGCAGAGATACCAGAGATGAGTTAACATACAACACAGTTAAATAGACTACTATATACATACAGTTGAAGTCGGAAGTTTACATACACTTAGGTTGGAGTCATTAAAACTTGTTTTTCAACCACTCCACAGATGTCTTGTTAACAAACTATAGTTTTGGCAAGTCGGTTAGGACATCTACTTTGTGCATGACACAAGTAATTTTTCCAACAATTGTTTACAGACAGATTATTTCACTTATAATTCACTGTATCACAATTCCAGTGGGTCAGAAGTTTACATACACTAAGTTGATTGTGCATTTACAGCTTGGAAAATTCCAGAAAATGATGTCATGGCTTTAGAAACTTCTGATAGGCTAATTGACATCATTTGAGTCAATTTGAGGTGTACCTGTGGAGGTATTTCAAGGCCTCTGGTTCATCCTTGGGAGCAATTTCCAAACACCTGAAGGTACCACGTCCATCTGTACAAACAATAGTATGCATGTATAAACACCATGGGACCATGCAGCCGTCATACTGCTCAGGAAGGAGATGAGTTTTGTCTCCTAGAGATGAACGTACTTTGGTGCGAAAAGTGCAAATCAATCCCAGAACAACAGTAAAGGACCTTGTGAAGATGCTGGAGAAAACAGGTGCAAAAGTATCTCTATCCACAGTAAAACAAGTCCTATATCGACATAACCTGAAATAAAAAAAGCCAGACTACGGTTTGCAACTGCACATGGGGACAAATATCGTACTTTTTGGTGCAAGAGATGGTCTGATGAAACAAAAATAGAACTGTTTGGCCATAATGACCATCATTATGTTTGGAGAAAAAAGGGGGAGGCTTGCAAGCCGAAGAACACCATCCCAACCATGAAGCATGTGGGTGGCAGCATCATGTTGTGGGGGTGCTTTGCTGCAGGAGGGACTGGTGCACTTCACAAAATAGATGGCATCATGAGGGCGGAAAATTATGTGGATATATTGAAGCAACATCTCAAGACATCAGTCAGGAAGTTAAAGCTTGGTCGCAAATGGGTCTTCCAAATGGACAATGACCCCAAGCATATTTCCAAAGTTGTGGCAAAATGGCTTAAGGACAACAAAGTCAAGGTATTGGAGTGGCCATCACAAAGCCCTGACCTCAATCCTATAGAAAATGTGTGGGCAGAACTGAAAAAGCGTGTGCGAGCAAGGAGGCCTACAGACCTGACTCAGTTACACGAGCTCTGTCAGGAGGAATAGTACAAAATTCACCCAACTTATTGTGGGAAGCTTGTGGAAGGCTACCCGAAACATTTGACCCAAGTTAAACCATTTAAAGGCAATCCTACCAAATACTAATTGAGTGTATGTAAACTTCTGACCCACTGGGAATGTGATGAAAGAAATGAAAGCTGAAATAAATCATTCTCTCTACTATTATTCTGACATTTCACATTCTTAAAATAAAGTGGTGATCCTAACTGACCTAAGACAGAGAATTTTACTAGGATTAAATGTCAGGAATTGTGAAAAACTGAGTTTAAATGTATTTGGCTAAGGTTTATGTAAATATCCGACTTCAACTGTACTACTATATATTGTAGTACAGTACCTCTTTCTGTCTCTCTTGCTCATCTTCCATTCCCCTCTCTCTCTCACTCTCACTCTCACTCTCACTCTCACTCTCTATGTCTCTTTCTGTCTGTCTCTCTCTCTCTCTCTCTCTCTCTATGTCTCTTTCTGTCTCTCTCTCTCTCTCTCTCTCTCTCTCTCTCTCTCTCTCTCTCTCTCTTTCTGTCTCTCTCTCTCTCTCTCTCTCTCTCTCTCTGTCTCTCTCTGTCTCTCTCTCTCTCTCTCTCTCAATTCAATTCAATTCAAGGGCTTTATTGGCATGGGAAACATGTGTTAACATTGCCAAAGCAAGTGAGGTAGATAATATATAAAGTGAATATATAAAGTGAAAAACAATAAAAAATTAACAGTAAACATTACACATACAGAAGTTTCAAAACAATAAAGACATTACAAATGTCATATTGTGTGTATATACAGTGTTTTAACAATGTACAAATGGTTAAAGGACACAATATAAAATAAATAAGCATAAATATGGGTTGAATTTACAATGGTGTGTGTTCTTCACTGGTTGCCCTTTTTTCGTGGCAACAGGTCACAAATCTTGCTGCTGTGATGTCACACTGTGGAATTTAACCCAGTAGATGTGGGAGTTTTTCAAAATTGGATTTGTTTTCGAATTCTTTGTGGATCTGTGTAATCTGAGGGAAATATGTCTCTCTAATATGGTCATACATTGGGCAGGAGGTTAGGAAGTGCAGCTCAGTTTCCAACTCATTTTGTGGGCAGTGAGCGCATAGCCTGTCTTCTCTTGAGAGCCATGTCTGCCTACGGTGGCCTTTCTCAATAGCAAGGCTATGCTCACTGAGTCTGTACATAGTCAAAGCTTTCCTTAATTTTGGGTCAGTCACAGTGGTCAGGTATTCCGCCGCTGTGTACTCTCTGTGTAGGGCCAAATAGCATTCTAGTTTGCTCTGTTTTTTTGTTAATTCTTTCCAATGTGTCAAGTAATTATCTTTTTGTTTTCTCATGATTTGGTTGGGTCTAATTGTGCTGTTGTCCTGGGGCTCTGTAGGGTGTGTTTGTGTTTGTGAACAGAGCCCCAGGACCAGCTTGCTTAGGGGGCCCTTTTCCAGGTTCATCTCTCTGTAGGTGATGGCTTTGTTATCGAAGGTTTGGGAATCACTTCCTTTTAGGTGGTTATAGAATTTAATGGCTCTTTTCTGGATTTTGATAATTAGTGGGTATCGGCCTAATTCTGCTCTGCATGCATTATTTGGTGTTCTACGTTGTACACAGAGGATATTTTTGCAGAATTCTGCGTGCAGAGTCTCAATTTGGTGTTTGTCCCATCTTGTGAAGTCTTGGTTGGTGAGCGGAACCCAGACCTCACAACCATAAAGGGCAATGGGCTCTATGACTGATTCAAGTATTTTTAGCCAAATCCTAATTGGTATGTTGAAATTTATGTTCCTTTTGATGGCATAGAATGCCCTTCTTGCCTTGTCTCTCAGATCGTTCACAGCTTTGTGGAAGTTACCTGTGGCGCTGATGTTTAGGCCAAGGTATGTATAGTTTTTTGTGTGCTCTAGGGCAACAGTGTCTAGATGGAATTTGTATTCGTGGTCCTGGTGACTGGACCTTTTTTGGAACACCATTATTTTGGTCTTACTGAGATTTACTGTCAGGGCCCAGGTCTGACAGAATCTGTGCATTAGATCTAGGTGCTGCTGTAGGCCCTCCTTGGTTGGTGACAGAAGCACCAGATCATCAGCAAACAGCAGACATTTGACTTTGGATTCTAGCAGGGGGAGGCCGGGTGCTGCAGACCTTTCTAGTGCCCGCGCCAATTCGTTAATATATATGTTGAAGAGGGTGGGGCTTAAGCTGCATCCCTGTCTAACCCCACGACCCTGTGTGAAGAAATGTCTCTCTCTCTCTGTCTCTGTCTCTCTCTGTCTCTCTCTTTCTGTCTCTCTCTTTCTGTCTCTGTCTCTCTCTGTCTCGCTCTCTCTCCCTCTCTCTCTGTCTCTCTCTTTCTGTCTCTCTTTCAGAGAAAACAAAGAGCACAGACGGACTTAAAGGCCCACCACAGAGGAAGTTGCTGCACCTATTTTTTGAGTAATTCCTATCTCAGAGGGGATATTCTCGTTTAGGTTCCACCTCGAAGACTGACACAGGCTGCTAATACGTATTCTGGAATTGGGGGTAGGAACGTTGTGCTGATTTCCATATGTAGGAGAGAAATAACAACAAATGGGACACCATCAATTAGGCTTGTGGTTTGCTAGGGTGTTGTGGATGAGGATGGTGGATGGGCATTAGCCGCGTGCTCCAACTCCGAGTATTGCGTGTTCAATCACAGTGCTAGGTACTCGTTTTATGACTTTTTTTTCATTTTGTTTTACCCTAATCGCAACCCTTATCCCTTACCTTAACCATTCGGAACTAATGCCTAAACTTAACCATCAAGTTTTTTACTGTTGTAACCCTATCTTAAACCCTCAACTTAACAGTCGAGTTGTTTTTGTTGTAACTGTAACCATATCCTAAAATTAACTGTCGAAATTTGACATTTGGAGAAACTCGAAATTTGACGTTTGGCGAAACGTGGACAAACGTCAGAATCTGAAGTCAAATTGGTAGAACCGTGAGACCTTGTTGTGTTGACAGAGAGAGAAAGAAAGAAAGAAAGAAAGAAAGAAAGAAAGAAAGAAAGAAAGAAAGAAAGAAAGAAAGAAAGAAAGAAAGAGGGGTGTGTGTAATGAGGGGAGATGTATGCTGGACACGTCTGGAAGCAAAAGAGCAAGTCAACCACAGGCTTATCAGTAATGCATGACTGCCTCCATCATTCCCACACACACGCACACAAGCACACACACCACAGCAGGTTGGTGAAACCCTAATTGTAGAGGACAGGCTCGTGGTAATGGCTGGAGCAGAATAGGTGAAATGGTATCAAATACATCAAACTTAAGGTTTCCATGTGTTTGATGCCATTCCATTAGCTCCTTTTCAGACATTATTAGGAGCCGTCCTCCCCTCAGCAGCCTCCACTGATACACACACACACACACACGCACACACATACACACACACACACACACACACACACACACACACAAGCATGTGCAGTGTGCACGCATACACACACAAACACACACACACACACACACACAATGTGTGTCTCTGATTAGGCTTAGGTAGCCTAGAGGGTGACGGGAAGCCTAGAGGGTGACAGGAAGCCTAGCGGTTAGAGCGTTGGGCCAGTAACGAAAGGTTGCTAGTTCGAATCCCCGAGCCGACAAGGTGAAGAATCTGTGATCTTCCATTGATCTTCCCTTGAGAAAGGCACTAATTGCTCCAGGGTCGTCGTCAACACAACCCCACTCTCTCTCTTGGGTTATGCAAAAAAACAAATTTTCAGACATGTACAGAATACCCACTTGTACATGCAATGAAATAGGACACATATGAGCATCCCCCTACTTGACCTTTGGAAGATGTGTCCTGAGGGAAGATGGTCTGACATGCGGTGGAAAATGAACAGTCGGGGAAGTCATTGTGTTCCCAATTAAATGTAAACCGTTGTTCTCATTACATAAAAGACACACACAGTATAATGTTCAAAGCACCTTGAGAGTGGGACTATTGGCTCAAGCTGAGAATAAAGAAATGTGCCTTTCTTGCTTCATGTAACGGATTTCCTCCTCTTTGTCTGAGGAGGAGTAAGGATCGGACCAAAGCCCAGCGTGGTAAGTGTTCATGATGATTTTCATTCAAGAAAGCACTGAACACTGAATCAAAACAATAAACGATGACGTGAATTTACAAAAACCAAAACAGTACCGTGTGACCCAAACACTCACACAGAAACAAACACCCACAAACCAAAAGTGAAACCCAGGCTACCTAAGTATGATTCTCAATCAGAGACAACTAACGACACCTGCCTCTGATTGAGAACCATACTAGGCCGAACACAAAAACCAACATAGAAAAACAAACATAGACTGCCCACCCCAACTCACGCCCTGACCATACTAAAACAAATAATAAAATAACAGAACTATGGTCAGAACGTGACAGTACACCCGCAAAACCTGAACCTATAGGATGGGCGTCTGTCCGCGGTGGCGGCTCTGGCGCGGGATGTATACCCCACTTCACCATAGTTTTTGTCCGCCTCCTCAACTGCCCACATGGCCTCTTATGAGCGGCGACCCTCGCCGCCGACCTCAGACTGGGGTCCCGAATGGACGGGAGATTCCAGGCAGCGCCGGACAGGCGGGAGACTCCGGCAGCGCCGGACCGGCGGGAGACTCCGGCAACTCCGGAGTGAAGGGCGATTCTGGCATCTCCTGGCTGACTGACGGCTCTGGCGGCTCCTGGCTGACTGACGGCTCTGGCGGCTCCTGGCTGCCTGACGGCTCTGGCCGCTCCTGGCTGGCTGGCGGCTCTGGCGGCTCCTGGCTGACTGACGGCTCTGGCCGCTCCTGGCTGGCTGGCGGCTCTGGCGGCTCAGGACAGACGGGAGACTCTGGCGGCTCAGGACAGACGGGAGACTCTGGCGGCTCAGGACAGACGGGAGACTCTGGCGGCCCAGGACAGACGGGAGACTCAGGACAGACGGGAGACTCTGGCGGCCCAGGACAGACGGGAGACTCTGGCGGCTCAGCGGCCGGCTCAGGACAGGACAGACGGGAGACTCTGGCGGCCCAGGACAGACGGGAGACTCTGGCGGCCCAGGACAGACGGGAGACTCTGGCGGCCCAGGACAGACGGGAGACTCTGGCGGCCCAGGACAGACGGGAGACTCTGGCGGCCCAGGACAGACGGGAGACTCTGGCGGCCCAGGACAGACGGGAGACTCTGGCGGCTCAGGACAGACGGGAGACTCTGACAGCGCTGGGCAGGAGGAAGACTCTGACAGCACTGGACAGGCGGGAGCACCTGTAGGAAGAAGACGGAGAGACAGCCTGGTGCGGGGGGCTGCCACCGGAGCGCTGGTGCGTGGAGGTGGCACCGGATAGACCGGACCTTGCAGGCGCACTGGAGCTCTTGAGCACCGAGCCTGCACAACCTTACCTGGTTGAATGCTCCCCGTAGCCAGGCCAGTGTAGCGAGGTGGAATAGCCCGCACTGGGCTGTGCTGGCAAACCGGGACACCATGCGTAAGGCTGGTGCCATGTACGCCGGCCCGAGGAGATGCACTTGAGACCAGATGCGTAGAGCCGGCTTCATGGCACCTGGCTCGATGCCCACTCTAGCCCGGCCGATACGAGGAGTAGGAATGTACCGCAATGGGCTATGCACACGCACCGGGGTCACCGTGCGCTCCAATGCATAACACGGTGCCTGCCCGGTCCCTCTCGCTCTACAGTAAGCACAGGAAGTTGGCACAGGTCTCCTACCTGACTTCGCCACACTCCCCGTGTGCGTCCCCCCAATCATTTTTTGGGGCTGCCTCTCAGGCTTCCTTCCGCGCCACCGTGCTGACTTAATTCGCCGGTATCCCTCCTCACACTGCTCCAGAGAATCCCAGGCGGGTTCCGGCACGCTCCCTGGGTTGACCGACCACCTGTCTATCTTCTCCCAAGTAGTGACATAGTCCAGATCTCGCTCCCATGTCCAGGAGTCCTGCGATCGCTGCTGCTGACTGTTACCACACTGCTTGGTCCTTTTGTGGTGGGTGTTTCTGTAACGGATTTCCTCCTCTTCGTCTGAGGAGGAGTAAGGATCGGACCAAAGCCCAGGGTGGTAAGTGTTCATGATGATTTTAATTCAAGAAAGCACTGAACACTGAATCAAAACAATAAACGATGACGTGAATTTACAAAAACCAAAACAGTACCGTGTGGCCCAAACACTCACACAGAAACAAACACCCACAAACCAAAAGTGAAACCCAGGCTACCTAAGTATGATTCTTAATCAGAGACAACTAACGACACCTGCCTCTGATTGAGAACCATACTAGGCCGAACACAAAAACCAACATAGAAAAACAAACATAGACTGCCCACCCCAACTCACGCCCTGACCATACTAAAACAAAGAATAAAATAAAATAACTATGGTCAGAACGTGACACTTCATCTGTTTTGTCATTACATGTTTCCTCTCCTCTGTTTTGGATTTATCTCCTACTCACATACATCATCTACACATCTCCTCTGTTTCGGATTTATCTCCCACTCACATACTGGATACATCATCTACACATCTCCTCTGTTTCGGATTTATCTCCCACTCAAATACTGGATACATCATCTACACATCTCCTCTTACTTTCATTGTTCTTCGTGCTATCAATACTCAGAGTAGTGAGAGGAGAGGAAAAGAGGAGAGGGGAAGGAAAAGGGGAGAGGGGAGAGGAGGAGAGGGGATGGTAGGGGAGGGGAGAGGAGAGTCAGAAAGGGCAAAGGGGGTGAGAGAGTAGAAGAAGTCAGACATCAGAAAGGACCATAAATTGCAGCGATGGAAAATCGGACAGTTTGGACACACACACACATACTTCCTCATCCAGACATACAGGTCGTGACACCTGCACCATTTAACACACAGCTTTCATATATCTATACATAGACAGGAGAGAGAGTGTGTGGAATGTCCTCTAGGTGTGTGTGTGTGTGTTCAAGTAGTGGCCTTGTTACCTGTCAGACACAGGAGCGACAGACAGAAACACAAAAACACACATACAATCGCACACACACCTCCACACAATTTATGACCTCCATCTCTTTTCACCTGCTTTACAGCTTGAACACAGCCAACACTGTCTGCTACACAGCAGCATGACACTCATAAATCACACACGCACGCAGGCACACACAAACGTCTCTGTCTCTTTCTTTCTCTCTCCCACTCCGTCTCTCCCTTCGCTTCCCTTCACTTCCCTTCCCTTCCCTCTCTCCCATATGAGCCAAAGGGGAAACCTACAGAGTGATGAAAACCGGGAATCAATAACATTCCTGGGAGGGAGCAAAATGAATTTCCAAAATAGAGTTATGGAGTGTCGTACCTCATAGGTATGTGTGTGTGAGTGTGTGAGTGAGTGTGTGTGAGTGTGTGTGTGTGTGTGTGTGTGTGTGTGTGTGTGTGTGTGTGTGTGTGTGTGTGTGTGTGTGTGTGTGTGTGTGTGTGTGTGTGTGTGTGTGTGTGTGCGAGCATGTGCGTGTATATTACATTCAAGTATATCTTTCCCCCAGCTAGCTCACCTCGCCATTAAATTAAACATTTACAGTGTCTGACGCAGCCTGATAGCTATGGAGAGTGTGTATACAATACAATGTAATGTTTATACAGGACGTAATGTATGTGGCACATAGTGCATATAGACCATCACTTAGTGCATTCTATAATATACATTATGAGTATGAGCACTTAACAGTTTGACAGTGCGATTGCCAGAAGTTTGCCCGTCAGTGTGTGAGGGAGGATAGTCTAGAGAACACACAGGGAGGGAACAGTCTGCAACACAGCTGTTACAGACAGTGTCTGCCTCAAAGATACCAGAGATGACTTAACGTACAACACAGTTAAATAGACTACTACATATACATACTATTATATATTGTAGTACCTCTTTCTGTCGCTCTCTCGTTCTCTCTCTCTTTTTCTGTCTCTCTCTCTCTCTCTCACACTCTATGTCTCTCTCTCTCTTTCTGTCTCTCTTTCTGTCTCTCTACTACATGCGCATATGTTGTAGTGCCTTGTTCCGACTCTCCTGCCCAAAAAAGGGGAACTTAAGAGCTGGCGCCCTTTGGCAATACTCTGTGCGGACTACAAGATATTTGCCAAGGTCCTCGCTAGCAGACTGAAGTCCCATCTGGACTCTGAGTGGGTCATGAGTATCTGTTTAATGTGATGTTTGGGTTTGGGGAAAGGTTTTTGACCAGTGTGAAGATGTTGTATGCTGGAACGACATGTATAGTCAAGGTGGGAGGGGGGCTCAGTAGGCCAGTCTGGGTGAGGCGGGGCAGTAGACAAGGATGCCCTCTATCAGGGCAGTGGGGTTGTGAAGGGCTTAACATTTTGGGGGTGTACCTGGGCTCGGAGAGGTGGGTCAGGAAGAACTGGGAGGGGGTGTCAAGACCGGCCAGGTGGAGGTGGCTCATGTCCCAAGTGTCATATATAGGGAGGGTGCTGATAATCAAAAACCTGGCAGCGTCTTCCCTGTGGCATAAACTGGCTGTGCTCAACCCCCCCGCCGGTCTGCTCTCAGATGTGCAACGCAAGCTGGTGGATTTTTTCTGGTCGGGCCATCACTGACTTTACTATTATTTAATGGGATGGTCTCTGCGTGCCATAGGGTGGAATTTGAGTTCTATAAAATTACAAAAAGTGTGGAGATGTTTCAGGAGATTTGGTGCATCGGTGGGGCCGTCTGTACAGCTGGGGAAGATGGTTATTGTGATTTGTGGTGTTGTATCGTGTGGTAGAGGGCAAGGAGAGTATGCAGTATAGGGGATATTTTTTTTTTAATGAGAATGTATCATTAAAGAAAGACAAAAAGTCAAAGTCTCCCTCTCTGTCTCTCTCTCTGTCTTTCTATCCCACTCTCACTCCATCAATGGCTCTGCCATCCAGTACCTCTATACCAGGTGGTGTCAGAGGACGGTCCTAAGTCATAAACTGTTCTCTCTGCTACCGCACGGCAAGCGGTACCGATGCACCAAGTCTGGAACAAACAGGAATTTCAAATTGGAACCCATAGGAATCTAAAGCGAAAGTACACTGCCAGCTGATAGAAAAGTTAACTAAAATTGACTGCTGAACTTGCATTTTCATTTCATTTTCATTTATTTCAACCACCCAAAAGTGTAGCCAGAGATGTCCCACTCTCCCAACCGTAGCCCCTCCCCTGTGTGAGTGGTGCAGGAAGCTCAGTGAGTGAATGGCAGCTGTCTGAGGAGCGAAGTAACATTATGTAGCTAAAAATGCCCAGATTTACAGTCGAGGAGCTGAAGAATAAACACTTGGTGTCCAGAATAACAGCCAGGGTCAGTGCCAGAGAGTTTCCAGCTGAACTGTATGAGGATGGAGGAGTACTTTTCTGCAAAGACTGTCAGAATTCAATCTGCTACATACAGTGTCAAACTGCAGTGGACACCTGAGGTCACTCCGACACAACAACAGGAGGGCTAGTTGACCAGCCAAGCATTCTGATACTTTAGCTAGCTACACTACAGATATATTAACTAGCTAGTAGTTTTGCTCAAGCTAGCTAATATCTGTTCTTGTTCATTAAATGTTTGTCTGTACCTAGATAGGGGGTGGGAAGTTTACTAGCTAACGTTAGCCTGGCAAGCTTCCCAACTTGTAGCCCCAGCTCCATCCTGCCATTTAGGCTAGCTAGTAGCTAGGAGCTATCAAAACAAGTGACGTGTTGGGAATGAATTATAAAAGCAGCACATGTTATTTTTTGCTAACTACTCTCATTGTTTTAAAATATCTGTGTGTGTATGAGACATACGTTCAGGTTTATGAGCTGTGTGTGTGTGTGAGTGTGTGTGTGTGTGTGTGTGTGTGTGTGTGTGTGTGTGTGTGTGTGTGTGTGTGTGTGTGTGTGTGTGTGTGTGTGTGCGTGCGTGCGTGCGTGTGTATGTGTGTGTATTGGTTAAGGAGAGAGATTGCTTAGCTTCAAAGCTTGAGATCCACTGTAGGGCTGTTATTGAACTCAACCTTAGAATCCTTAATTTGCTAGATTTATCATTGTTCTTTATTTTCTACAAGAACACAGACCCTGGCCTCCTGTCTGGCAAAGACTCCCTACACAGCTGACAGAATGGAGTTCATCTTTAAGAATGATAGAGGCCACCGAGTTCTTGGGGACCTTCTATGCTGCAGACATCTTTTGGTACATGTCCCCAGATCTGTGTCTCGACACAATCCTGTCTCGGAGCTCTTAGCGCAATTCTTTCGACACCATGGCTTGGTTTTTGCTCTGACATGCACTGTCAACTGTGGGACCTTATATAGACAGGTGTGTGCCTTTCCAAATCATGTCCAATCAATTGAATTTACCACAAGTGGACTCCAATGGACACTCCAATGGACGATCAATGGACACAGGATGCATCTGAGCTCAATTTCGCGTCTCATAGCAAAGGGTCTGAATACTTAGGGAAATAAGGTGTTTTTTATTTCTAAGAAATTTGCAAACATTTCAACAAATCTGTTTTTGCTTTGTCACTATGTGGTATTGTATGTAGATTGATGAGGAAAAACATTTATATAAGCCAATTTAGAATAAGGCTGTAACATAGCAAAATGTGGGGAAAATCAAGGGTATCTGAATACTTAAAACCATGTTCTGAATGTTATGAAATAATGTTAGTACTCTAGGGCCAAAATAAGCTTTCTGCAGAGTTCCGCAGATTTTCAGCAGAAATCGCGGCAGAAAATAGAAACAATTTCAGCAGATTACATTTGGGTTTGCTCATCACATACGCTGCTGCTACTGTTTATTACCTATCCTGTTGCCTAGTCAGTTTATCCATACCTATATGTACATATCTACCTCAATTACCTCGTACCACTACACATCGTTACTGGTACCCTGAGTGTGTAGCATTTCACTGTTAGTCTACACCTGTTGTTTACGAAGCATGTGACAAATACGATTTGATTTGATTTGAATGGTGTCAGGATGGAGATATCAGAGAGCAGGACTTAAAGGCCCACCTCAGAGGAAGTTGCTTCACCTTTTTTGAGTAATTCCTGTCCTAGAGCGGAAAGTCTCGTTTAGGTTCCACCTCGAAGAGTGACACATGCTGCTAATTCTGGAATTGGGGGTATTCAGGGTTGGCTCTTATAATTTTTGGATAAAAAAACTTTCCCGTTTTAAACAAGATATTTTGTCACGAAAAGATGCTTGACTATGCATATAATTGACAGCTTTGGAAAGAAAACACTCTGACGTTTCCAAAATTGCAAAGATATTATCTGTATGTGCAACAGAACTGATGCTACAGGCGAAACCAAGATGAAATTTCAAACAGGAAGAGCCCCAGATTTTGAAGGCGCTGTGTTCCAATGTCTCCTTATATGGCTGTGAATGCACCAGGAATGAGCTTACACTTTCTGTCGTTTCCCCAAGGTGTCTGCAGCATTGTGACGTATTTGTAGGCATATCATTGGAAGATTGACCATTTTACACTACATCTACCAGGTGCTCGCTTGGTGTCCTCGGTCGCATTTATTGCGTAATCTCCAGCTGCGTGTATTTTTCCATTTGCTTCCGAGGAGAAACCCAACTGCCACGAATGATTTATCATCGAATAGATATGTGAAAAACACCTTGAGGATTGATTCTAAACAACGTTTGCCATGTTTCTGTCGATATTATGGAGTTAATTTGGAAAAAAGTTCGGCGTTGTACTGACTGAATTTTCGGGTTTTTTTCTTAGCCAAACGTGATGAACAAAACGGAGCAATTTCTCCTACACAAATAATATTTTTTGGAAAAAATGAACATTTGCTATCTAACTGAGAGTCTCCTCATTGAAAACATCCAAAGTTATTCAAAGGTAAATGATTTTATTTGAATGCTTTTCTTGTTTTTGTGAAAATGTTGTCTGCTGAATGCTAGGCTTAATGCTATGCTAGCTATCAATACTCTTACACAAATGCTTGTGTAGCTATGGTTGAAAAGCAATTGACAACCGAAGTTAGCCTGCAGGCGCCCGGCCTGCCAGAATGAGTCCTTAGAGCGCGATAAGCCAGGTGAAGCCCCGCCGTCCAAACCCTCCCCTAATGACACTGGGCCAATTGTGCGCAGTCCTATGGAACTCCCGGTCACGGCTGGTTGTTACACAGGATCGAACCTCAGGCTGTAGTGACGCCGCAACACTGTGATGCGGTGCCATAGACCAATGCGCCACTCTCAGCTTGAACCTAACCTTAACCACACTGCTAACCCTAGCCTAACCCTAACCTTAAATTAAGACCAAAAAGCAAATATTTGTTTTCATGAATTTGTACGATATAGACAATTTTGTCTGTTTTATCTAGTGGAAACCCAACTGTAAGCTACAGAGAAATGCTATTTGGCTCTCAGACAACTCGGACAACTCGGAAATAGGAAGAACTTCTTCCTATTTCCGAATAGGAAGAACAGCAAAAGGGAATATATCATTGTGGATGAAGTTCGGAATGGCAATTTCATGTGTACAACATCTAAAGACCTGCATCAGTATACTGAGAGCTTTGCCGTTTTTAAAAGGACATTTGGGGTGTTTGAGATTTTGTTCATGTTTTTTCAGGGGCCCCAAACTACACAACGAGGATGAGGAAGTGATTTGCTGTTTGGGGTAGGTTTCTCTAGAACATGTGAAATCACAAAAAAGCTGCCTGGACCCTTCCGTAACATGCCATTAACATGAAAAATATATATTTGGTTGTAACAAAGAAAGTGTCTCCTTTAAATCTGTCCTGAGCTGTCTGGATGAACAACATGATTCTGCAGCAGAGTGGGACAGGACGTTTGGGCTGAGGTTAGGATTAGAGAGGGGATGTAACACAAAGTATCTCCTAGTGAAATACAACCCTGAATCTGCCCTCACATTTAAACTACTTGATTTGGAGCTACATTTGTAGATTTGGAGGGTCATCTTATGTCTGCTCTGAAAATACCTTAGTAAACTGCATCAACACAGACAGAATAGTACATTGCTGTGGTAGTACTAGTATCTGGAGTAGGTGTATACATACAGTTGAAGTCGGAAGTTTACATACACTTAGGTTGGAGTCATTAAAACTTTATTTTCAACTACTCCACAAATGTCTTGTTAACAAATGTTTACAGACAGATTATTTCACTTATAATTCACTGTAATCACAATTCCAGTGGGTCAGAAGTTTACATACACTAAGTTGACTGTGCCTTTAAACAGCCTGGAAAATTCTAGAAAATGATGTCATGGCTTTAGAAGCTTCTGATAGGCTAATTGTCATCATTTGAGTCAATTGGAGGTTTACCTGTGGATGTATTTCAAGGCCAACCTTCAAACTCAGTGCATCTTTGCTTGACATCATGGGAAAATCAAAATAAATCAGCCAAGACCTCTGAAAAAAATGGTATACCTCCACAAGTCTGGTTCATCCTTGGGAGCAAATTCCAAACGCCTGAAGGTACAATGTTCATCTGTACAAACAATAGTATGCAAGTATAAACACCATGGGACCACGCTGTCGTCATACCACTCAGGAAGGAGACGCGTTCTGTCTCCTAGAGATGACCGTACTTTGGTGCGAAAAGTGCAAATCAATCCCAGAACAAGAGCAAAGGACCTGTGAAGATGCTGGAGGAAGCCAAAGAACACCATCCTAACCGTGAAGCACGGGGGTGGCAGCATCATGTTGTGGGGGTGCTTTGTTGCAGGAGGGACTGGTGCACTTCACAAAATATACGGCATCATGAGGCAGGAAATTTATGTGGATATGTTGAAGTAAGACATCAGACATCAAGACATCAGTCAGGAAGTTAAAGCTTGGTTGCAAATGGTTGTTTCAAATGGACAATGACCCCTAGCATACTTCCAAAGTTGTGGCAAAATTGACTTAAGGACAACAAAGTCAAGGTATTGGAGTGGCCATCACAAAGCCCTCAACCTCAATCCTATAGAAAATTTGTGGGCAGAACTGAAAAAGCGTGTGCAAGCAAGGAGGCCTACAAACCTGACTCAGTTACACCAGCTCTGTCAGGAGGAATGGGCCAAAATTCACCCAACTTATTGTGAGAAGCTTGAGGAAGGCTACCCGAAATGTTTGACCCAAGTTAAACAATTTAAAGGCAATGCTACCAAATATTAATTGAGTGTATGTAAACTTCTGACCCACTGGGAATGTGATGAAAGAAATAAAAGCTGAAATAAATCCTTCTCTCTACTATTATTCGGTGATCCTAACTGACCTAAGACAGGGATTTTTTACTAGGATTAAATGTCAGGAATTGTGCAAAACTGAGTTTAAATGTATTTGGCTAAGGTGTATGTAAATGTCCGACTTCAACTGTAAGTATTGACCATTTAGGTTACTACCAATGTCCCGCCCACCGCTATTTTACTTCCTTCGACTAACTTTGAAAGGAAAATATCAATGTCGCACAAATTTGAATAATTAAGTAATTCAGTAAAAATGCAATTGTTGTCCATTGAATTGAGGTGCATCGTTGCAGAGATCTGCGAGTATCGTGGCGAGCATTTTGATGAGGAAGTTGTCGACCAAGATATCTTAATAACTGTCAGACACTGAGTTATTTATGTTCTGACGTTAGTTATTCATGTATCGCCTTGAGTTATTGACGACTGTACTAGGGTGTGTGTGTGTGGTGCGTGCGTGCGTAGTGTGTGTTTTATTGATTGTACTGTCATTCTCAATGTCTCTATTATTGATTATGTAACTTATACATGTCTACTGAATATAGAGCTGGTTACAAGGCCTCACAAACACAGACACACACACAAACACACACACTTCTCGTTCCTCAAAGGGCTGAGGCACACTGCAGACATGTGTCAGCGTGTCTGTTCGTCCATCTGTGTGTGTGTCCAGCTGTCTGTCTGTGCGTTTATACTGTATAAAGGTGTACCGCTTTTTTCTTACCTGGCGAAGAAGGATGCGGCAGCAGAGGTGGTGGTTGGTGCTGCCGTGGTAACCTGCATAGTGGGAGGGGCCTGCGAGGACGAGGGGCGATCAGCGTTGTAGCGGTTCAGAACTGCCTCCGTCACACCCTCTCGACACTCATCAGATATCATCTGGGAGATCTATACACGCACGCACGCACACACACACACACACACACACACACACACACACACACACACACACACACACACACACACACACACACACACACACACACAGAGAGTTAGCCGTTATACAACAATAATAACACAAAAGAGAGAGGGAGGGACATGGACATGGGAGAGAGGTGGTCACACATGTCGTGTGACTGGAAGTGCAACAGACGGACGTGTGAACAGAAGTCAGGAGGAAGTACACTTCTCAGTTGGGTTTTAGGAGAGGAAATAACATGTTTTCCTCCCACTAGTGGCACAGTGCCAGTCAGACCAGAGGGAGACCTGCCTGCCACCCTTCACCATCTGTCAACTCCATACCACAGAGCAGTAAGCACTGGCACACAACTCTGCCTCTCTCTCTCACACACTCTCCATGTCTCTCTCTCTCTCTCTCTCTTTCTCTCTCTCTCTCCCTCACACTCTCTATGTCTCTCTCTCTATCGCTCTCACACTCACTATGTCTCTCTCTCTATCTCTCTTTCTCTCTCTCTCTCTCTCTCTCTCTCTCTCTCACACACACTCTATTTATCTCTCTCTCTCTCACACTCTCTCTCTCTCTCTATTTATTTCTCTCACACACTCTCTCTCTCTATATCTCTCTCTCACACTCTGTATGTCTCTCTGTCTCTTTCTCTCTGCCTCTTCCTCTTCTCGTTCGCTCTATCCTCCCCTCTCTCTCTCTCTCTATTTTTATCCTCTCCCTCTCTCTCTCTCTCTCTAGCTCTATCCTCCCCTCTCTCTCTCTCTAGCTCTATCCTCTCCCTCTCTCGACATCTCCTCCCTCCATCTCCCTCTGAGCCAGATGTGATAGAGATCTGATTATTCCTCTTGATTGTGTTGATCAAATTGACCTTAACAATGTCCTTCACGCACGGATGCACGCACACACATGCACACACACATGCACACGGATACGCACACACACCTTAACTGTGCCCTTCCATGCCCTTCTGCCGACCCAGATGGCCCAGTGAACGGCAAGATTAAAAGTCCTGGATGTATTCTGATCTCTCTCAGACAGGAGCTTATTAACTGATCACCAGATAAGACTGAGAAACACAATACTCTGTTCTCTCTCTCTCTCTCTCTCTCTCTCTCTCTCTCTTTCCATCCTGCCTATTTCACTTGTAGGGTAGAGTGTGTTCCCCTTTTATATAGAAGACACTGTGTCACATGAAAAAGACTGTAACTAAGATGGCAGCTACACATTTCTATGTTGACAGACTGAATATCAGTTGCACTGTGGACCCCTGTCTACTTGGCTTGTCACGGACTGACCGTAGAGATCTTTTTATTCTCCATGTTTGGCTGGTTAGGGTGTGACTCAGTGGGAAACTCTATGTTCTGTGTTGTGGGTAGGTGTCTTTGTTAGTGGCCTGTATAGCCCTAGCAAGCTTCACGTTCGTTTTTGTTGTTTATTGTTTTGTTGGCGACATTAAAAAATAAAGGAACATGTACGCTCACCACGTTGCACCTTGGTCCGGTCATTTCCAAGACGACGTTCGTGACAGAACTACCCACCACAAACGGACCCAGCAGCGTGGCCGGGAGGAGCAGACAGAGTGGACATGGGAAGACATTCTGTAGGGAAAAGGATCCTGGACGTGGGAGGAGATCCTGGCTGGAAAGGATCACCTGCCGTGGGAGCAGGTGGAAACAGCGAGGAGGGCGGAAACAGCTAGTCAAGGGGACCAGTGTTACATAGGGTCAAGGCTGGCAAGGAAGACCGGGAGGCAACTCCCCCCCCCCAAAAAATGGGGGGGAGGCACATGGAGAGGTTGGCGGAGCTAACTCCCCGTGCTCACGGCAAGGAGAGTGGTACTGGTCAGGCACTGTGTTATGCGGTAAAGCACATGGTGTCTCCAGTGCGTGTTCACAGCCCGGTGCGCTACATTCCAGCTCACCGCATTGGACGGGCTAGAGTAAGCATCAAGCCAGGATGGATGGTGCCGGCTCAGCGCGCCTGGCCTCCAGTGCGTCTCTTCGGCCCAGGATATCCTGCGCCGGCTATGCGCACTGTGTCTCCTGTGCGTCTGCGGGGTCTGGGTCCCGCACCGGAGCCGCCACCGTGGTAGATGCCCACCCACACCCTACCTTTTGGTGTCCGCAACTTTGGGGAGGGGGGGGGGGGGTACTGTCACGCCCTGACCGTAGAGATCTTTTTATTCTCTATGTTTGGTTGGTCAGGGTGTGACTCGGGTGGGAAACTCTATGTTCTGTGTTTCTATGTTTTGGCCAGTTATGGTTCTCAATCAGGGACAGCTGTCTATCGTTGTCTCTGATTGGGAATCATACTTAGGCAGCCTTTTTTCCTTTTGGATTTTGTGGGTAGGTGTCTTTGTTAGTGGCCTGTATAGCCCTAGCAAGCTTCACGTTCGTTTTTGTTGTTTATTGTTTTGTTGGCGACATTAAAAAATAAAGGAACATGTACGCTCACCACGTTGCACCTTGGTCCGGTCATTTCCAAGACGACGTTCGTGACATGGCTAGCTGTGGCTATCCCTAGCTAGCTGCAACACCTCAAGCTACACACCAAGGACAGACCTCAATTACCTCACTCACACACACACATGCACGCACACACACACAAACACACGCACACACACACACACACACACACACACACACACACACACAGCGTGCAACTCAACGGCCACCCTGGGTGTCCTTGGCTCCCCCTCCATGCATTTTTATGTAATGTTTATGCTTGTCGCAGTGTGTGTGTGTGTGTGTGTGTGTGTGTGTGTGTGTGTGTGTGTGTGTGTGTGTGTGTGTGTGTGTGTGTGTGTGTGTTTATAGATTTGGCACGTACAGCCTTGAAATACAGATATGGATTATTAATTATGCTTCTTTATAACCTGCCAGCACTACCGTACAATGGTACGTAAATCAGAAGAATAGTGTGTGTGTGTGTGTGTGTGTGCGTGTGTGTGTGCGTGTGTGTGTGTGTGTGTGTGTGTGTGTGTGTGTGTGTGTGTGTGTTGTGTGTTTATAGTGAGAGGTAAATCAGTCTATTTCTCCCCTTATAAAACAGAGGCACAGTGTGTATTTACTGCTTGATGCTCCAGGAGGACTAGTCTCAAATCAACCCCTCGCCCCTATCCCCATATCCCTGCCCCTGGACATCTGTTGTAAATCTGATTGATGGAACGAAGAAATTAAGGGCTTCATTCCAAGCTATACATACATTTTCAGAAATGTTGGTAAAATATGAGAACAGTAATATTTTACACACACATGAAGGTACCCATAAGCAATCATTAACAACATAAAGTCTTCAAATATTACCTTCACTTTAACTTTTGATTGTCTTTGTCTTTAAGATTGTCTGTGTTTACAAGTGTGTGTGTGTGTGTGTGTGTGTGTGTGTGTGTGTGTGTGTGTGTGTGTGTGTGTGTGTGTGTGTGTGTGTGTGTGTGTGTGTGTGTGTGTGTGTGAGAGAGAGAGAGAGAAGAAAGTGAATGGGCAGGGAGGAGAAAAGCATAAGGGGGATGACAAAACGGAGAGAGAAAGGGGGAGGAGAAACAGAGCAGGGCCAAAGTAAACAATAATGAAAAACAGATTGAGACACAGGACACAGAGGAGTCATTGAGATGGAAGGGAGATGCGGACAACAGATGGGTGGGGCTTGAGAGAAAAACAGGAAGGGGAGAGAGAGAGAGGGAGAGAGACAGAGAGAGGGGAGATCATAATGGTTTGATAAACATTGTGTTGAGTTGTGTCATGTTTACAGGGTGTGTCCTTCTAACTAACTCAAGCCTAACACACCCTGCCCACTTCTCACCACTCTGACAGTCAGCACCACCTAACAGGCTCTGGGAGCTAACACAAGACTTCAGCTCTCAGACAGGCTTACCCATGTGCCCCATACATAGTCACCCAGATCTGGAGAATAAAACTGCATTGAAAAGGATGTCCATTGTGTTGTGACTATGTGTTTGTGGCATCCTGTGTACATCCTAACCACTGTCATGGAATGCAATACATCTGAGAGGTTCAAATGAAACCATATGACTGTAATAGTCCTCCTCAGCCTGTTTCCATATGCTGCTTCCTGAAAGAAGGTATTCATCCTACACAACACTACCACCCATGCTAGATGTATTCTACACTATAGGCTGCAGTTTGGAAAAGAAACTCCAGCACATTTTGGATTCTCCGCAATGTGTGATCAAACCTAAGTCCTGACAAAGGTCTATTGATAGAAACATTGGTTGGCCACCCATGTTCGATATCAACAGTGAGAAGCATAGAACATATTCATAAGACGAATGGATATAGTGATTCATATAGTGTTTCTGACTGTAGGTCTTAAGGTGCTTTACAAGGTATGGGGGGGAAGACATCTGATTCACCACTAATATGTTGTCCCACTTGGATGGATGAAGCTCGGCAGCCATTTTGTGCCAGAAGGCTCACTTCATATCGCTGTATCAGCACTCTTTAAATGTCATCCCCTGATATAGGGAACAATTTCTTTACAGATCTCTCTCTCCTTCTCTTTTCTTCCTCTCCCTAGCTCCCTCTCTGTCTCTTTCCTTCCTCTCCCTAGCTCCCTCTCCGTCTAGACACACAAACACGCAAGCAAGCACATGCGTGCGTTTGTGTGCGTGTGGCTACTCCATCGGGTGCCAGCACTTGACCGCTAGCAGGACCCTTCCTGATTAGACAGCAGCAGTTAGACACTGCTAAAGCATGTTCTTCGTATCATGGGGCTATGCTACAGTCTAAGCTATACGCTACTACGGTATAATGGGAAGACAATGGGTGAATGATGTCTCTTTGACTGGGCGTTGTGCCCTCTCAGCACTCTCAAGGAAAATGAGAAAATAACAGCAAGAAAATTGACTCCTATATCTTCTCCTGCCTCTATTCTACACCTGCACGGACACCCACGCATGTACACACACACACACACACATACACAGTGTATTTCCAGTAGCACCCTGGGCAGTGTGCCAGGCAGGCTTCAGAGAGGTGACCTTGAGACAGGGCTGAGGGGGGATGGAGGAGAGAAAAGGAGGGATGGATGGAGAGTTGCTGAAATGAGTGAGGGAAGGGAGGGAGGAAATGAAGGATGCAATAGGGGTGTAAGGAATGAATGTGGCAGTGTTGGAAAAAGGGCTACGTGTGTACGCAGTGGTGGAAAAAGGGCTACGTGTGTACGCAGTGATGGAAAAAGGGCTACGTGTGTACGCAGTGATGGAAAAAGGGCTACGTGTGTACGCAGTGGTGGAAAAAGGGCTATGTGTGTACGCAGTGTTGGAAAAAGGGCTATGTGTGTACGCAGTGTTGGAAAAAGGGCTACGTGTGTACGCAGTGGTGGAAAAAGGGTTACGTGTGTACGCAGTGGTGGAAAAAGGGTTACGTGTGTACGCAGTGTTGGAAAAAGGGCTATGTGTGTACGCAGTGTTGGAAAAAGGGCTACGTGTGTACGCAGTGTTGGAAAAAGGGTTACGTGTGTACGCAGTGGTGGAAAAAGGGTTACGTGTGTACGCAGTGTTGGAAAAAGGGCTACGTGTGTACGCAGTGGTGGAAAAAGTACTCAAACATCATACTTGAGTCAAAGTAAAGATACCTTAATAGAAAATGACTAAAGTAAATGTGAAAAGTCACCCAGTAAAATACTACTTTATTAAAAGTCTAAAAGTATTTGGTTTAAATATACTTAAGTATCAAAGGTAAATGTAATTGCTACTGTATACTTACTAAAATAAAAAAGTACAAATCATTTCAAATTCCTATTAAGCAAACCAGATGTCACAATTTTTTATTATTTGTATTATTATTTACAGATAGCCAGGGGCACACTCCAACATAATTTACAAACAAAGCATTAACGAGGACAGGTGAAACAGATCAGGGTGTGACAACCAGATCAGAGGCAGTAGGGATGACCAGGGTTGTGAATTTGACCATTTTCCTGTCCTGATAAGCATTCCAAATGTAATGTAAGTACTTTTAGGTGTCAGGGAAAATGTATGGAGTAAAAAGTACATTATTTTCTTTTGGAATGTAGTGAAGTAAAATTGTCAAAAATATAAATAGTAAAGTAAAGTACAGATAGCCCACAAAAAGTACCTTACACCACTGGGTGTACAACAGGAGAGAGAGAGGGAGAAACGAGACAAGAGAAAGGGGGAACAAGGGGAGATGAGAGCGAGAGAGAGGGGGAACAGGGGGAGATGAGAGCGAGAGAGGGGGGGAACAAGGGGAGATGAGAGCGAGAGAGAGGGGGAACAAGGGGAGATGAGAGCGAGAGAGAGGGGGAACAAGGGGAGATGTGAGCGAGAGAGAGGGGGAACAAGGGGAGATGAGAGCGAGAGAGAGGGGGAACAAGGGGAGATGAGAGCGAGAGAGAGGGGGAACAGGGGGAGATGAGAGCGAGAGAGAGGGGGAACAGGGGGAGATGAGAGCGAGAGAGAGGGGGAACAAGGGGAGATGAGAGCGAGAGAGAGCGGGAACAGGGGGAGATGAGAGCGAGAGAGAGGGGGAACAGGGGAGATGAGAGCGAAAGAGATATATAGGGAGATGAGGGATGGAGAGAAATGTAAGTGTGGGACTGAGTTGGGGGGGTTGAGAGGAAGGAGATGAGGGGGAACAGGGGTGCGACAGGAGAGTTCCCTAGAGTCCTCATTACCAGGATATTAATTATATTACACAGAATCAGAACATAAAGCACTAACACTACACTGCATATCTCTCTCCCTCTCCCTCACATGCCCTCTCTCCTTCCTTCTGCTTCTACAGTTGAAGTCGGAAGTTTACATACACTTAGGTTGGAGTCATTAAAACACATTTTTCAACCACTCCACACATTTCTTAGTTTTGGAAAGTCGGTTAGAAAGTAATTTTTCCAACAATTGTTTACAGACAGATCATTTCACTTATAATTCACTGTATCACAATTCCAGTGGGTCAGAAGTTTACAAACACTAAGTTGACTGTGCCTTTAAACAGCTTAGAAAATTCCAGAAAATGATGTCATGGCTTTAGAAGCTTTTGATAGGCCAATTGACATCATTTGAGGTGGAGGCGGAGGTGTGCCTGTGGATGGAGATGTACCTATTGGAGGTGTACCTGTGGATGGATTTCAAGGCCTACCTTCAAACTCTGTGCCTCTTTGTGGGAAAATCAAAAGAAATCAGCCAAGACCTCAGAAAGAAAATTGTACACCTCCATAAGTCTGGTTCATCCTTGGGAGCAATTTCCAAACGCCTGAAGGTACCACGTTCATCTGTACAAACAATAGTATGCAAGTATAAACACCATGGGACCACGCAGCCGTCATACCGCACAGAAAGTAGACGTGTTCGGTCTCCAAGAGGTGAACGTACTTTGGTGTGAAACGTGCAAATCAATCCCAGAACAACAGCAAAGGACCTTGTGAAGATGCTGGAGGAAACAGGTACAAAAGTATCTGTATCCACAGTAAATGGAGTCCTGTATCGACATAACCTGAAAGGCCGCTCAGCAAGGAAGAAGCCACTGCTCCAAAACAGCCATAAAAAAGCCAGACTACGGTTTGCAACTGCACATGGGGACAAAGATCATACTTTTTCGAGAAATGTCCTCTGATCTGATTAATCAAAAATATAACTGTTTGGCCATAATGACCATCATATGTTTGGAGGAAAAAGAGGGAGGCTTGCAAGCCGAAGAGCACCGTCCCAAACGTGAAGCACGGGGGTGGCAGCATCATGTTGTCGGGTGCTTTGCTGCAGGAGGGACTGGTGCACTTCACAAAATAAATGGAATCATGAGTGAGGAAAATTATGTGGATATATTGAAGCAACATCTCAAGGCATCAGTCAGGAAGTTAAAGCTTGGTCGCAAATGGGTCTTCCAAATGGACAATGACCCCAAGCATACTTCCAAAGTTGTGGCAAAATGGCTTAAGGACAACAGAGTCAAGGTATTGGAGTGGCCATCACAAAGCTCTGGCCTCAATCCCATAGAAAATTTGTGGGCAGAACTGAAAAAGTGTGTGCGAGCAAGCAAGGAGGCCTACAAACCTGACTCAGTTACACCAGCTCTGTCAGGAGGAGGCTACCCAACACGTTTGACCCAAGTTAAACCATTTAAAGGCAATGCTACTAAATACTAATTGAGTGCATGTAAACTTCTGACCCACAGGGAATGTGATGAAAGAAATTAAATCTGAAATAAATCATTCTCTCTACTATTATTCTGACATTTCACATTCTTAAAATAAAGTGGTGATCCTAACTGACCTAAGATTGGGACTTTTTACTAGGATTTTTACTTTTTTACAGGAATTGTGAAAAACTGAGTTTAAATGTATTTGGCTAAGGTGTATGTAAACTTCCAACTTCAACTATATCTCTCTTCCTAATCCGCCCCACCGCCCCCTCTCTTTCAATTACAATTTTTGTTAAGAGCCTCAAGGCTGTCCTTTCCCAGAAGCCTTTGTTCCAAGAGGTGTCCTCGCCTTCCTTCCAGTTACCACTCTAACCACTCTGGGGACAGCCTCCACTCACACACACACGCGCACACACATAGAAACACGCATGCACCCACCCACGCACACACACACACACACACACACATGCACACACGCGCACATACACACGTGCACACACACACACACACACACACACACACACAGGTACACTTTGTCTGACCCCCATGGCTAATACACATCATCAGGGCCAATTATAGAATCTAATCCACCGTACATGACTCAACACTCGGCACAGACTGCGACTGGATTTCAGAGGACAAGTGAGGACAGTGGACAGACATAACCTCAGTTCAACCTCACAGTTCCTCCTCTCTCTTTGGTCAACAAATAGAGGGAGACATTTTGAAAAACAAGGTCAATTCCTGTTGAAATGGGCCTCCAAAGCCTGACACAGAACATCAAATTTCCACATTTTCCACAGTTTCCAGATACAAACGTTTTGGATGCTATTCCGGCGTTATTTTATTTGTATCCCTTTTTCCATTTCTTTTCTGTCTCGTTCCATGAACAGAGTACATTTTTGGTCAAAGGAAACTATATGAATTTCACCAAATTTCTACATTATGTCCTAAAGAGCACAGGTTCAACTTCAACTTGACTATAGTAAGGGCCAATAACGTGCCATTAAAGTAATACGGTGGACCGTAGCAGGGTTGAGGCTTTCATCTAAAAATCAGCAATAAATGCTGTTGTGACAGGGGGAATGGTAACCTTTTCCCCAGGCTCGAAATGCTGCCGCGTAGAGCCTGGTAACACTGTGCTACAAAGTGGGAGAGGAAGTGAGACTGCTCCAACTTTATTAGATGGGACTTTGAAAAATGGCGGAAATTGCCATTCAAAATGCTATGTTTTATTACACTGACCATATTATTTTTGGAAAGCCCAATTGATTCTGAGTTTGGGCATTTAACGTTTATGTGTGAAAACAATTTCTGAGACGTGTACTTTCAGATATTTCCGAAACCCACTTCCTTGTTTAGTACACTTGCGCTGTTCGCAATGTAGGGAGGAGGTTCTAAGGGTTGTGCTAGACGGTGATGGACTGAGAGGTCAGCCAATTAAAACCAGCAGTTGTTTCAACTGCTCTTGCCATAGACTTCCAGTGAAGTCCCGTGCTGAATCTCTGTAAAACCAGACGGTTTGACATAGAGAGAGCCTGCTGGTGGATGGGATGAATGGAAGACTGTTGTGTGCAACAGGGATGGGCAATTGAATGATTGAATGCCAGCTTCTCAGTTGTTTTTCATTGTTAAAACATTTTCTAGTCTATCTATCTATAGGTAACAGGGTTGAAAATATTATGCTCGAACGCACTACATTTTTCACCACAAAACACCAGAAAATGGACAAAATGAATAGAACCCTCTCACCTGCTTTTACACTATGATTTGACTGTTCATAGTTTATTTTGAAATAATAATTTTAAGAGGAATCGTTTCACCATATTAAAACAAGAGTTCAGTTCACGTAACAGGGTTGACCTTGAAATGAGGGACAGACGTAAATGAATCACTAATCACATGAAATAAATAATCATCTTCAGATGTATAAAATGTTCCACGTGGTCTATATTAAAGGGCACTTCATGGAATATAACAAGATTTTTTTTTAAATGCAAAATGCACTCTATTCGTGGAACGCCCCCATCTTCTTGCATTTCCCGAAAGTCTATCATCCCACACGCACGTTCGCACCCAATCCCAAGCATGCACAGACATAGCATACCTGGTAGGGGTAGAGTGTGACTCCTCCTCCGTTGGTGCGAGACATGTACTGGTGAGCCTGCAGTGCTGCTGTACTCAGCACTGCTCCACTCCCAGCATTGTTCCCGTTACTACCGGGGCTGTTGGGCGGCTGGGCCGATGGGACACCGGTGGCCTTATTGGAGTGTGCCGGGGAGCCATTCCTCCTCTCCACCCCGAGGCCCACTCCTAGGGAACTGGGCTTGGAACCTTGGCGGGGTTGCCCTCCCTGGTGCACCGGGGATGGAGCCGGCGATGAGGACGCCGGGGCCGGCGCAGAAGAGGCTGCATGGGTGGATGTTTGACCCACAGAAGCTGCACCTGGGCTGGGGTTGGAAGCAGCATGGCTGAGGCTGGAGAAGGACGCAGTAGAGGATGTTGGAGGCATGGTAGGGTGGTGTGGGTTTGGACGGGGATGGGGGTAGGCTGCTGCGGCTGATGGGAGGTAGGCCCAGTCCCATGGGGCTGTGGGGCCCTGTGGAGGGCCACTGTGGCTGGGCAGGGTGGGGGGCGAGCTGGGGGACAGGTCCCATTGGTCCATGGTCAGCACCATGTGGACTGCTTCCTGTTTCAGCTGGGTCAGGTGGGTGGAACACACGTCACAGCGACTGTCACGCTCATTCCAGGCCCGCCCCGAGCTGTTGGGCACCTGAAGCTTGTCGTGGAGGAGCAGGGAGAAGGACGGATCCTGCAGAGAGATAAAGAAAGAGCTGGTTAGTTAAATGATTTCAGTCATTTCAGTAATTCATATGGATTCCTATCACTACATCTAGACACTGCACAGGACTGTAGAGCTGAAAGACGCTGAGGTTGATTCTGATGCTAGTGTAAGTAAAGCAAACAATGCAGAAGCTTATATGCACATACACAGACACACACACACACATATTTGAGCACTTTGAAGCTCTCTGTTCAGAGGAATAAAACAGCCAACTGAACAAACAGAAACGTCTTTCTCCTGCCTGACTTTGTTTGCTTGTTTGGTTAAGCAGAAGAAGAAAGACAAAGGCAAAACTCATTAACCAAGTTGATCAGAGAAAGATAGAAACTAGAGACACAGAGAAAGAAATGGAGAGAATGGGAAAAAGGAGAGACAGAGGGGGGAGAGACAGATAGAAAGAAAGGGATGGAGGGAGGGAGGTTTTCAGTGGCTGGCAGGCCTCACCAGTAGACTCCTAACCAAACGTACAGCCTGCAGACCTGACCACAGCAATAAATTAACAAAATGAACAAACAAAAACACACACATCATACATGCACGCACGCACGCACCCACACACACATACACCCACCCATTCTATCCTATTCCCTCAGCAATAAATGATATGCCTGATATAAAAATGAGCTGAGAACACTCCCTCTCTCTCCCTCCCTCTCTCTTCCTCTCTACTTCTCTTTCTCTCACTCTCTCTCTCTCTGCCTGACTCTCCCTCTCTCCATCTCTCTTTCTCCCCCCGCTCTCCCTTTCTCTCCCCCTCTCTCTCTCTGTCCCTATCCCTCCCCCTCTCTCTCCTCCTCTCTCTCCCCGTCTCTCTTTCTCTCCACCTCTCTCTCTCCCTATTCATAACATCAAACAGAATGATGACTGAGGGTGAAAAGGCATTCGTCCTCACTCGGACACTCTCCAACATATATAAAGCCTGCAGCCTGAGGCCAGCGAAATTCTCTAGCACACCGTCCACTATGACTCCAATATGTCTATCATTAGGGAATGTGTGTGTGTGTGTGTGTGTGTGTGTGTGTGTGTGTGTGTGTGTGTGTG